>NC_090927.1:241638105-241961414 GCF_040938575.1 Ambystoma mexicanum
GCTGGGCCTGCCATGGTATGAAAACAAAATGGAGTCGATGAGCACACAAATTGGAGACTTGATAGGTTCTAGTCTGGGCTGTCCTCAGCGGTCACAGTTCTCTGGGGTATTCCTGCGTGGGTGCTCCGGAGCCAGGGCCCTGAGCCCAAAGCAGCCATGCCAAAACTCACCCAGGAAGTTTGTGTGTTGACTCGGAATGGATGGGGGGGATCTGGGACTCCCTTCTCCCACACAATAGCCCTAACGCCATTGGAAGTCTCATTGTGAAGTGGTCTTGAAATCATGCATGATAACTATTACTATATCAAAGAGTAATATTAAGCCTGGAAACACTTGTTTATAGGCGCCATACAAATGTCCAATAAATGAATACAAATAATTCTTACCTAACCATTTGGTTGCACTGGTTCTCTGGGTATTTCAATTTTGAATCCACTGTACTCAACTGGTAATAAAACGTCAAGTGGTCTCCCTACAAGAAAGAAGTCATCCTTCGATCATTATGGTGCTATGATACTTTGTTATCAAATCGAAAATATATTATAAACATTGGTATCAATGTTACTTAGATAATCGATAGCCGAACGAATCTTCAACCTGGATTTTTGTCCTTGTTTTTGCATTGGTGGTTTTGCTGGTTGACTAATCTTAATGAACAACCTAAAATATTAATTTTGCTCATTAGAGGAATATTAGATCAAGTTAGGAGCACGTTTCTGTCCCTGTTATAAACACTAAGCCTTTTCACTCAATATTCAAATGATGTCGTTTTGATGATCCACTAATGGCTGTAGAGAGCCGTTGTTGCTCAATATTTTATATTTAAATATATAAAAGCTTCTTCAATCAAGAAGGTTTGTCCTATTGCTGATATGTATTGTAATATTTATTATTGATTATTTCCAGGAATAGTGACTTGGTCTTTAATTTGAACATCAGCAGCATACATCAGCATCTGAGATTACCTAAATGAGTTTCAAGATCATAAAGTCCATCAGGTCACCACCAAATCTGGACCAGAATCTATAATTAAGAAATCCAAATTAATTAAGAATCTATGTAGTATGGTATTTACAATTTAAAAATCAGAAATGATGTTCCTTACAACTGGCAATTATGATTTATTGATGTGATTCCAATTTGATTTTCAGCATATACCTGCTAGTTATAAGGTGTGTTGAATCCATTCCTTGAAATCCAGATTACCATGTGTCTATTAGAATAAATATGGGAATATTTTGATCCTTCAGTTATTACCTCAGGAATCTTTTACTGATGAAAAATGATTTCTTCTGTTACACAAACTTTACAGAAAACTAAATTATTATCTTGATTTAGCTGACTATAGAATAATGTGATTTCTTGTTTCTTTCATAGTTTCCAAACTACTGATTTTGTCTCCTGAATTATCCACCGATTGACCTTGATCCTTACTAGTGGTCTGCCACGGGTGGCATTTCAGTGTATTTCCCTGCAGAGTGAAGATCCACTCACTATTTGGAGATTTGTGTGTGTTTAGAAGTTCGGTGGATGTGCATTTGCTTTCATCTTGGCCCTTCACAGATATGATAGTAATGTCTGGGAATTGAATATTTTGGAAATACATTTCCACTTGATCTGGTAAGATTTCAATTAAATGACAAGTTGTGATTCTGTAAGGTTTGGTCACTAGTACCGCATTTCCCCTTTCCTTCTTGCCTTGAATATTTTGAATTGTAACAATTTCCTGTTATCATTGCTCACCCTGGATGGTTGACTCATTATGGGCGAAGTTTCTACAAGTATTAAAATAGTGGTTTCTCTTTCGGCAGCTCATGATTTGACCAATGCTCTTTGTCAATAGTCTGACCTGTCACTCAATTTCTGACATATTTTCTCCATCCACTAAACTGCAGGGCAGTTTTGGTCATATCTCTGTTCCTCCCTAGAAGTGCAACTATCTCTTCTTGGAGAGTAGTTCTGGTAATTATGATAGCTTTGGTCTCCACTTATCCTGCACCCTGGTGCTGGATCTGTTATACTGGAAGCTATGAGGAGGAGGCGAAACATTGTCCTTGTAATTGGTGCTAGGAGGAGGTGATTGTTTAGTACCTATGAATAATTCAGATTTGATATTCCTGGGGAACCTAATCCTAGTATGTGGATATTTCTCTCTGATATGGAAACATATGTGTAGCTCAGGATAAGCCTACAACCTAAATATCAAGGACTAATGTATCTGGTTTTGTAGGAATATATTTTGCATGCCAGGGAGAGAGCTAGTTGGCTTGCTTTGAACAAAGGTTCTTCTCTGTTTGGTAATATGTTTTAGAGCACAGTAGTATGTATTAGCCTACCTGTGTCCCCAAATTCAACCGGAGAGTACTCTTGACCTCGGCTATAATAAGGTTGGCTGGGGCAGGCATTTGTTTGGGGTTATTGTTTTGTTTTACAGAGTTGTTGTGTTCTGTACTTTATAGATCCTTTTAGCTTGAATGATAATCCACACAAGACTTCTTAAACCATCAACTTCATGACCTAACTGAATCACTAGCTATTTTCGGATGGTGTGTAAATCAGCAGTTTTGAAGTCTCAACTCTCAGTATCAACACGTTGAGAAATGTTGGCAAATGCATTCTTGAGTTATTGAGCAAAATCCGTAAGAGGTTGATCCTCAGTGTACATTAAATTATAGTCTACCTGGCGGGATGCTTGGGGGTTTGAATGAATAGAATAATATTTCAAAATGGTCTCCTTGTAAGAGGATTATTTGTTATGATGTTGGTTCTCCATGCCAGCAAACAATGTGGAAAACCCATCATAAAACATCTGTTGCATGTACTAAATGTTCTTTTGTTCATTCTTCAATGCGAATGATTCCATAATCTGTTGGTATAATTCTAGATGTTACTAAACAGAATATTTTGCATGTTTTGATAAGGGGTCATAATGATTTTGTATGGCCTTAATTTGTCCATTGGATCTTGTGGTTTTGTTTTCTGTGTCCCCTTTGAGTCCATCTTTCATCATCAGATCCAGAGCTACTACTGGGCCTTTCCTATCTGCTTGCTTATTCTAGCTCCCTGTCATAATGACAGTAGGGAGGTTTCCTATGTGTACGGTACCGGAGGGTCCATTCTTTTCTCCCTTTTCCATTGGTTTTCTGGGTTATGGCACTCAAATATTTTCTGAGGGACGCACTAGTATGGCCTTTCTTCATACTATTGCTCTGCTATAGTGCTCCTCCAAAGTTGAGGCCCCTAACAGGAATCTCGTCCCCTTTAATGCCTCTACCCAAACCTCCTTTTCCCTCTTCTTAGACATCCCCTCTTCCATCACCAAATGCAGGTGTAACTCCTGTGCCTGCATTACTCAGTCTTCATGCAAAAACACACTGTCCAAATATTTTGACAGCTAGAGATAGGAAACACCTGAATGTCCAATGTGGCAACAAAACACCATGCACATGTTATGAGTATGGCAGCATGTTCTATGATGTTTCTATAGAATTCTGCCAAACTCGATTACTGTTTCTGCCACTCAGTCATTGGATAGACTGATTAATTATGTGTGTGGGAAGAGCATTGTTGATCCCAATTTTAGGTTTCCATATGCCTCAATTGGGATGTCTGTGTAGTTACAGTGTGTTGTAATTGTGCTGCATTAAATGCACTGATTTCTGAAGGTAAATTGGAGGATTTCCACCACTTTGCCTCCAAACATAGAATTGCAGTGAAGTTGGTGATAATTCAGTCACTGACCAAAACGTGCAAGTAATTGAACTAAAGAGAAACATGTACTACACTGTCAAACACATAATGATATGATAATGATATGATAAGATATGGCATTTATAACGTGCCTATACACAAGTGTTGCAAGGCGCGACGATGCAAGGGACGGGGAACAGAGGGAAGACGGAGACAGCGATCTTATTAGGTCAGGTGATATTGAGATCGCGCAAGGGCAGGGATGGGGGAAAGGGAGAAGTGCGGGTGAAAAAATGAGGCCCCATGTCTAATTTCGAGCTCGCTGTGCATGCAGCAGCCGCAATGTTTAGTGTGAACCCCCAGCTGCACTTTCCCCCAGCCTAACCCTTGTACAACTAGGGTCTCCGAACATGTATCTGGTGGATGACTTTGTTCATTTTCTAAGACAATTAAGCCCTTCTTTCAATCGACCGATTTAACTCTTAGGTAAAAAGCACACTCTGTAATTCTGTCTTACCCGCTACAGAAAGCATGTCCCACTCTCTGTTACCCCAAAGAAAATATGCAATCACACGCTGTCATTTCATGATTGATCTGCTTCAAATAGGTTTCATGCTATTTTCTATGATTTTATCTTGCTGCCAGAAAATCAAATGACACTTAAAGTGATTTCTGTTGTCGCACAATTGTGCCCTAATTTTGGTTTCTATTATCTTCTGTGAAAATACACATTACTATCTGTGACCTTGTGTTGTTCTCCACTCAAATCAGGCTCAGTTTCAGTGATTTCATGTTCTTTCCCCAAAAACCCATGCATCAATCTCTAATTGATATCACCATACAATTATCTTTAAAAAAATACAACTGACGACCTCTGATTTTCTTTTTTTTTTAAACCATTATTTAATAAGACAGTCATATAGCAAACGGGACACAAGGTCTAGCACCAAGAAATATTACAGAGTGGACACGCTTTGGAATCCTGAGAAGAAAACGGCAAACAATGACAATCAATGGGGCACATTGGCATGAATGTACAACATACGAATCATCAAAAAGCTCCATCAGAGGAGTCGAGTTGGCATCCTCTAAATAAAGCCTGAGCGGGTTCCAAATGTCCTTGGTCCTGCATGTGGATGGAACGGTTAGTACATATCCCTTGTCAAGCTCATTAATATACACCAGTTCATGAAGCAACTCCGCACTGCTGGGGGAATATTTAGACTTCCAGTATTTCAGTATAGATCTTTTTGCAACTACACATGCAACATTAAATAAACCACGAATAACCATTGAGACATGTCCTACATGTCCCCAAAAGGTATTTGAGCGGCAAGAGTGATGGTTGAATATCAAGCATAGCATCAAGTATATCTGCAACCTTGCCCCAGAAATCAAGATTCGGGAGACATGCCCAATATATTTGAAAGGAGTCAGCCTGCACACTGCCACATTTCCCATATTCACCACTCGTGTCCAGGGACACTTTGGCCAGTCTCGCTGGGGTGTAGTGTAAATGGTTCAGCACTTTAAATTGTATCAGCCAGAGGGGGCGCTGTTGAGCACAGTGAGCGATGGCTGCCTGATTCGGGAGCTCCTGCTCCACAAGAATATCCTGCACCAATACATCCGCCTGCAGGCCACCTGCAAAGCCGAAAATCGATTCGGCTGATAGCCCAGACACTGGGGCTCGTGCTGTGGAAATCCTGTTGGGCTGGGACCAGCGGCGAATGAGATACGGCCGTGACAAGACCAGCCGTGGCTTGAGTCACGTGCGATCCGAGGAGCGGTCCGCTGGGGATCACCCAGGTGCCGGAGATGCGGAAACGACAGAGGGCCACTGAGGGGCGCAGTCTGGCGTCAGGATTCGCGCCACGGCCAGCAACATAGGGGGAACGCCGAGCCTTGGGAGATGACGGATGCAGCGGCGACCAGTGGACCCTTGAGTGACACGGACCCAGCCTTTTCATGATGGGCAGTGCCAGCGGCACCCTCTGAGGCTCCCGCCCACGTGGGACTCTCGCGGCGGCAGTACTACGAAATATCAGGTTCGTGCCGGCTGGGGTAGCACGGGGCGGCCCGCGAGCTGTGAGACAGGAACGAGGCCGCTCCTGGCACAGCTCAGCCTCATCAGACGGAGAGCCGGTGCTCTGGCGGCGGGCACACGTGCGGGAGGTCCCGTGCCACACTGAATCTGGAAGGCTCTGCTGTTCCCGCGGGTGCTGGGAGAGGCACAGTTTTACATGCTACGAGGCGCAGGCTTCGACATCCTAGGTACACAGGGCCCTGATATAAATGTGGAATCAATCCGCCAGTAACTGGAGGACTGTTATGCTCTGACACCTTGCTGGAAACTTCAAAGCCCATCCTGGCCCGGACCTTCTGGTCCAGATATACACCATTATTGGGATACGGTCCCCTCACGGCGGGCGCACATGGGTGGCTGGCCCGGTTGGACTGCTCGGGGAGGTGGAGGGCTGTTCTGGCCTCCTCGCTGTTTGGCCGAGCGCTGGGGCCCTGGAGGGCAACTGGATGACACACAGGGCTTCTGCTTGGCCCTGACCACATAATCTGCCCTCTGGCCCCCGCGGGGCTCTGGTTCTGTCTCTGACTGCCCCCTTGTGTGACAACCGGCAAGCTGTTTGCAGATCCATGCATTCGCTGGGCAACAACCTCTAAACAAGGTATGTGAACTGAATATTGCTGTGTTTAAGTACGTGGGAGGGCACAGTCCATTGTGGTAGACACGGTCTGACAGCCTATGCACGCGAGTGTGTGTTGACGCAAGACCTCAATTTTGAACCACTCTTCTACCCTCTCAGAGACTGCATAAAGGGACTGGGCTGAAGTCTGCTGGGGGTTCCCGGCTCAGGCCATACAGCATTTAAATCAATAACATTGTGCAGCGTTGGGCCACCATGGGGAAACCACACAAAACAGGCAAGGCAGCCAAAACCCCTGGCAACAAAATAAAAGGGCCAATGGACACTTACACCAGCAGCCAGAGCCAAACTACCGCTGCGGAAGTACACACAGAATCCATTGAGGCTGGAGGGTTGAGGTGGGGGGCCCAGTGGACAGACTAACAACAGTGGTACAAAATGGGTTCCTCGCAGTTAATGTAAAGCTGGATGAGATAGTGGCCACAATAGGCTCCTTGAGGGCCAGAATCGACAAGGAAAGCAAACGAGTCACTGAAACGGAAAACAGAATAAGCACGAACGAAGATACCATTTCACATCAGAGCCGTGACATCACCCTGATTAAAGAAACAATGACCAAGCTGCAAAATAAATGCAAGGACCTCGAATCGGGAAGAAACAATATTCGAGTGGTGGGTATAGCAGATTCCTTTGGTAAAGGACAAATGGAAAAGCAACTCGAAGCACTGCTCAAGTCCTTGTTTGGACCGAACGCATTCTCTGATCAATTCCTGGTCGAAAGGGCGCACCGCACACTGGCTCCAGTTCCCAAACCGGGCGCACCACCACGCAGGATAATTGCCCGGCTCCTCAATTATAGGGACAGAGACACAATCCTGCGGTTGGCGAGAGAAGCTGGAGAGCAGCAATATGAGGAAAAACGTATTCATATTTACCCAGACTTCTCCTCTGGGTTCCAGGCTAGCAGAAGATCCTATGATCCTGTCAAGAAGCTCCTGAAAGCTCGCCAAATCTCATACACACTGATGTTCCCAGCCAAGATGAGAATACAACATGCGGGCAGGGCGCATTTTTTTTAATCTCCCTCTGAAGCCATGTCCTATATAGAAACCCACATACCCCTGCCCCCAGGAGGGGACAGACTGGCGCAGAACAATAGACTGCATCCAGCAGACTAAAGATGTGTGCCGGAAAAATGTATTCCTGGGCTATCATATCCCCTATGTTTGAAATACTGTTGAATTGGTGACTAAAGGCGGCCCCATGATTTATGGTTAAGTGGGGCTGGAGTACTGAAGTTGGCGGCCATGTGAAGCAACATGGCTACCCCTGGAATATTCCACAAGTTAATGAGGGAACATCATCCAGTTGGGGGCAATGATGAGGGTGGGGGGGCGCAAAGATGGGACAGAGTTTGTTGTTATTTTGGTATAGGCTTCCACAAGTTGAGGTGGGAACATCGTCAAGTTGGGAGTGACGGTGAAGGTGGGGGGGGCTGGTTAAAGGGAATCGAACAAGTTGTTGTTATTGCACAGCCTTGTGGTTTGAAGTGGGCTGTAGGTCTCATTTTATGGAACCCAGTCCTGGCGAGGGAAGGGGAGAAACAGGTTATTGGTTAGTGGTCAAACAAGTGGTCTCTGAGATTCTGGCACGATGCATGTTCCACGAGATGTACATTATGGAGATGCGTGATGCCATCCGTACATTTCTCTGTAAACATTGGTTGCAGACTGAAGGTGAAACTACTGTCGTGGAATATTAGGGGTCTGAATAATCGGTCTAAAACTAGAAAGGTGGGGATTTACATTGCCAGACATGGTGCCCAGATTGTCATGTTACAAGGAGTCCAGAGGGGTCATCACTCTGATACACCCAAGTTTGGGATTCAAGCTGGAAGGTCAAAAAACAGACCCCCTTGCTAGGTATGTTCCTGTGTGGGGCGAGGTCACAGGTCAACAAATGCTAATGGTGCTAATATTGATGACCCAGCCTTCTATACCAGTGTATACCAGCTGATCACTTCCATTGATGTGTCCATTGTATTGTGGGGGGGGGTGATTTCAATGTTGCTCTCGATCCCAGATTGGACAGGTCCAGTAAGATCACAAGGTCGCCTGGTAGAGCTGTTCTTACTGTACACCACATCCTACTTCAGCTCTCCCTTGAAGATGCCTGGTGGGTGCTCCACCCAAGCAGTAGGGGATACACGTACTACTCTTCGGTGCATGATTCGGAGTCCAGAATTGACTACTGGTTTGTCTCCCCTGCTGTAATTACTCCGGTGCAGTCATGCGAAATACTGCCCTGCACACTGTCTGACATTCCCCGGTTGTGATTGAGGTTGATTTTCAAGGCTGTCCCAGACCTGTCAAAAGATGGAGAATGCCCTTAGGGTTGCTGTGCGATGCTGGGGTTCTGGAGGGGCTACACATTGAAATTGCAGAGTTCCTGGACAGAAACATAGGCTCTGTTGACAGATACTTCACGGTACGGGAATCCTTTAAGGTATGGACTAGGAGAACCATGCTATCGAAATCAGTGGGACTCCTGAAAGGGGTTCGAGCTGAACTAACCAAAACTGAACTTAAACTGGGGAAACTAGAGGAGGCTTATTCTCATACACAAGACAAGGCAACATTGGCTGAGATACAGCCACATCTTCAAGAATTTGTCAGGCTGGCCGCTAGAGAATTGCAATATATGGTGGCCCCTATCCGCGCCTGCGGATACGGCGAGGGTAACAATGCTGGTAGGACGTGGTCTAATTTATTGAAACAAGATAGACACCCCAACCGGATCACGAGAATACAAACGCCACATGGGGAGGTCCTTCTGGGGGAACAGGAGATCAATAAGGAGTTTGCTAAATTCTATCAGCAATTATATAGTAACAGGGATACCAGAACAACCACCGAAATTAAAACATACTTAGAGACACTGAGGTTGCCTACACTCCCCGAGGAGACTCGACTGGCAATGGACCAGCTTGTCACGGCTGAGGAAATTGCCGAAGCGATTAAAGACTTGGCATCCAATAAGGCTACAGGATCAGATGGACTAGGAGCGGAATTCTACAAGGAATTCCACGAGGAGCTGGTCCCAGTGCTGTTACAGGTACGGGAGGAATCCCTCCGGAGCAAAACACTGCCCCCCACAATGAGGGAGGCCATAATAATTGTACTCCCTAAACCCCGTCGCCCACCACAGGACATATCGTCCTACAGGCCGCTCTCTCTGATAAACACGGATGCCAAGATATTTGCAAAGGTGTTGGCCAACAGGCTTCTACCAGAGGTCCCGAAACTTGTACACCCTGACCAAAACGGGTTTATCCCCACTAGGTCCACGGCCCTCAACCTTCGTAGACTTTTTGGTATCATGGCCTAAATAGACCCGGGGAGGAAGGCAGTGGCCATATCCCTAGATGCCGAAAGGGCCTTTGATTCAGTGTCATGGGCTTACTTATTAGCGGTATTGGAGGCGTTTGGTGTTGGCCCTAATTTCATCAGATATGTGCAACTACTATACACAGAACCTGGGGTGCAAGTGCTGACCAATCGATCTATCTCTGATCTATTCCTGCTGGGGAGGGGCACCAGGCAGGGTTTCCCATTCTCACCCATATTGTTTGCTTTAACAATAGAGCCGATGGCAATTGTGGTCAGGCTTAGACACTCAGATAGGGGTATAAATCTGAGGGGCGCCACCCAGCTGATCTTCCTATATGCGGACGACACGCTTATGGCGGAGATTCAGGAATTTACTGCCCACTCAGGATACTCCATAAATAAGGCAAAGTCCAAAATATTCCCACTTACACCAGCAACCGCATGCCCCAACTCTATATGCGGACTTAAATGATCTGAACAATGCATTAGATACCTGGGAATACTGGTCTCGAGGGATAAACACATGCTATACACAGACAACCATGAAAACGCACTAGAGGCCCTGAGCACCAAATTGCTATTATGGGACCGCCTCCCGATATCACTGCGCGGGAGAGTTGCAGTCCTTAAAATGATAGTCTTTCCCAAGCTGCTATTTCTCTTTGTTAATATCCCCATATGGCCGGGCCAACTCCTCTTCAATAACCTTAGATCAATGGCGACGACCTTTCTTTAGAATGGAAAAACCCCTAGAATAGGATGGGAAAAACTGATTGAACCATATTCCTCAGACGGCATAGCTGCACCTGATTTCGAATTATACTACTATACTGCCCAAGCCCAATTCTCGAAATACTGGTACGATGAAACCGATGGGCCCCCACATGTGGCGATAGAGGAACTCACCACACACCCCACAAATATACAGTCTGTGATATTTGACACACCCTACAGAGACACGTGTGAGTGTAACCCGGTGAGCTGCACAGTAGGTGCGTGGAGGGGTATATTAAAAAAATTGGGAGTTGAATCCCCCTATAACCCAGAGATTCCCCTCTGGAATTACCCTGGCATACAACCAACCCATGACGCCGGCTTGCACGAGGCCTGGGACCCCAATGAGGAGATGAAGCTGGGTGACCTGTTCATTGACGGGAGGTTTGCGACCCTACAGGAAATAACTGGGGCATTTGGCGGGGGTCCACTCAGGGTGCTTCAATACTATCGCATGAGATCAGACTTTCAGAAACACTGGTCACCCTTCCCTGAGGAACCCCCTACTCATCCTTGTATACAGCTGGTGACATCCAGGGACAGTCTGGGGATCTCAAGACTATATGCTGCAGTCCAAACACATTCCCCCTCGACTAACCTGGTTAAAGTTAAATGGAAGAGGGATCTGCAGGGCTCCATAGATGACCAAACCTGGGACAGATACTGTTCGCTCATCAGACGGGTCTCCTTGAACGCTGGCCTACGCCTGATCCAGACTACATTACACTCCAGCCAAAATAGCAAAGTTTGCGCCGGATGGGTCCGGAGAATGTCCCAAATGCAAGGCAGGTGGGGCTGGTGCATTCCACATGTACTGGGGGTGCCCGATAGTGGCGGGTTTCTGGAAGGAGGTGGTGGAGATGCTAGAAGAAATCACACAAGTTCCCCCTGCACTAACCCCGCAGAAATATCTTTTTGGGGACATAGGCAAGTGCTCTGAAAAGGTCAGAAGACTGTTCAACGTATCATGTGCAGTGGCCACAAAATGCATTTTACAGCAGTGGAAGAGTACTGTCCCATCCAGCTTGAAACATTTCCTTCGGGAACTGACATATGTTAACGAAGCTGAGGAGCAGTTTGTCCTCACCCGCCCATCGGCAAGTAGACCTAAAGACATATGGGGACCCTTCAGAATGTACTTGTGTGACATGATTTCGGATGATGATGACACTGTGTAACCCTTGATACCTCAATGATATGTATAATATGTGATGCTCCTGTACTGTGGTGACGATGTAATTGTGCTGTGAATCTTTGTAACCACTAATAAAAAAGAGTTTAAAAAAAAAGAAAAATGGTATCAGCCAGATACCTGTATTGAGGAAGAGTGTTTTGGTTAACTGATAGCATCTACTCCATTTCTCCTCCTCCATTTCTTCTCCTCCAACGGCAGACCCAAGTCTCTTTACCAACCAGCCTCATAGTGTTTCTTGACTAAAGATGTATTTAAAATAGGCTGTATAATATGGACACAGACTGCTGTGTCCCATCTACAGTCACAATTGAGCTGTGGCACCCATGCGTCTCTGGCTCTATATGAAAGAGCGCCATTTTCCACAAAATCCCACCTGCATCCGATACTACTGTTACGTCTCTGGAACAGGCCACATCCCGACGTATGGAAGAAGTCCTCGAGGGACACCAATCGTCCGTCAGGTAACATGTCACCCAAAGGTAATTGACCAAATGTCTCCCAAGACATTCTAATCTCCCTATCAAATGTGGGGGAAATGTCAGGTATGTGCCACAGCGGGACCGCATAATTGCAGGGTGTTTGGATCTCTAGTTTGTGGAATATTCTCGACCAAGCTTGACCATGGCTCTAATTGGGTCAAAAGTGCCAGAGTCTATACACCGAATGCTGAATATTACTGATTTGTGGTCAGTCAGCAATGCACTGTAGCGTTTCAATGGTAGATGTACCATTGTGGGATCATTAGCATACCAATGTCCAGCGAAGTAGGCCTGGGTGTCTAGGTAATAGAGATGAAAGAGGGATGCACCACCTGCCACCCAAGGTGAATGTGCGGCGAATAGAGCACACCCTGCAGAAATGTGCCGGTGGGCCCCATGACCAGGAAACAGAGTGCAGAGAGAGAAGCAGCACTTTGCAAGTGAAACCCCAAACTCTGCCTACAAATGACATCTGCTTTGTTGCTAAAAACTCAAAAATGCTGATAACACAACACTTCTCAACATTCAAAATCTTGCCTTGTGCTAACATTCATGTATCTAATGAAGTATTGTGAACATACAAAGTCCTAATGTGAAGAGCAAAACATTCTTCAGATAAAGTGAATTGTTTTGGCAACCTATGCCAAAATATGGATGCAGTACCCTGGGCTACCTGAATGACAGCTGTCAGATGAGTTACTGATGAAACTTTAAAGTGAGCTAAAAGTCTGCTGGATTAGCAAACATAAAAAGGATTGTTGCCAAAAAGGAATACAGATTTTAGTTGTGTTTTCAATCCCACAGATTTTAAGGCTAAGAAAGTAATGTATTTATGTTTGATGCAACAAATTTGGTTTTGCTAAATTTAAGAAGTTAATTAGCCTGGCTGGGCTGCAAGAACTGGAAAAGCAGGTTCCTCTCAGCAAAAACTCACTGGGAGATTTTAATTGCGGGGTGGAACAGACTTTTGTCTACAGAAAGAGAAGGAACAATGACAAGCCTTTCAGCCCAGGAAGCGGAGGTGTGAAGGTGGTCGTAAACTCTCCTGGAAGGAGCTTCCCCCAAGAAGGGGGATGCACTGGACTCTCAGGAGAGAAAAAGGGGTGGAGCCAAGCGACCATCTGCTGTTAAGAATGAACAATGAACAATTTTTAAAAAACTCATAACTTGTTATTAAAAATGGTGATAAATATAAAAATGACATAGTTGTCCATTTAATGTTTGGCTGCGCGTGTGAAGAGGTTGTAGAACTGTGTGACATGTTCTGGACAGGAATGGTGATATATGTGGTTTTATGAGAAATGTATTAATTTTAGAATGGTGAAAATGTACACGCACATCCCTATGTTAAACAAACACATTTGTGGAAATTTGTGTACAATTTGGAAATTGTGTTCATAGCGAAAAGGACACAATTCTGTAGAAATATGAGACAAGAACCCACCGCTGCAGGGTTTTGAGGAATAGCTGCTACATAAAATATGGCATCTTTGTGTGTGATTTGTATAAAGGTGACCAATGTAGAAATGTACATTTAGTATCAAATCCGATTTTGAGACCAGTGCTAAAGGGATGTCTCTGAGGACTGTAAATCAAACTCTAAAATGTGACATCATCCGGCCTTGATCCAATCAATCAAATTGCAAGGCCGAGGTGAATTTTTGATCCTATCCCAGTTCACAGGGGCAAGCTTAGCTAAGCCGGCACATACACCCACTTTGTGATGTCATTTTAAAGCATAAATAGAGACAGCTGACAGAACATAGGTACTCACTGATCCACTCACTTTCCTGATTCCGGTGAAGCACTCTGATCCAGCATTCTACATCCAGCTTTAATATCCTTCAGATCCAGATTCCAAAACTCTTGCCAGCAATAGAGAACTATTGATTTCAGCAAGGGCTAAATTCCCCAATGTATTCTCTTCACCCAGTGAAGTGCTGTGTGGTGTGAGAAGGCCTTTGAACCAGTATCCTGAAATTCTCTGGCTTGCCACCACTAGGCTTGCCTGAGGAACTTGCTATCCAGCTGATTCAAATACTCACAGACTAGATGGGCAGATCCTGTGCAAATCCAGCAACCGGCCTAGCTGATACAGTACCGTGCCTGATGTGCTGTCTTTCCTAGACCACACCCAATCCAATGACCAGAGCTGATGGTCCAATTTAAAACTTATCCTGTGAGTATTAATAGGAAGAACTGTGGCCCATAGTATGTTTGCATTGTCTTATCCCTTTCTCAAACCCATCCTATCTTTCATTCAGAACCAGTATTGTTAGAACTATCTTTGCGCTGACTCTTTCCTCATCTGAAGAAGTAGAGTTTCCACAGTAGGCGGGTTACACTGATCACGTGACTGTAAGATCCCTCTGTGGTATTCGCTTTTTCATACTCATCCTCTAGTGTAAGCAAACCCATCTTTCATTTTGAAAGTGCATTTCTGTTTTCCATTCTTGCGCCTATTTTACAAAAACGACCTTCACTAAAACCTCTATAACTACCTAGGTTTTTATGATAGAAACAAAATTTCAACTCCTACTTGTACCTAACATCAGTTGTTATCCATAGAACAGTGTGATTTTCCCGTGATCGTGAATATCACTCAAGGAAAAGTTTGCCGTGAATTACAATTCTGAGACATTTTTACACATGTGAAATAGCTTTCATTTGTTTCCGACTTGGACTTTGAAATTTCAAATGCTTTCTTTGGACTAAATCATTGTTTGTGACTGTGTGCAACTGTTCAAAGTGGCTCCCATAGGAATTTATAACAATTTAAGTACTTTTGTCCACATTTGGTGTTTTTGCTCAGTCAATTCTAAAGACAATTTTAAAGCCATCCTGACAGCTGAAAAGTCAATTCCGTTTTTCCCTTGTGTTTGAAGGGGGAAGGTGGGACCGATATTCTGTTTGATTTGTGCTATTTATGAATACCTGCTCTCTCCTCACATCTATTAAATTGCCTATTGGGGGGTTGAGGAGTGTTGCAGGGGGAACCTCTAACCATAGTGCCATCTGTCCACACCAATGCAAAAGTATTCTTTTCTGTGCTGAATACATTTTTGGTGCTCATTACTTGATTCCTAGTATATTAAAAGATATTATTCAGGGTGTGCAGTCATAATATCGAGAAAAAAAATGTTGAATTACAATAATGTCGAAAAAATAATGTCGAAAACAAAAATGTCGAATTTTTTATTTTTTTTATTTACATGTTTTTTTTGGGTTACGGGGGTAAAAAAAATGGGTAAAACAAAAAAAAAAATACAAAAAAGGGGTTTGGGGGGAACCCCCCCATTTCGAATAAAAAGCAACCAAAAAAATAAATTTGACATTTTTTTCGACATAATTCTTTAGACATTATGACTTTTTCAACTTTTTTACATTCGATTTAATGACTATAAACCATTATTCAGGGTTATGTCATCCCATTGGTGATTGTTGTTTATCTATTAAAACATATTGTGATTAAATTTTAAATACATAAACAAATATTTACCTTTGCAACCTAGCCTGATTCCTTGTTCAGTGTGACCGGGGGGGGGGGGGGTTCTCAGGAAAAGGGTGTGATATGCATGGTATATCATTCAGAATATTGAACTTATAGACAAAAATAAATAAGGGTTTCAGTTGTGCACTACATGCTGGGCTTTGACTTGGGGGTGTGCCGGATTGAAATCACTTACAATATACAGTTTTTCAAGGGTGGTTACAACATGTAATTGCTACATCCTCACAGGTATACTTAATAAGCATTATAATGTATGAATAATAAGAAGGCGCTTACACTTACATGCTGCTCGGTCACCTGCATGCAATTTAAAAAAAATTTACAAAGCGTGTAGTAAAAGTGGAGAGCAAAACCAGGTAAAATCACCTTTACTCTGCATTTTATTAGCAATAAATCCCATCTTCAATTTTGGTTTGCATTCTGCTTATTGAATTTTTAAAATTGGGTGCAGCGCAATCATCCATGTGGGAATTACGAGGCAGGACATTGTTTGCATTCCCATCTCCCACATCTGCAAAACCTCTCTATACTCTCTTAGAGTGCTACGGCAAAGGGAAATGGCTTCACTTCTTGTTTTCACGTCTTGCTGTACTGCTGAGATAGATTTACAATTACCTCCTGTGTCCATCATGATTCCCTATTTGCATCTAAGAAACACATGGTTTAATGTCAGCATGCATTTCATGCTGGAGTGAAACCAATGAATGCCCATTGCATTTGCCTGATGTTTAAACCGGTAAAAGCGGAGTCCATAGACCGAAAAAAAAAAGAATAGTAGATTTATTTGAATTTCCGCTGGATAAAAATTACGTATTACGTATGTATTCAGTGCGATTATAATGAACAAGCGAAGTGGGGGTTACAGGGGTGTCCCCCGCACCCATGTTCACTACAATTGAATCGGGGAATGCGGGGTGTTGCAGGTGCTTACTCCCCACATGCAACTAGAAACTCATAATAACGGACACATCCAAGTAGGGAATGAGACCAAGAGATTGGTTGGGAGAGAAATAAAGGTTTTTATATAGGATTCAGCATCCAGAGAACTCTGCTGCCTCGAGAGCGCTCTGGCAAACAATACAAAGCAATACATTTTTAAAGGGTTACAACATGATAGATGACATTTTCCATATAGTCTACAAGTTACATTTGGATTGGTGAGGGTTTAGGTCCCAGTATGGAACTGTAGGTGCAGGCTCCCTGAGATTGGCTGGCAGCTTGGCGGGCTGGTAGGCATCAGATGGGTCAGCTGGGCTGGTCCGTGCGAGGTGACGGTCACGTTGGGTCCAGGTGAGGCGGCTGGTACTGTCTAACTAAACTACATGCCAATACTGGACACACAGTAAATAATAACCCATAAACTATAACTTTGGTGTTCAAAGAGGCCTATAATTTGTACATACTTATTTACATTATTTCGCATCAGATCATGGGCAAGGTGAAAGGTGTGGGGGTCTTGCCCTCCAAGTGACTTGCTGTTGGATAATATTGACAGTTGTCGGGCCTGGCACTTCAGAGCAAAAAGGGGATGGATTGATATGTGTTAATTTAGGGCAGAATAAATATCGACAGGTGATTTGTTTTATTAGGGGCACTCTAGGGTGTTCCACAAAGAAGGTTCACACTTCTGCTACATCAAAAGAAGGCTGGAGGGGCACAGGGTTGTAGATGCGGTAACTTTCCAGCAGTGGGGGTGAGAGGTGCAGGAGAGGGTTTGTGGAGACGGATGGGCCACAAGTCATGATTCGGCCTGGTCATACGCAGGGCAGTGATCTTAGAGTAAGGATGAAAAGAATACACTGTTTGCTTGCAACAATTCGCGCCAAGGTATCCGTGAGAAATGGGCTTGGGATGCACAGGGGTGGGAGGAAAAAGGTGGGGGCTGTCAGTGCTCACTGTGTGCGGCGCTGCTGAGGGGAGAGAAGGCTTCACAGCTACCAGAATGCAGCCTAGTCTAAAAATGGATTTGGGGATACACAAAATGGAGTCCAAATGTATCTTGCAGTAGCCCCACTTCAGAATGTGTTAGGGATTTGTCCACTGAAGCCACAGAAGAGCAAGGAAGGCGTCCTTCCACTTAATGCAAGAGCAGTGGTTCATTTCATGTTGAATGTACAGGGGCAAACCGACTCCCTCCTTCCTACAGTGTCCCCGGCGACATAAATAATAAAGTTTAAAAATAAACATAATTTATAAAAAAGACCCTGCGGTGCCGGTTCCCATGCATGTAAGTGAAGGATACCGGCATCAACGAGGGTTGGCAGAGTCAGCGGCCCACTGCGAAGTGAGCCGCTAAAAGGTAAGGGAGTGGAGGAAGTGGGTTGCCAGAAATGTCCGTGGGAGACCATTTTTCTCTCTCATATATTTCTACTCCGATCAATTCATGGACATTCGGTAAAAGCAGGCGGATTTCATGGGAAACCATTTATTTTATATATGTATTTTATTAGTTCCTTATTGTGCCTATACACACGGAGCAGTCTTTCAAAGTGCTGCAAGGAAGGGAACAAGGGTAAATGCAATAAAACTACATTCTTACTAGGCCTTGAGTAATTCAGAATGGGCAAGTGCTAAAGAGTTATAATCGTACAGACATGGAACAGCCCAGACTGTAATACAGAACAAACAGAGAGACTGAATATATAACATAATTACTGCACTAGGCCTGACGACAGTTCCAATAGTGCAAGTGTTGTCACATAGGGATAGAAGGGGGTAGGAGAGGACAGGAAAGCAAGCTAGAAGAGAGTAGGAGAAGGAAGGTAGGAGCATACATATGCAGTATTGGATGGAGGGTGCAGAGATGTAAAAACACACCAGAATTCGAATGTCCAGGAGCTCACAAATGCATGACAAAATAAAGAGGGTGTAGAGAAGTAAAACACACCCAAATTGGAAAATCCAGGAGCCCAGGAGCATACGTATGCATGACAAAAAGGAGGGTGCAGAGAAGTTAAACACACAGGTAAAGTGAAAAGAAAGGAAGAACAATAAGCGAGGCCGGGCATAGAATGAGGAAATCTACACCAGCAACGAATCCAGGTTAGGCCCTGAGGAGCAGAGCAGGCAAGACATTGAATGCAGCAACTAACATGAGGCAAGGACCAAAAGGAAGGGTGGAAGGGCGAGTAGCAGAGCATTGCAGCATGAATAAGGAGCAATGGGCAGGTATGAAAGGACCATAACAAGCCGAGGGCAGGATATTGAGGGCAAGTTACTTGCGGCACGGGAGGGGGATTCGAAACGATACCGAGGTATGTATGCAAGTAGGGAAGAGGTGTAAGGGGGCGACAGGATGTGGTGGTCGAGTCGCATGAGCCAAAAGCACGCAGTGCTGCATGGAACAGACGTTCGTGGTAGAGAGAATGTTGACGAATTGCGGAGGAAGCAGCAATTACACATGCGGCAGAAAGAGCATGGCCGGCGCTCTGGGAGGGGAAAGAAGAGGGACAGGTGCATCTCTTACCTGAGCGGATGGACGGGGAGACAGAGTTGGAGGGAGGTACACCCAAGGATGAGTCCTTCTTATCCAATTCATCACTGCGAATGGTTCCTGCAATATTGATTTATTAATTGAAAGAAGCAGTTACACATTTACAAACATGGGCTTGATTTACAAAACGTTTTGTGCCACACAAAGTGACTTTGCACCAAGAAATTTGCACTTTCCGCTGTACAAAATGTTATTCACAGAATGCACTTTTCTCTGGCCCAGCTCACATCGCACCCTCTCAAAGCACACGTCATTCCACGGCACGAGCACCACCTTACCACAAAGGAAGGGTGAGTGCAAGGGTGGAGAAGGGAGCAGAATAGGCAAGAAAGCCTCATTCATTTCTGAAATAGGGCAGTGACATTGGTGTGGGCAGGAGCCACCGGGCAAACCCCCCTAAACGCCCATCAGAGTGTAAAATAAACCTTATTCACACACGCAATGGTGCCTTCACGCAAACACCAAAGGCTTTGAAATGTGGCGCCAACCTGAGCAGGAGCAAAGCATTAAAGCCCAACACAAGCATAGTAAAACCCAGTGAGAATGGCTGATCATGCATTGCTCGCACTTGTGCTTATGTAAGCAAGAGGGAGGAGGAAGCGAAGGGGGAGGGAGTGGAGTCTCAGGCTATTCATCATCCACACCGCCATTTTTAGGATGCCGTGAGGACGTCTAACATGGTCAGGGTGTGAGAGGATAACCGAGCATCACACACCATGTGCTCACACGCATTGCCTGGAAATATGAAAGTCTTATCTGCCTTTCACTTTTTGGCCCCTGGATCATTCCGATTGACTACATCCACACTAGGGGATTTATCCCAGCCCACACAATCCTAGTGTCTGCATCAAGTATTGCAGTGCATCATTGTATGCTGCATAGCTATATAGACATGACCCTCACTCTCCAGACAAGGCAAAGAGTGGCCTAGTAGTTTTATGCAGTCGCACAGTTCCTCCAGATCCTCAGAGTCATTCAATGCAAGCATGTCATGCTGCAATGCCCCAGAGAGACACGCACATATACCAGAAGAGAAAACATTGGCATTCCATCAATGGGCAGGTTATCTGTGATGCTAATTGCCACATAATGTACGTTAATGCAACTTGCATGGATGCATGCATGACAGCTACATCCTATGCCATTCCCGTATCTATCAGGCTGTGGTATCTGGAACATTTGGCATCCTGTGACTTCTTTGTATCACCCATCAGACATATCTAACAGCACATACAAATAACCATATGCAAAATATACACTTCCCACAGGACTCAAAACAAACAATATGTAACATTTACCCACTTGCATGGAACAGTGCCTACCTACTCTCACCATTCCTCCAGACATCCATCAGGAATCCTGTAAACCTAGGTGTGACTGGCTACAATGCAGTGCGCATTGCCACTAGGTGCTTAGCTGTGCATACCTTCACCCATACACATAGAAAGGCAAAGGTCACAGGGTAAAGGTACCCAGAACCATGTAGTGCAACCTTGCTTGGATAAACCACACCTTGCGTTGAGGACACACTACATACATCCCATCCCTAATGAGTTTCAATGATGAAAGAGATAATGTGCAGTGTGCCCAAATATAGCACCTTGAGAGCCTGTCTAGTAGCAGCAATGTGTGTCTGCCCAATCACAGAAAACACACACTGTACGGTCCGCTCCATCTTTGTGCCCCAAACATACACAAACAAATACAAGACACCCATAACACATGCCTCAGAACATTACTACTTAGAAGCAACGTAAGGACTAAATGAAGTGCCATCATGACTTGTGCATGACCTGTAAGAACTGATTTGCCAATTCTACATAAACACCATTTTTATGTGCTTTGTCAGACATCAAGCCAACTTGTGGAAAGACAGGCTTCCTGCTCCTTTCTCTCTATTGAATTGCAAATCGCAATTCCTGGGTGGAAGGAGACACATTATGAGGAGCAGCTTACACTTTGTTCACATGCTAATACCGGACATCCCCTCCCTTCCTTGACAAGAGCAGCACTTCATATCTGACATAGAAAGAATGGCAGATTTGTACCTGCCTCCATCCTTTAGCTGAGGAGCAACATTTGTTAGGGACATTGGCCAGTGACCCTTACCTAGCATGGAGCCTGAGAGATTACAACCTAAAGATTTCAGTCTCTTTGAACTTTTCAATCTGCCCAACCCCTCTGTCCCTGCAAAAACCCACTTTCTGTCAATGCCTGCATGTTCCTTCTCTCCGCTGCAACCACCACCCTTCACCCCTATAGGCCGAAGGTGCTGCACCTTTGAGGACTCCCCACTAAACCTATCTGTACTGCTCCTCATTTTATTGTGAAAACCCCCTTGTAGGGTTGCATTACCACTCTGATACTGAAGACCTGGTGTCTCCTCTAAAACCGATGAGATCTGGCTGCTGGGGAGCAGAGATGATACCATTTTGGCCTGAGTGACCTAAGTTTTGGGGGATCTTGGAGACAGCAAGGTAGACCCTTGGGAAGAATGACCATGAAGAACTGTTTGCATCTCTGGACTCCAACTCCCAGCTGTCTGTATCCTTCTAGATCTCTGCTCTGCATTTGACACAGTTAACCATTCCATTCTCATACAAATGCTCCACGATATGCTTGGCATCTTGAATCGGGGCACTGGATTGGCGGACCTCTTTCCTCACTAACCGGTCCTCCCAACTCATCCTAGGCCCCTTCTCCTTTCCTACTTCCATCTCCACCTGTGGAGTCCCCCAGGGCTCTGTACCCTCCCCTGGCTCTTTAACATCCACCTTGCTCTCCTTTTCATACCTCATTTCCTCTTTCTCCTCCAACTTCCAGGGCTACGCAGATGACACACATCTCTTCTCCAGACTACCATCCATCATCCCTGACTGCCTATCTGTCATTCAGTCCTGGTGTGCCTCCAATGATCTCTGCCTCAATGCCTGTAAAATTGAGATATTTCCCATTGTGACCCTGCTCCGTCCTTCTTCCCTTCTCTCTGGCCCTCCTCCTTGGTCAGAAACCTTGGAGTCATCTTCGACTCCTCTGTCTCCTTCCTTCCACCAACACACTCAGGACATCGGCGAGAAGTCCAACTATCAACTCTTGCTTCTCAAAGGAATTCTTCCTTTTCCCAATTTCCCTCAAAGGCTCAATGTGACTCAAGCCATGGCTCTCTCTACACTTGACTACTGTAACATCCTTCTCCTGAATCTTCCTTCTACTCTGCGACCTCTGTAGCTTATCCAGAATAGGGCAGCAAGACTTATCCTTGGCCTTATGCCCAGGGACCGCATCTCTCCTGCACTAAAAAGTCTTCACTGGCTCCCGGTTGCTGAACGTTTCAAATTCAAATCCCTCTGTATCCTCCACAAGGCTGACGGTGCCTGGGGACCACAATACCTTCACTTCTATCTTACTAAATACTCTCCCTCAAGACCACTTTGCTCCTCTGGCACCAACCCTTTGTGCATAAAGCGTTGTACTAAACAGAGGGCAGGGGGTCGCTCCCTCTCCTCTGTGGGCTCCCTCCTCTGGAACAGCCTCCCCCTGCCCATGTGCCTTGAGCAGAAACTTCTCAAATTCTGGATGCTCCTTCAGATTCCTCTTTTCATCCTCCTTCTCTCCTACTCTCCTCTGCTAATCACAGAGTTGCTGAATAAGAGTCCTTGGCCCTTATGCATCTTCAGGGCCTAGACCTCCCACACCAATTATTCCCAGCTCCTGACTTTCCACAGCACTTGCCTCTGCACTCACTCCACTCTGGAGACTCGCACTTACACCTCCGTGCGGCCCAAGCCATGCAGCACTTAACATTCCTAGCACTTCATCCATGGCTCTCACACGGGCTAGGACTCCGCACCACTTACCCATGTTCCCTCTTCCCTTTCTGCGCTTGCACGTTCTGAATGCTCACAAGGCATAGTAGTTTCACCCCTCTTTTCCCCTCTGCTCTTTAATTTTGTACTGCAACTGTTGTCATGTATTCCCTCTCTCCCTCCCTCCCTGCCCTGTGGGTATTTTGAATCAGTACATTCTTATTGTATAAGCGCGTAACAAGCAAACAATAAATAAATAAATTCCGGGCCTGCCCTCACTGTCTGATGAATGCCTGACAATTGCCTCCATGCCCTACCCAGGAGGGGCCCTGCACTTGGCACTTAGTATTTCCAGCAGGCCACTGAGCACAGCACCTGAGCGTGCAACAGTGATATTTGAGGTGTCACTCAGTCTGCCAACCAGCTTATTAATAAAGGTGACTGTGGACCCACATTTCTGGTTGCCCTTTCTCTGAACCAATGGTTCTCGCCTCCCATAGCAGGAAACTTATGGAAATTGAGTGGAGGTTCCAGTTTTGCGACTCACCCAATCTGCCGACATGCAGATGCCTGTTTTGTTGGACATGAGATGCTTCTCAGTCTGTATTTGTCTATAATCCCTATTCTGGAACAATACGCTAATTGGAAATGGGCTCAACAGATTGAGAAGAGTAACCTAGCAGACGCCAGACAAATGGGTACATTGGCTGGATTCTAAGCTCGATTTGGAGGCAGGTCAATTTCCTCAGCCATGACAGTACACAGGACTCAATGTATTCCTGTGATGATCAATGGAGCAGAATTGTGATGCCACACATCATCTGTTCCTCTCCAGAAAACACATTTCGGAAGTGTCTTCTGTGCCTTCCTGGCAGTGCTCCCTATGCACCATTGGCCTTTGAAGTAGGGGATGTAAAAATGAAATACCAGGTGAAGATCAAACACTTGTTGTATTGGCTTAAGATTGGGGCCTCAGATGAACTTGCCATATTTAGAAAGGGGTTGGTAGATGTTCTGGCTATGAATGGTGCAAAGGCACTGCCCTGATTGAAACATGTCAAACACTTGCTCACAGTGCTGTACATTATTCTATGTGGTCTGATCTCTCCAACATCAATTCACATTCCAAATCACTTCTCAAGGAGACATATTATGATTGCACCTGTTATGATATGGCAAGTCATTTATAACACGCCTGTACAGAAGTGTGTCTAGCCAGGACACGAGAGGGAAGTCAGAGGGAGGACAAAAAAACTATCTAGCTTGCCCTTATGAAAATTCAGATCGTGCAAGTGCTAGATGCAAAGTGCAGGGGAGAGGGAGATGGTAAATGCCAGAAGGAGGGAGGGGGAAGTGAAATCAGGGCACTAATGCTCTGAGCAAGTGCAGCCAGGACAATGCGGCTCTGGGTACATGCAAGTTGGTAGGATACTGTTGGGTTCCAGAGACAGCCCCTACCTGCGCGGTAGGCCTGGAGGCAGTGCAAGGGGCTACAGGCACCCCTGGGACTCTGAGGGTAGCCAGGCAGCAAGTCAGTGCTGCAAACAGGTTGGTCAGCAGGGGAGAGAGCGAGAGAGTGAGAGAGCAGAAGCAAAGAGAAAGGTCTTGAGCTGCTTTTAGACCTTGAAGTGGTCTGGCTCAAGTTTGAGAGGGGCAGGGAGGCCCTTCCAGAGGGAGGCACCTGCATAGAATAAAAAGGCGGCTGAGCAAAGCAGTCGAGAAGGAGGGTGTTTAGGAAGAGAGAGTTGGATAGAGTGTGGGACCCAGCCCCAGAAGGCCTTGTGGATGATGCAGAGGATCTTGAACTTGATCCTTGCAGCACCGGGAGTCAGAGGAGAAATTTCAGGGCTGGAGAGATACGATCCTTGGGCTTGAGGCCAAGGACAAGTCTTGCAGTCCTGTTCTGGATTATTTGCAGAGAGTGGAGTGGAGTGGAAGGCAGATTGAGAAAGAGGCTCTTGCAGTAGTCCAGCCTAGAGAGAACCAGGCCTCTGGGAACAGTGAGCTTCTGTGTGAGAGTGAGGAAAGGAAGAATACCTCTGAAAAGGTGGAGCTGGTAGTGGGCCGTCTTGGCAAGGTCTGATGTGAGGAGAGAAGGTGAGAGTGGAATTTAAGATGGAGACCTGTCAAGACATTGGCTACATTGGTTGATTGTCAGCAAGCTATTTGGTGTTTAAATCCAACATGGCCATGAAGCTATGTCTAGACTACCCAGTGAGAATGAAGAGAAAATCTCTTTTCATCAGATTACGTTTGGGTATTCTCCCCTTGCTAAATTTACTTGACACTGGAGGAAGGGATCTACTGCTTTTTGCATACTATATCCTCTCCTGGTGGAAGATGATTGCATTTTATACTCATTTTCCCATTGTATACACATTTGAGACAGAGGTGGCTGAAGCCATTACTAAGCTTATCTGTGACTAATACTCCAGGAGAGGCTCTTGCAGTTATGAAAGTATGTTTGACATGCTCCTCTTTCAATGCAGTCTCTATGTTCCTAAATACTGCTCTTAAAAAGAGGTAGAGCTATCTAAAAATACCTAGACAATAGGCTTTTAATAGAAGTTGTTCTTGTTTTCATAAAAGGGATGTTTATTTTGCTTGTCCGTTTGTAGACAAATGTGTCCAAGAATTGATTAAATTTAATGCCGAAAAAAATAAGTTATTTGATATGCTTGGGAAAACTAATATCTAGCTTAACTGGACGGAAATGTGTAAAACCTGTTGTGTGATTTTACTTATTTGAATGTACAACTATTTGATCTGCTTTTATGGTGTACAGCCACAATAAAGCCAATTTGACAATATTTCTATCAGAATTTGAGAAAGAGAGAGGAGGATGGACAGTGGCAATGTGAACTGAATCACAGGAATCTGTCTTCAAGAGACCAGTGATTGCAGTGCAGGGTTGCTGCTTTTTTGCTTTGTAATGCCTACTCTCCCATTCCCCTGACTAACCGACTCCCTCTAAAATCTCCTAACTCCTAACACTACACACACACACTGCTCCCACTTGTAAGGCTGCCGCAGGTATAGCCATTAGGACATTAATGCTACCTGTACTATCACTATGCTGTACTGTTATGCCCTGTCAATCCCTCGACCTCAGAATTGGACTAGAACCAAAGCATAATCGTCTATTAAATCTCTCCTTCTTTCCTATGGCTACCATACTTCTATGTCTCTCTGCCAAAACTATAGAAAGCACATTTGCAGACCGGAACTGGAAACTTCTGACCTGCCCCCATCAACACCACAGGTATTCCAACTGCTTCTCTCACTAGCCCACCAATGTAAATGCCCCCTTTTATTCTTACAGAGACAAGTACAGCAAGATCGCCAATAGTGGCAGCAGGGTGCTATTCAAGAGCACTTACAATAATATTACCATATGCTCATGTGGTCTGCTGTGAGGCCAGTGTTCTTAATGTATCAAAGCTGAGTAAAGGAATGAGATTATCTCAATTTCCTTTGCATGTGACATCATATCATTCACTGTGCATGAATGCTGCATGTAGCACTCTGACCCAAGAAATAAAGCTGAATACCAAGAAAACGTCCCCTGGCTGTCCCATAGTTCCTATCATCTTTTTTATACTCCTTACATCTTTTCCATCTTCCTTTTGGCTTCAAACTTCTCCACACTCCACTTCTCTGCATTCTGGATAGTGGGTAAATGAAAAAAGATTCTGTATGATTTGTGTTGCTCCTCTCTCATGTCTTTGCAGATTATGGTCCATTAAAGGGTAATGCAGCCGACAGTATGTCAATGCCATTATATATGCAAGAGGTGCTATACAAATATAACATAATATACCTTGACATAACATAACAATCCCCAAATCACCAACAATACCACCACTATGCAGCGACGCAAGAATCTCACATACATCAGGAGATGACACACTGCAACCAACATGTTAAGGACTCACCCACCAGAACCCAAGGATACACAGCCTGTGAACATGGGAAAAATACTCATAACCACACATTACACTGGCAGAACCCTTTATTCATTAGTGTGAGAACCCATTATCCACATAGATAGAGAAAGGGGTCAACATCTCACCTCTATGAGTGGCAGAGCAGTGCACATTCTGTAACAGGTTGTCAGTACCAATGCTTTCAGGTGACGGTTTACATACAAGCCTCTGTCATGGAAAATAGGTTTGACTACCTGGAACAAAAGCGTAGAAGAGAATATGTTGGCCACAGCAAAGGCATACTGCATAGTAAAGTGTGAGGCAGATGCCTCCGTTTTGGCAGAATCAAAGGCCACTAAAGATTACTTCACATTTAAGTGAAAGAAGAGCCACAGAAATATTTTAGTTTTAATTTTTGCCACTTACACACTAACATGACAAGGGTGCACATAAGGGATGCAGGCAATCACAAGCACACCTGAGAGATAGCACTCGGCACATGGGAATAGCACTACAAATTAAACCACCCCAATGGCATTTGTGTGAATTCCACCCATAGACTGTTTTTTTGCAGTTTGAAGGAAAACAGAATATTGAGAATGCACCACTTTAATACGTACTTCATGTAAGTGCAGAGGCCGGAATATTTAGCATCTGTTATCCTGTTAATGTAGATCATAGATCATAGACTATGTTACAGACATTTTAAAATGATACAATTTCAGTGGTAGGATTGTGTCAAGTGTTCTGGATGATGGGCTCACGCATTTATTATTGTGCATCAAATTCAGGAACGGAATCCTCATTCATTTATAGTCTTTTCATGTAATGTTTTATTTCCTTGACACTTGTCAGATTATTGTATAAAGCTTATAATAATATAGTGAACTTAAAAATATACTACAGTATAATAGGTGGAAACGCAGTGATCCTTGTGTGTTGTTTTGAATACAATTGGTGTTAAATTCAACCTGATATTGTGCTGACTATAAAATGACCTGGCTTTTAACTCAGAGCCAATAAGCACATACAATTTTGGGAGTCTTCGATAGAAGAATATTAGAAAAATACTCTATCTGACCAAGAAAATAGAATTTGTAACCTTTCTAATAGAGAAACATCTGCCATTAACAGATGGCTGGATTTACAACTTGGCTTCAAAGGCAGCTTCATCTATGAAACCTTTAAATTCTGTCTGACAACAAAACTGACAATTTGGAAGCTAATGCTCCGAGTTGATTTACAGGATATGACCAAACATTTACATTTCCCTTGGTGTTAAGCGGCACATGCTATTTACCATTCACTCTCGATTCAGAATTCTGGAACTACATTGCCTAGGAAAATGTGTGTGTTTAGAAGATCAGAAACAATTCTTCATTTTAACACCATTCCGAGGTGGGCGGTAAGGGATACCGGGCACCGGTAAGGAGGCTGGTGCTGGTAATCCCTTACCGCCCAATTCCGAGGTCCCTTAGCGGGAACCACAAGGGACGTGTGGTCAGACCACACGTCCTTTACGGGTCCCGCTAAGGGACCAAGGCGCTAATAACGGGCCTGCTATTCGTGGGCCTGTTATTAGCGCCTTCCCCATTCCCATTGAGCCCTATGGGCTCTCAAATGGGAATGGTTGGTTGAATGGGGACTTACCGGGTCCTCCAGGGTCGGAATGACCCGGTAAGTCCCCATTCAACCAGACCGGACCCGGTATGGGAGGCAGCCATGGTGCTAATCGCACCATGGCTACCGCCCAACTCGGAATGACCCCAGTGGCTTTGACAAGTGTGAACCCTGGCTTTTTGCTGCCCCTTTGCTCCCTTGACTCTGAGACACATGTGCTTGATGTGAGGCACTTGTTCTTTGAACCCTTTTATGATTGTTATTCTCTGCTCTTTGCTGTACAGGAAGTTGTACAATATACCATGTAATTACATCTGGCTTTAACCTCACAACCTTTTTCCCTGTTAAATTGTCGCCTCCCTCTACCAAACCACTTTAAGTGCTTTGAAAGGCTTGCTCTAATTGTGGGATTACTAAAACCCATACAATACAAATAATAACGTATAGGAGAAGGCTAATTGAAGGGCAAAACAACTGCCGATCACCAAAGCAGAGGAAAACAGGGGAGTACAAGAATGCACCCATGAGTATCACATGTTACCCATACACCCAGGGGCATTTGAAATGGGTGGGTATTTAAAATATCTATTTGCCTAGGGCGGTGTATATTCCTGAAAAGGGACAGTGAGTACAAAAGGTTCTAAATGCCATGAGATTGACAGACAACTAGACAGGGAACGAAAACAGAGCGACAGACAGCAGTAGACGGGCAAACACATTCTTTCACCAAAACGGGAGGACAACTATATTCAAAATCAATGAAAGATAGATACATTGACTTATGCAGTTATAATGTATATGTATGCATCTTTTAAATAGTGCCACGTTTTTCTAGGGTGCCTCGGTTGGAGCATATGCACTCCAATTAAGCTTTTCAAATACACACTCTGATAATCAATTACACAAATGGTGAACAGCTGCCGCGCACATAGCACATTTCAGAATGTCTGTGTTTCCCGTACACAAGATAGTAGTATTCAAGAGTCAGGCAACTGTAGTAGCATATTTTATAAAAACCTGGTGCTTTTTATGAAATACAACATATTGATAAACTTATGTTATCATTTAAGTATTCATTCTGTTGGAGAAGACTGGTTAACCCCTTAAGTGTTTTGCCCTGAAGGCATACATTAAATGTTAATTTTTACCACATGGGACAAGCCCCCGGAGGGCTATGACAGCATTAAACTGCTACCAATGAAGCGTGCGGCTCGCAGCACTTCGACTGAACAACGTGTACGACGGGGAAGGAGGCTGTCGCCTCGAATGAGTTCTCAGAAGTTAAAACCATACTGTGCTACGTTATGCATGCAGAATGGCAAACTTGAGTGCTGTGCTCGAACGAAAAGTAAAGGCTTGCTGTTAACAAGGGGGACTACGGCTAATGAGAGCATGGGGTGCCCTCATTACGCAATGTATTTATTTGTCGTTTAGTTTATTTCATAATTTGTCAAATCGAATTGAAAGGAATTAATTTCCAAGTCAAGCTAATGGAAGTGCCAGTGGGATCCTGAAGAAAGCCTAATTCAAGTTCTCACAATATCGGGGTCCGCTGTGTGCTTGATGAAATAGGACGAACACAACGGCATTAAGCTGAAAGAAAAAAAACACACAGTTGTTTAATCTTTGTGAAACTCAATTTACAACAACGAAAACGATATATAAAATATAATTGACATAATTCCATATGAAAAACTAGCTATCTCTTAAAGAAAAGTGTAAATAAGGGTGCGGATATCATGGGTCAAGTCCTAAAAATCAAAACTGGGGGAACTCATTAAGATACCAATTGAATGTTTCGTCATCCGAAATTAGCATATCAAGGTGCTCTCTGTGGGGGTAGGGGGACTCCTGAAATAAGTGGGCTGACTACGTCCACCTGCCTGTGCCCTAGAATTGAACCCTGGATATCTGGTCCCTCCACTGGAGTAGTCTGTATATGCCAGGCGTGTGGTCTCTGGCTCCATAAAAGAACTGACTCTAGGTTAGCTACAGATTTTTTTTTTTAATGCATTGACTTGAGCACCAATTGAGCCCTCAGCTGGCAAGAGCACTCCAGCCACCCATGTCACATCCTAGTGTACAGAGGAAAAAAAAGAGGAACACGTGAGTCGTTACTTTACAACTGTTCACATCCATTGGCCACACTGATGTGTTCATTCGGATTCACCTTTCACAGCAATGCCGACGATACATTGCAAGAGTTGCAAGACCACCCATTCTCTGATTCAAACTTGCATTTCACCTGAGTGCCATTGGATGGGCGCGGATGTAGGTTAATACTTCTAACAATTATATTTTGGTAGTTGGTGGAGAAATTGATCTTTGATCTGCCGATATTTGGCTGTGATAAATGGGTTTGTAAATGAGACTAGAGAAGATAGTGACCGATTTAGCTTTTGACGATCACCATTCAGACTGTTGGCGGCCTCCGGTTGCCGCCGTCCGTGAGCCCCCCACCCCCCGCCACAGAGAGACACGGAGACAGGACTGCTTCCAGTGTGGGCTCCCCGGTGATTGTGATGTCACCGGGAACGCCCCGTTTATTTAACAACGCACGCGACGGAGTGCACGTCACTCCGTCGCGTGCGTACCCTTAAAGGGCAACGCCACACTCCTCCTTTTCCATAACAACAAATTGGAAACAGGAGGGACTAAACTATCACACATTTATGAACACACCACTCTATCAGTTCCCCAAACGAACCCCCATTTATTAACAGCCACCCTGGATCCCCCTCGGGTACCTGTCTTGACCTGACCACTTAACCCCGGTCAGCCATGCCAGCTCAGTCCATAATATGGTCTGTGAGACGGGCAGGTTTCCCACGCCCTGCTCTCAGGGGGTACCTCCTGCCAGCGTCCCTGGCCGGTGTCTCTTGACCGGGTCTGCCTCGAGCGGGAGAGTCCACCGCGGGTCCTTCTCCCCCACCTTCATCCAAGGCACCTTCGCCCTTGCGGTCGTCCGGGTTGTCCACCCTGGGGTCGCCAATTCTCCTGAAGAACGAGGCATTCCTGGTGACAGACGATGTCCCGTCAGAGGCTGTTACCATAGAACCCTTGACCGCCACGACATCTAAGGGAGCGGGTTCATACGTGAGGGACAGCTTTCCATGTGGGTGGCGATTCCTCACTAGCACCTCATCTCCCAGTGCGATGTGTGGGGGTCTGAGACCCCTCCGGATGTTTTCCATCTGTGTCCTGATTCGTCTTTCCTCTTCGACCTGCTCATTGTCAATGACGGCAGGGTCCCTGTCCCCCACCTCCGGTATGACGTCTCTCGGGCACCTCTGGAACAGCGCCTCCGCCGGGGCCACCCCAGTGGACGTGTGAGGTGTGGTCCGGTATCCCCGCAGGAAAACATATAGGGCCCTCTGCAAGCACTCGCCCTTGCCATGGGCAATCCTGAATACCTTGTTGAGGGTGCGCATCATGCGCTCGGCCTCCCCGTTTGCCCGAGGCCACAGAGGGGTGACCCGCCGATGTTGAATGCCATATTCCCTCATGAGCTCGGCAAAGCTCTCGCCCTGGAATGGTTCCCCGTTGTCAGAGCACAGCACAGAGGGTAGGCCATGGGTGGCAAAGATCTTCTCCAGCGCCACCACCACGTTCTCAAACGCGACAGACTCTATGAACTCGACTTCTGGGTATCGAGACCACTTGTCCACCACAACCAGGAAATGAGTGCCCCTCGACGTGGATCCGGAGTCCGCGTGCACCAATTCCCATGGCCGAGTCCCCCTGGGCATCGCTTCGATGGATGGTTCGACACCATACGCACGACGCCCCAAACGCCTCCACCTTCCGTTCGAGTTCCGGGAACCACACTTTCTGACGGAGGCGAGCTTTGGTTTTGGGCGCGCCTTGGTGGCCCTGGTGCGCCAGTGCGATGACCTGTGCAACTTTGGCCTGGGGTATTACGATTCTCTCACCCCTCAGTAGCAGCCCCGACTCCGAGAATGTCAGTTCTTCTCTCACTCTCCACAACTGCTCGAGGGCCACTCTGGCTTCACATGTCCTGCGTTCCACAGCCTCCAGCACCGTCTTCCAGGTGCCCCTCTGCATGGCTTCCTTCAGGATCGCGAAACATTCGTCGCCTTTTGATGCGACCTCGAGCTCCTCCACCTGCATGGAGTTTGGGGTGGCCGTCTCCACGACTAGGCGGACGTGCTCGTCGGCTTCCTCCGCGGATGCAGAGTCCTGCGAGTCCCCTCTGGGGTGTCGAGAGAGGTAGTCCGCCGCGTTGTTAGCCCCGGGGCGATATATCAATGACACTCCATACTCGAGCAAAGCAAGCATCCAGCGCTCAATTCTCACAGGTGGACGGGATGATGAGCCCGCCATGATCGGCAACAACGGCTTGTGGTCCGTGACCACAGTCACTGGGCACCCCAGAATGTAGAGGAGGAAATGTCGGCAACCCCACAGCACCGCCAGGGCTTCCCTCTCAATCTGAGAGTATCTTTGCTCGGTGTCGGAAAGCGCTTTACTGGCATATGCTATGGGTCGAACTTCCTGATCATTCCCCACTTGTGTGAGAACCGCCCCCAGTCCGTACGGGCTGGCGTCCACCACGATCTCCGTCTGCAGGCTCGGGTCGAAGAACGCCATGGTGTCTTCCGCCGCCAACGCCCCTTTTATGTCGTCGAATGCCGCCTGCTCAAGGGGGCCCCAGTGCCAGGTGACGTCCTTCTTCGTGAGCGATCTCAATGGCTCTGAGCGGGATGCCAGGTTCCTAATGAAACGGCCACAGTAAGTAACCATGCCCAGAAAACTCCTCACCTCTGCAACATTCTCTGGAGGACGCGCCTCTTTTATGTCCTTCACTTTGCGTGGATCCGGCGACACCCCATCCGCCTTGAAAACGAACCCAAAGAATTTGATCGTCGTTTTCAGAAACTCGCACTTGTCCTTGTGCAGGGTGAGGCCCAGCGAGCGCAGTCGTTCAAAGGTCTTGGCCGGGCGTGCCAGATGCTCGGTCTCCGATTTCGCATACACCAAAATGTCGTCACTGATGTTAAGGACTCCATCCAGATCTGCTAATGCCCCTCTTATGATGTTTTGGAAGACCTCCGCCGCGGAGGACACCCCGAAACTCAACCTCTTGTAGCGGTAAAGCCCCCGATGAGTAGTAAATGTTGTTATATAGCGGGACTCGGGGTGCAGGACCACCTGATGATAGCCCGCTCTCAAGTCAAGTTTGGAAAAGAACTTCGCCCCTTGCAGTTCCGCTATAATGTCATCGATGGTAGGGGTTAGGTGTCGCTCCCTCTTTATGGCCTTATTGGGAAGCCGCATGTCCACACAGATCCTCACCGCCTCAGGCTGTTTGGGCTTGCGCGCAATGACAATGGGAGACACCCATGGGGTAGGGCCCTCAACCTTTTCAATGATGTCTAGCCCCACCAGACTGTCCAACTCTCGATCCACCAGATCCCTCAGGTTAAACGGCACTCGTCGGTGTTTCAGCGCCACAGGTTGGATCGATTCATCGATGTGGAGTCGTACCGGCTCACCCACCAGCTGACCGATGCCTTCAAACAGTGCGCCATGTTTGGCCAGGAGTACCTGAATGTCTTCCAAGTATACTGAGTAGGCGAATGTGACAATTCCCAGTGCCTCAGCCGCGGCACAGCAAAGCAAGGTGTTGTCGCTCACTGGTGTGACATAGAATCTGGCCCGAATGTCTGAGTCACCATACTGAACATCAGCCACGAATACTCCATCCAGAGGCAAGGGCTGATCCCCGCCAAATGCGAATATACGGGCTCTCGGCGCGGTCAGCGTGGGTGGGGCCTGCATGGTATCATAATGCTGCCTGGCCATCACATTCACGGACGCACCAGTGTCCACTAGCATCGGGACAGAGTCTCCATTGACAAGTACATTGCACCTGGGCTGTCTCTTGGAGCGGGATTTCAGCATGCTCACGCTGGACACGAAAAACACGTTTTCCTCATCCTCTTCCTCTTCTTCTCCTTCCTGAGGAGTCCCTTCTCCACCCTGGTCTACCTGAGCAACGTTGGACGTCCTTTGGGGTCGGAAGAAGCCGGCTCGAACTGGCCCCCTCGGCAATATCTTGGGAGCTGGCGACCTGCACATTCTGGCGAAATGGTCAGCGCCACCGCGTCTACCGCACTTAACCCCAGTCGCCGGGCATTCAGCTGGGTGCGGGAGATCATACCCACAGTTCGGGCACGAGGAAGTCGTCCCTGGCGGGCGCGGGCTCTGGGTGTTCATGGGGCGCCTCGATCCGCGGCCTCTGCCGACCGCGCAGACCTCTTCCACCCTGCCTGGGCGGGCACTAGCTTCCATCCTGGTCGCCCGCAGTTCCGATACTTCGTGGCACCTTCCCAACTCTAGGATGCGGGGAAGGGTGATCCCAGGCTCGCGCAGTATCTGGCGCCTCAGTTTCCCCGAGACACACCCCTGAATAAGTTGGTTGCGAATCATCACCTCAGGGTCGTTCCACGCACATGGCGCTGCCAACCTCCGCAGCCGCCCATAGAATACATCCAGAGTCTCGTCATCCTTTTGTCGAGCCGTTCCCATGAGAAAACGTTCATAGTCCGCATTGGCCATCGGCAGAAAATGATTATGGAGAGCCTCCTTAGCCGCCGCAAACGACCCATCCACCGGCTGCAGGGACAGAAACACCTCATGCACTGCTGGACCAGCGGAGTACAGGAGAGTGGCCAGCTTGTCGTCATCACTTGTCTCCATCGTGGCCCTGAAGTACATCTCCAGTCTATCCATCCACATCTTCCACCTCTGTCCCAGACTTGAAGGAGCACCCGAGATATCAAACTCAGGCATTGGCTGTAGGGACCCAGGTGGTTTCGGCGAGGGTGCAGGCGGAGGCGCAGGAGCAGCAGCAGCAGCTGCAGCAGCTTGACTCATGGTGGACAGCGCACAGGCACCCCAGAAATTATAATAAATGGGGCCGCACTCACCACCAGCAGTCAGGTTCGAAGTCTGCCTTTCACCAGGCGCGCTCTCCGCAGAATTTCCACTCCAGCCAGCCAACAGACCATGAAGTGTCCAAAATTGAGCAGGGGGAAAAAAAAAAACCCAATATGTTCAGCAGGTTTCCCATGGAGTCTCACCCATCTCCTCAGTGAGAAAACAGTGAAAATGTCAATGAGTCATTCTGCAAATGACATTTATTGCCTCCAGCGATCATCCGCCGCTGGAATTTCCAAAAATTGAGTCCGGATGGCTCACCGACGCTTCGTTATGAAGCCGTGAGTCTCCGAGGCCTGTTCATCAAAATGGCCGCCAGCCGCGTGCGTCGCTTCCTTCTCCGCGGTCAGAATTCGCTGGGGCGGTCACATGTGATCATCTCCGCTCCCAACGAACGTCTCCGCCTGTTCCAGGAAACGATCCCGGCTTCGTCGCCACTGTTGGCGGCCTCCGGTTGCCGCCGTCCGTGAGCCCCCCAACCCCCGCGACAGAGAGACACGGAGACAGGAGTGCTTCCAGTGTGGGCGTTCCCGGTGATTGTGATGTCACCGGGAACGCCCCGTTTATTTAACAGCGCACGCGACGGAGTGCACGTCACTCCGTCGCGTGCGTACCCTTAAAGGGCAACGCCACACAGACCAGCAGAGTCTCTACTTCCGGCTTCTCCTCCATACGCTCCTGTCGTATGTCCTGCGTTACGAACAAACGACGTTGCTTCTCTCCACTGTGAGGTTTGAGAGAGGACTATGGCAACAGTCGCCATCTTAGTCTTTCTAAACGCCCTATTCATAGACTAATCTGGTTTCAGAATGCAACTGAACGTTTTAATCCGGGCGCTCCTTTACGAACCCACATAACTTCATTGGCTGCACACTTAAAGTGTGTCTTTATTCATAGTCTATGAAACCGTACTCAGTTGATTTCTAGAATTGAAAATTTACATGCCCCAGAATATACATTTCTACCCAACTTAAGTGCCTGTTGCTCTTGTAGCCATGGCATTCCTGCTATATCACCGTGGCACAGTGTCAGTGGTTACTCCATCTTCTCGTTTTATTGATCAAAAATGCATTCACAGCATGGACACAATGTACTAAGTCCGGGTCGCACATTGTGGCATGATGCACTATTCAGGATATGCATGTAGGACAAGATCATGCTGGAGTATGGCATGATCTGTCTCGACTGCTGGTGCGGCATGGCACACGCATGCACATTTATTACAAGCCAAGGTGATGGTGGATGTTAGGGCGATACAAACGTGTAGGGCCTCTAAACTTCCACTAGGAGGCAGGTGTGGGGGTTTAGGAGGCGGGAAGGGGATCCTCAGATGTATATCTGTCCACGTTTCAGGGCAAGGTGATAGGATACTGGAGCCATGCACAATAGTGATTCACTATGGGGGAGAAGGTTGGTGGTGTTGTGTACAGTTATTTAGGCACGTGGCAAAAAACTATAGCCAGCGCTCTGCTGCTCTCAAGCAATGACCACGCTTTAAACAATACAAGCATTAAAAAATAAAATAATAATAATAATAATAACCTGAACTAAAAAGGCTTGATTAGGAGGAGGAGCCCTTTCTGTTACCACTTGATTATTTTGGAAGTCCTAGCTTCTCTTAATTCAATCTAATCAAAATCATTTCTTTTTTCGCAACCAGGCATTAACCTTTCTGCTTACTATACTTCTCTATGTGCTGTTTGCTTTAGTTAGTACCGTCAAACCTTCTGTGGTGTGTGTGTGTGCTCAATTAACATTTCACATCATTTAACATAACAGTAGCTTGACCATGCCGCGCGTCATACTAGCTCCCCACCGAATGCCATTTTCCAGAGCAGAATTTGGCAGAGACATCTTAGATGGGAAGGTGACACAACTCGCCATATTAGGCACACTGCTTGCTGTCCAACGCTTCACTTAAAATCAATGATGACCACATAGATTAAAGTCAGGCCAAAATGTATGCTCTGAATCAATCGTGTATTATTTCCTGGGTCCTGTAAGCTATATTGGCCCAGGACCACCATACACCAGTAAATTAAAATGAAGAAATGATGCTTCTGACCGATCAGCGTGAGCAGTTCTTTAGTATCTTTCCATGGCCAGGAGGTCTTGACACTTTATAAAATATTGTACGATGATTGGACCAAATGTGGTCAGAAATATGACCATGACAAAGCTTATTCTGCTCCAAGTAGTGCATGCATTCTTTCTCAGTGGTTAATAATTCCAACCCCTACCCCCTGCACCTTCTTTAAGAAGCAAAACTACACAACCCAGCTGATAAGGCGAGAGATAGAACAAATCCCAATGCATCAGCAGGGGTCAAGAGCGCTGTAAAGAGTCATTGCCCTGTACACTTTCAACGACTTTGTACTTGTGTAAATGGATTACACCTGTTGCTTTATGCAATGCCTTTTTACCACACACTGCCTGCTGGCTCTAAAAGTTGAACAAAGCTAAGAGCACATCTAAATAATCGTAATTGCGTACCTGTTTCAGGGGAAAGATTTTAACCCACAAACCATATTATTTCACTTTATCTAGGCATTCCTATCCAGGGAAGTATAGTTATATTCATAGAACACATTATCTCAATGACTCCAGCACAAACCCATCAAGACTTTCTAAAAGGATTATAGTGCATGCTCAGATTTTGAGCAGACACTAAATGGGAATAATAAGGCCCTGTCACTTGCAAGTCCTTTTCCCATTTAGTGGTGAATCATACAATAGGCCTCATTACTAGTTGGGCGGAATGCCAATGGTAAACGCCCAAACAAATTACTGTTACCGCCACTTGGTCCGGCGGATTTCTGCTGGATTACAAGTGGTGGTGGCAGAGTAATTCCCCATTCAATTTGAGTGCATTGGATTCAGTGGGTTTTTTGTGGAATTACTGCCGATTCTGCTGATTTTTCGGCAGTGAGTTTGAAGATTTACCTCCATGATTTCCCTGTCACTTGTATAGTCAAATCACTTAACACAGACGCATAATGGAATTGAAAACAATCCATATTAAACTCATATGAAACAATGAAAATAGTGTTTGTCTCTCATTCAGGAAGACTGTTTCCCTTTAAATTAATATAACATAATCTACCCTTCATACAATTTAAACAGCTGAACATATGACCCTACAAAGTGTGCCAAATTATAAAAAAAAAATTAAAAAACATATTTGCTTCTTTATAAAGTTAGACACAGTACAGTATCATTTGTTTGCGATTGAATAGTCCATCATAACATATTAAAGATATAGGGTAGTGAAATTGTCATTAAGTGGAAGGAAAGGTGTAAAGGTTAGAAAAATGGTTCAGACAAAGCAATCTGTTTCTTTGGAGCTGAGGATGAGGAATGGGTAACCCTCAATATAAAGCGGTTTAAGTGAAAATAAAATACTACTAATTGTGTGGTTTATAAACACAGGTTGTGTAAATAGGATTTGAAGGATTGCAAATACCTTATTTATTTGCAGATCAGTAATACTAACTAGTACACAAAAGTGTTTAACGTATCTCTTTAAATCATGTTGAATGAATAATGGAAAGGGCATATGAAGTAAGATTATTATAAAGATTAGTGAGAGTTAGGATTTTATGATTACATACATAGCAGTAGTATATAGTATACATATGTAGTAGTAGTGGCCCTGTAGTCATGGTTAATTTGCTCAACTCATAGACCTAACACTTTTTGGGCAACTTATAACTTCGCCCCCCACGCTGGACAAATACTCACCAAGCTTTGCAAACATAGTATATGTCCCCTTGGAATGATTCTGCAAAGTTTGGTGCAGTTTGGTCAAGGAGGGCAAAGCTGTAGGGGGCACCAAAATGTGTGGAAATCCTCATAGATGCAATGTAAAAAAAATGCTGGATGGATTTTCACTAAATTTACACCATGAGCTGCAGTTTGGTCCTGAAAGAGTGCTTTTTTAAATTTGGTGTACATCTGTCCAGTAGTTTGGTCTGCTTATTGCCCCGTGTATATGCACCATCACCTGAGAACAAATGCTGAGCACTTTAATAGCACACTACAAGGTTACCGTCTAGATATATAGCTCCTTTTGTCATACTTTGACTGTCAATGAAGAAAACCACCATGCTTATATATGTCAGTGAACAAAAACATGTGGCATATATATGTAATGTCATCAGTTATGTCATCAATGATATTTGTGACATCATCTTTGATGTGGGTGTTGAACACCCAGGACATCAAACAAGACAGGACAGAATATATATATATATTCAGTGAAATAACTTTGTTAAAGGGAAGTTATGGTTACAAGTAAAACCGAAACCACCCAGAGGTTCACCATTTATGGTAAGCTAAGAAACCATAACTTGCGCCACATCGTGGTTTTTACAAGTGCACCCTTAATTTGCTACAAATTCCTTTACTCACCCCAAATGTAGCAGCTGTAGAGTCCGCGTACAATACAAAAGTCCAAAGACATCAGGAAGCATTCACAAAGCCCTGAAGCACAGAGCACAACAAACCATGTTCTACCCATCATCCAACAAACACACATACATACAAAAACATCAGTTATATATTCTGCACCCAAAAATACCCTTTTGTAAAGATATCATAATTTGAACATGTACAACTTACGTTTTCATTTAGCAAACAATATAATGGAAAGCACCAAGCACACACCATAACTGTACACCTCATATTATCACTTCAGTATAACTCTTCATGCAGACACACATACACTAGGAGCTCCTTTCAAAACAACCTCTTATCAAATTGTAAGTACACTGTATTTTTTCTCTATTATTACAATTCATCATATAAATATTTCTCATGAGCAAAAAGCTTTTATTTTCCCAGAAATGGCAAACACACTTGAGTGATTGGAAGAAACTTCCCAAAAGAAGAACTGAGTGATGATAACATCTCTAATGGGAAACAATACATCTTTCAATATAAACAAATGTAATATATACAGAACTCAGTGAAATAATAATATCTTCTGTTCTTATAACACATACTTTACATGAAGAAAGAGCATGCCCATGTAATTATGGAGAATCCCAAGAATTACAAAGACAATCTCTGTACCCAACTGTGCATGATGAAATCATGATCTTGTCTGCAAGAATTGATGAACTTAGTAATGACTTTAAGGAACTTTTTAATTATGCTAGAAATTATTTTATTAAAAATGTTGATTATCACTGTCCTTCTTGTACCTGTCCCCTTACCCCCAGCAACACCCCCAAAATATAAATGAAACACAATTTGATGAAACTTCACTCCCTCCCTCCCCTGATGATCATTGTATAGAAATTCCACATTCCCCCATTTAAGTTGCCCAATCCGATAGGCCTTCCCTTTCAAAAATACATATATTTTTATACTATACATATATTGTATGTTATTCTGTAATAATATATATTTATTAAAAACCCAATGAATACTCTGTGGACTACACGACTGTCCGCAGTGTCTGTTTGCGAAATGGGGTGTCCGCGGACATTGTGCCATGTCCGTACATGTCCGGTATGACACTTTTAATTAGTCCACGGACAGAGCGCCAGTTTGTGGACATCCATGCACATTCATCCTGTGTCTCCCAATTAATAGGTGTCTGCATACACCCACCATCGCTGCTGACGTCTGGGGACATCATCATTTGACCGCACCTTTGTAGCGTGACAGCGTGTCCCCGGATGGTGTCCGTCACCATACACAGTTTAAAACTGCATTTTCGACCAATCTAGGATGTTTTTTACAGTTGAAATGTTACTCTTCCAGAGCTCCTAGAGCAAGTCTTAGTTGATCTGGCAACGTTTTACAACTTTCCAAGGCCTGTTTTTGACTTGGTAGTCCGCGAAAAATCGCGTTGTCCATGGACAGTTCCTCTGAAGGGACTCACCAATTACGTTTATTCATTCTCAATCTGGCACTCCATGAGAGAGCATCTTAGAGGACCTGCTTTGGCAAACCAACTGCAACCATCATCAATGGTTCAGTCATGGCCATTCCTCCTCCCCAGCCGCCACCACCACCACAACAACCATCTGGAGGGTCCGGACAGGGGAACAGGCAGAGAGATGCAGAAGATGATGTATAAGAAGAACAAGATGTGGTAGAGGAAGTGCCACTTCGCTCCCTTCACTCTCTTCTCTCCCCCACCTTTCCCTGCATCTCCTGTAAAAAACAAGAAAAGCTTAAACAAATACAAAATCTCTAAATACAAAAAAAAAACGGTTCCATTAGGAGCAACCTTTCACAGCTAAAAATAGAACTTAAACAAAAATGACATTAGCCTTTGCAGCCTGCATAGCCCGCAGACAGTGCGGTGGTCCGCGGACACCTGAAAAATTCCAGGTGTGGGGTGGGGGAATGAAAATCATTTTAATTGTTTTTTTGTTCAAAAAATGGTGGCTCTTAAAAGAACCATTTTTGCACTTTCTGGCTTTTATATATTTTTTTTGATTATTTGGTTTTATATATTGAACTAACGCATGTTCTACTGAACTTAATTATTTTTTCTGAGTGCTTCAAGTTTTGTTTTGTTTTTCCTTTTTGTTTACATCAACTAATAAAAAATACTCAATCCATATTTTATGTGCTTCAATGCATTTCTAATGTTTTAAAGCAAAATCTGATTGCCCACATCAGTCAGAAGCACTCCATCTCTCCAAAAAATGTTGACAATATCAAAGTTGATATGTCCATCATGAAAACGAAGTCATGCCAACATCCTGCAAAAAAGTGCATACAACCGTGTTCACACTGCACCTTGCTTTCTCATTTGTGGACACAATAAATTTGAATGCATGCACACGTGTGTCTGAATGTGAAAACAGTTCCATCAACTTTCCAACTGTATCCTTCATGGCAAACTGCAATGAAGTTCCGGTAACATAGCCCAAACTGTTGCCTCCACAGTGAACTGCTGCTTCAAGTTCACCATATTCTCACAAAAAGGGAAGAATTCTGTACACTTCATTATTTGAACTCCATACCATGAAACGTGATATTCATCATTCTCAGACAATCCACACTTCTCAGAATACAGCTTTCGCCAATGGACGCAAGAATCACCCACTTTCAAGGCACTCTGATTCCTAAAAGCTTCAGCATCAGCCATCTTCACTGTACACAACAAAGATAACTCTTGCTACCCAGTGTTCCTGCACACCACACCCAGAAATCCTGATTGGCTGATCCCCATGTCTGCCGACATCCACATCTGTCTGCGTTCTCTGCATTCCCCTTTCCATGCCAGGCATCCTTAATAGAACCAGATGGCATGTGCAGTGTCCATGGACACTGAGCACACGGCAGCCCTTTTACCATTTTTACTTTTATGTTTGTAACACTCCCTCATTGGCTGCTTTCAAACAGTCACACATCCACCCACCAATCACATCCAAAAACTCTACATGTAAACCTGTCATCTTAGTTCAATACTTCAGTTGTACTCTAGAACTCTCAGTACTCTCTAGAATTCCCAGCCACCTGCATCAAAAACTACTGTTAAACTCTCCAAGATGTCTACTTGCAGATTCAACAACATCTGCATCTAACAAGACATAGTACAGGTATGCTTACCTTTCTAAAATTATTTTTTCTACTCTTTTATAAATGTCTATATACATGGTTCCTCCCACTAACCCTGTAATAAGCTTCTCAATAAGCATATTAGCCACTCTAGTAAATGCCATGATTTGCAGCATTCAGCACCTGCTCACGTCAAGTGGCAGTTACTTACAATGATGTGCGTTTAAAAAATGTTTCTTTTGAGGAGTATTTTCATGAAAGTAAAAAAATGCATATGTGCATTTATAGCAGCACTGTGTGTAATGTTTTTTTCTAAAAGAAAGCAAAAGTAGATTCAAAATATATGTACAACATTTTTAAATGGCACTTGGCGTGTGAAAGTTTGATATGTTGCAATACATGCATACTGGCCAACATGACCCATTCCAATCTATAGGTACTGAACAAGTTTTTATTTTCTTTGCATTCTGTCACTTGTAACACCGCTTCTCCCATTACACAAAAAAACAGGACTGGACTGGGAGATTCAAAACTGTGTCATTAATATGGAATGAAAAATGGAAAATGCTGTGCGTTTAAAAATATTTCATTTTTAGGAGCATTTTAATTAAAGTTAAGAAATGCATATATGTATTTATGACAGCACTGTATGTAACTTGTATAGCAAGGCTGGGACTATTTAGCAGTCTCCCCAATTATTAGCAGAGAACCCTCACATACATAAATGACTCCCATCCACAAGAATGGGAGACTCAGCTATGGGGCAACATTTACTGTCTTTTAATAGCAGCAAAGAATGACAGGGATCACACCAGATGTACGAATATCCCCAGGAGCTGTTGTCTTCTAAGCATGTAACAACTGGTTTTATCACAGTGTGATGACACAAATTCAGGTTCCAACCCAAAAAACCATATCATTGGCAAGTTTGAGCAGGTTACATATAGAGAACATGTAGGTTATTCTTACAATTGGATAGCCATGTCTAGGAGCCCCTACTAAGACCACCCCTACTAGTATCGATCTACAATGTTGCAGGGCCACAGAGAAACCATTTGCCCTTGCAACAAATTATCGCCATGTGAAAGGTGAATCTGGATTGGTAAGAGTGTGTCCTCCCATCCCTGGGACCATGGAAAGTTCCCAGACTGAGTGTGCCTTTTCAAGGCAATGGTAAAGAACATGGTGGTGCGAAGTGTTGCCTAATGTTGCCATTCTCTGATCACCTAAGACTGTGGGAGTGCATTCAGTTGAATACCCAGATGCAACACTTGTAGCTTCTTCTCCCTTGGTTTGATGGGAACAGCTCTCCTCATCTATTTTGGATGAATACTGTTTAGTTGGGTCACGTGTGCGGAGAACACAAAATTAAGCCTGCTCAACTGTAATTATGAGGATTTAAGCCTGACTTTCTGCGGTGGCTTGTTGTCTTGGTAATTCAAACTTTTACATCTCCACTTGTCCTTTGCTGAGTGCCTTGCTTTTGCTCACCTCCATTTGCCGCTATCATGTCAGCTTTTCCATGTGCTTGAAGCGTCTCTCTCTTTTGTCATCCATTGCAGAGACCTATAACTTCTATATCACTGCCTATGGCTTCTCCATATTAATTGCAGTCAAGCATGTGCAAGCTAAATATGTTAACTCTTTGCATCTTGCGGTTTCAGCTTTAGCGAAAGATATGAACACAAAGATATGTCCTCTTACGTACATGGGTTATAGGCATGTGCTTCGTGCCTATATGCAATAAACAATGCATGTTCATGTAAATTCATTGATTTCTGGATTTGCAGTCATTCGACTTGCTCGATTTAAGTCATTTCTATATCGTCCAAGTCATCAATTGGATATGGTCTGAATGGTTGCCTAAGTGAATAACGCTTCTCACACCTGTGATTCATTGACGTTCGTGGTGATGGGCATAGAAGTGAGGCACATCTGTAATTTCTCTGCCTTCGTGCTGAGAGTTGTGTGGAGAGCATGAGAGTTAGATTTGGCCCCCCAACTGCAATCCTCCTTCTGGCCGACCTGTCGACAACAGTATCCATACCAGTCTCTTGGTCCATCTGTAGCTTTGGGAGCCAGATCTTTTTTATCCCTCCAAGATGTCCACAGTATTTTGCATGGTTGTCTACACACCATGTCGCATAGCTGCAATCCCCATCAAGGTTGCACCAAACCCATTTTCGCCAATAGTCACAGGTATTGTAAGGATACTGGAACATGATTGCTGTCGGGAACAGGGGACACTGCACCAGTTGTGTTTTCAGTGCACTCCATGTCTTTGTGTCTTCCTCTTCTTCAGTCTGTATGTCTATTAGCACTTTTATCCCTAATGTCTTCTCAGTTGTCTTTCTACACTGCCTAATTATTATCTTGATGACACAAACTGTCAGCAACACTAGTATCAAAGCTTCTGCCAGTACTGTCAATATACTGGCCATCCATGTTGGTATCCATGAGAATATGTAAGACATCCAACCTTAATCCTTTCCAACATTTTTCATCTCTGCCTGAATATTTGTGTGAAGTTCAGAGAACCTGGTGATGGCCTCTGTCAACATCCCATTGCCTTCCTCATTGGCAGGGACAAATGTTCAGCAAGAAGATCCGATCATGGTGCAAACGCCTCCCTACATGACTGTGAGGAAATCCAGAACTAATCTGTTCTGCAAGGACATTAGCCTAACTGCTCTCAACTCCTCCATGATGGTGTTGAACCCCTTCACAGTTGAGTCTATTGTCTACATCAATTCCCACTGTGTAATCTGGAGCCAATTGGCATTCATGTTTGTCATACTGCTTGAACAATGGATGCAAAGAACATCTCAGTTCTGCTGAACAGCCTGTGCTCTGGTGGTATTGCATCCAATGTCTTTTCCATGTCTGATGAGGCATAGATTCCCCTTTTCATTCTAATCAATTACACAGATCTCTTTTTGCTTTTATTGGTATTCATTTTAGGAAATCCTTCAACTTATATGTCCTTCTGGGGCACTACTGCTCGAGTGTACAGATGTACTAGTGAACATATTACCGCCCAGACAGGTGGCAGCTGCAGACATGCCTTTGACCCGCAGGCCAATAGTGGTCCATAAGGACTGCTGTTACCAACATTCATGCCTGGTACTCTCAAAATCTGTTTACATCCTTCATTATCTCCAACTTCTACTTTGCCATCATTCTGGAACCATAGAGCTGCTCCCTTGAGCGGCCTGATTGGCATAGGCTGTGCCTCGTTTTCTACCCATGAGACCAGTTTTGCACTTGCTTCCCATTCCTTGAGGCACTTATCATTTTCTTGCTGTACTACTTCCACTGGAACTGTTAGGATAGTGTGTGCTTTGCTCCCCATCACTCCTTCTTTCCATCCGTATGGTGTGTATACTTGTATACACCCGCATACGTGGTCTTTCCCAATATCCTGGCATTCCTCCTTTTTCTGTAGTTCCTGTCTTGGTACAGTGTAACTCCTTCTGTGTCACTATCTGCATCACCCCTTTGCGTGGACCCCCTGTTATATACTGTATACTTTTATCTGGGTTCTAGTAATCGTCCAACATTTCCAGGGTCTTTATGTAGTTATCTTCATACGGGGACATCCACCTTAGTGTGGTACGCTTCCTTTGGAATCCTCCTCTTGTGGTGCATAGCAATAAATGCATGAAGCATTGTGCTCTTGCCGCTGGAATTTCAGTTGCTATGAATGTTCTGGATACACACATGGCATAGGGGATGAGAGAGAAGACATATCAGCTCTCTTTTGTCATTTGTTCTCCACTCCGTGTGACTGTATATCATATGTTATTTGACATACAGGCTGAATCAGTTATATAGGACTTTACCTGATTAAAATCTACTTGTGCACTGTGCCTAACCCTTTTTACTTTTTTAGCAGTGCTTGTTGTCTGCCAAGATATGGCTTCTGTAGCGGCAAGGATGGGGGTTACTTTAGTAAGGGTCAAAGCATGTTCATGTGTGAACAACAAACTTCATAGAATGAGGAGTGTTAAGAGGTAGAAACAGCAGAAAACACAAAACATTATCACAATATTACATATTACAACTCCCATGTTTTTATTCTTGGGTGCTCATTTGCGCTGATCCAAGGGCTTGTGCAACTCACCTGAAAAGCCTGAGAAATGCGTCATTGTGTTAGTGTATGTTAAATTACGCTCTGCACCTATAGTATTGGGAGAGTGCTGCTTAGAACAATTGCTCACACACTATACAGATTCTCAAGTGCCAAAGCAGTGCAATGACAGATTGGTTTCCATGAGTTAGCTGTGTGTATCTCTCCCCTCCCCATTCTCTCATGTTACGTCCATATTACAAAGCGTATGCAACACTCCTGAAATGGGTTATGACAACTGAGCACTACACAGCTTGAACTGTCCTTAATTTCTCGACAAATACCTATTGTGAGTAAAAAAGAAGGAGTGTGCCTATTCTAGGTGTGCATAATGTCTCTCCCTAGCTCTCTCACTCTAGATCGCGTCATCCGTGGTTGTTGTTCTTCTTCTTTGTTTTTATCTTCTCTCTGCATCAAATCGTCATCTCTGAGATGGGAAGAGGTCTTGTCTCGGCAGGGCTTAACGTCTCCAATGTAGTTCGACACCTTTTTCCCATGCAGTTTTACTGCATGCTCTATTGTTTGCTCTACAGTCTAGGGGCCCTCAAACCTGGGCTTAAACCAGGGTCTTACAAAGTTCCAGAGTAGAACCGTTTCCCCTGGATAAAGTAGTAGTTGCTTGAGGATTTTTTCACTTGTGGCTGGGCTAATGTCTTACTCACTGTTCTTTGACCTCTACATCTGCGCCTGCAGTTGACGAGAAATAAAAGACATACTAGCCATCAAAGAAGCCACATAATCATACATCTCATTACCAAACATGTCAGAGGTTGCATTTGCATCTGTCAATGCTCTATTGGGAGGAACCAGTGGTAATCTCATGCTCTGTACTGTTACCACCTCATGGAACATTAAATGGTGGTCGGAAGCGGGCTGATTGTCCAATGCAAACAGAGCTAAGGGCAAACCCCGAAGCCATCCCTTTTTTAAAGTGGCTTTTATTTTTGCTACCTTTTCTTTGAGCAGGTCATTGAGGTGTACACACACCCTGTGTACTTGTGGGCGATAAGCACAGGAGAATGTGTGCTGTTTCTCCAGTAGGGTTATGATATGCTCAAAAGTCTCATTCATGAAATGAGATCCATTGTCTGGCCGCAGGACCTCACACACCTCCCATCTTGGGAGCAACTCTCTAATGAGGAATTGGGCATCTGTGAGGCATGTGGGTGTGAACAGGGACCAGCTTCGATCCATGGGGAGAACGGGCACACAACCACTATCATGCAGCGGTAGCCCTGGCACACCTGGATCATATTGACATAGTCGATGGGGAGATGTTGGATAGGCCCAATTGGACTGGGTATGGCTCCCTTCACTACATGTAAAGTATGTCCTGCAGTGAACTTCTTGCTGTTGACACAATACTCCATGAACTGGGTAGGATAATGCAGTTGCATAAGTGCAATTTGCAATAACACTATTGGGAACAATAGTTTGCCTGTGCTTTATTTTCACCACAGAGCATCCATGGGGGATATTGAACACCCACTTCTTACCCATAGATCCATCTCCTCTGTAGGAACACTCACCTGAAACTCCATTATTTGCATGGCTGGTAACGTGTTATACCCTTCCATTATGATCATGTTGCATACACGAATATGTGTGCTTGATGGGGTATCAAAGTCTGTTATTCCTAGGAAATAGGCTGCATGCTTTGCTTCCGTGCCTGCTGCTTCATTGCCCCAGGAGACTGCATCCTCCCCCTTGTGTGGGCCTGGCACTTTACAACTGCTACTGCTGCTGGGAGTTGAAGCGCGTCTATGAGCCTCCCCAATAGGGGCGCGTGCTGCACCAGTGTGCTGTCAGCATGTTTAAAGCCCCTCCTATTCCATTGTGACAGCCCAGAGTGTACTGTAGATGTCACATAGGCCGAGTCCAAATACACTGTGATTTCCTGGTCCCAGCGCACTTCTATTGCCATTATGAGAACCACTAATTCTGCTGCTTGCGCCAAAAAATGTGAAGGCAATCTCACGCTGGATATTATTTCTGGTGTACCATCTGCTTTAAGTTTTACCACTGCTGTCCCTCTGTGCCTTTCCCCTTTTGTGTGGTCTGTTGTCAATGACCCCTCAATATAAAGCACTTCTCTCCCTCAAGTGGCTTCACCTCTGCCTTGGGAAGATCATCATACTGTTCTATATATGTAGTGCAGTTGTGCACATAGTTTCCCTCTTCTACTGGCTCAGCAAAAAATGTCACCGGATTAACAATCATGGCCCTCACTACCTGGATTGCTGGGTTTGAGATAAAGACCTCATACACATAAACTCTCTGTGTCATTAGCGTACTCTTGGGTCTTTCGAGGATTGCAAAGAGGTAATGCTCTACATAAAGTGTGGTGCTGCACACCATGGTAATACTCACTGATTCCTCCACCGCAAATGCAGCAGCAGCCAGAGCTTGCTCACAAGGGTAATGTCGGCTCATCATTGGGTCTAGACGTCCGCTATAATAAGCTAATGGCTTGTACCCTAGGGTAGTCTTCTGTGTGAATACTGCAGTCATTACTACTCCGTTGGAGTGTGAGAACAAATAGAATTTGTTGTGATAGTCCAGGATCCCTAGTACTGGAGCTGTGCATATTGCTTTCTTCAGCTCTTCGAAGGCTTCAGTCATTTTTTGGTGTGTTCATACCAATTTACCATTCCCTCTCTGTGCCTTCCTAAGCCCACTCAGCAAGTGCCTTGTGTATGTGCACACCCAATCTCTGCAATAATTGCAAAGGAACAAAAACTGCATTTCTCTCACTATATTTGGAATCAGCGTTCCACTGATCATCTCAGCCCTTTCTGGAGTCACTTTTCACCCTTCTAATGATATCAACCCTTTATATACACTTCCCTTTGGCAATACTGTAATTTTGCCTTATCCACCTTGTAACCTTTCTCTGCCAATAGTGTCAAAAAATATACTGAGTCATTTCGACACTGTACTTCTGATTTACTACAGATACCATTAAAATGTTGTCCACGTATTGTATGACTGTGCTCACTATTTATATGTTGCCTAGACCCATCTTAAGGACCATGTTAAAGATGAAGGTGACTGACAGTACCCTTGTGGTAATCTTGTATGTTTCCACTTCCTGTTTCTATATAGAAATGATGTCAAGTCCTGTGATTCCTCATGAAGTGGTATAGAAAAGAAGGCCTTCATCAAATCTATTATTGTGAAGTGTGTTGATTCCATTGCGATGCTGCACAGAATTGTCACTGGATTTGGAACTAACAAGAATTCTGCTTCAATGATTTGGTTCAAAGGACGCAAATCCTGAATAAAATGCCATGATCCCCAGTTCGACATTTTCACAAGATACACTGCGGTATTACACTGCAACCCTGAAGGCACCAGAATGCTGTGCTTCACTAATGCAGCAATTGTCCCATAAATGCCCCTGTCTGCTTACCTGGATAGGAGATACTGTCTGGCCCTTGGCAGAATGGCTCCTGGTTTAAGCTTTATCATTACCGCTCCTATCCCTTTTAGCAGACCCGTGTCATAGGGACTATTGTTTCATAAAACACTGTGTACCCGCCCTAAGTCTTCCTCGAGGAATGGTGGTGGTGGTTTTCACAACACCACCATTCTCTGTGGTACGTCCCTGTAATGTATTTCTACCCAATGTGTAATGCTTATGTCAAACACCACCTCGTTATCTGATGAATCATCTTGGAATAATTCCTCATCTGTCACGTCAGTCAATCTGTATGCTTCCCCTACTGCAATTACAGTTCTCCATGATCGTCCTGTATCATCTGTCCCATGCAGTACTATTTTCTCCTCCCTTAGAACTGTCTCAAGTTCTAGTGGGATCACTTTTCCCTTTTTCTCATCTGTCGGAAACTCTCGTCTGAACAGAAATTAATTTGGTATGCGTAACCCAGGAAGAAATGAGATTAATATTTCTATAACATATGAAAACAGTTCTATGTCTACTGGCACTCCCCTCTGTACCATTAGGTGCAGTAATCTTGGATGAGTTCCCTCCCATTCATGTAATGGTTCGCTGGCATTGAACACACTGGGCCTCATTACGAGTCAGGTGTTAAGGGGTTAACGGCGCCATAAACGGCGCCAACCCTTAACGCCTGATTCCGAGGTCCCTTTGCGCCATGGTGAGTTTAACGCCTGCTTTTTGCAGGTGTTAAAATCCATGTCGCTAAGGGACCATGGTGCTAATTACGCCACCGTAATTTACGGTGGCGTAATTAGCGCCTTCCCCACTCCCATTATGCCCTATGGGGCAAAAATGGGAATGGGGAAGGGTAAATGGGAAATGGGGATTTACCGCCCCACTCACCTTGGAATGGGGCGGTAAATCCGCCATCCACCATGGTGTAAACATAGTTTACACCATGGTGGTAAGGGTACGACCCAGACGGTAACTTATCGTCTGGGTCGTAATGAGGCCCACTATCCCTTGGTCTGTGAATGAAATGGTCATGTTAAGTCTGCTCATTATGTCTCTACACGTTCTATTCACTGGTGTCTGTCGAGAATATAACAGTGGCATGGCCAGGGTGTGTTCTCCCACAGAAAGTGTCAATTAATTAGTAAATGGAACCAAATTTGTGGCCCCAGAGAATCCCTGCGCATGTATGGCAAAGTCTGACATTGGATAACTCCCCTCCTTGACACAAGACCTTGTCACCCCTGTATCCACGAGAAACGAAAAAAAGTTGTGTCACACATAGTCACCCCTATACAAGGTTTCTCAGCCGGATTAGGTGTAACAGATAGGATTGGAAACATCAACTCTCTCTATGGGTTGTCCTATTCTGGATATAATGACATTTTCATCCCTGTAAATGGATTGCCCCCTACAACAGTCGCCCCTCCCAGCTTTCGCACAGGAGCCAACATCGTCGAGACTGCATGTGTTGTGGTTATGACGTTCTGTTGCACAGGTGCCTGTTGTGCGGTTGTGATTGCTGCATGTGCCCCTACATCTGTAATGCATGTGTCATGGGCTGATATTGCCGCTTTTGAATGTCCTGCGTATGCGCCAGTTGTGGTGTGTGCTTGCGTGTGATCTTGGGCATGATAGTCAGTCTGCTCTGTCTGGTATGTGGGTTGTTGCTGCATCCCCCTATTCTCAGACATACCGCTCCAGTATCTATATACTCGCAAGATATAGCCCATTTGACCGCACACCCAACATTGTGCAGGACCGCCCATCAGTCTTTGCTGTCCCCCAGGAAACCCTCCTGCGTTCTACTGCTTTGGGTATCCAGACCTTCTTCTCCGAGGTATCCCTCCTCGTCCTCTCGGCCACTGATTCATATTCCCTCATCCTGCAACTCATGCCCCTATTATCTGTGGTAGGTTCTGCACTTGTTGAGCAACTACTCCTTCCCCTCTCGTCAACATCGCCCTTTCATTGTATACTTAGATGATTTCTTTTGCACTAACCTTGCCTCTTATTGTTTTCTCTATTCATGCTTGTTTCTCACATTCTTGCTGGAGGGACTTGCACATATGTTGAAGAGGTGTATCCCTCATTCTCGTCACTCTTATACAACACTTTATCAATACCTACTTGACCTCAAATCGTGATTTTTACACATCCAATTGCAATTAGTTGTTAGGCAAGAATTAATGTAGTAACCCTGTGGGAGACTACACAACCCTTGTCCATTTTTGTATTAGGTAACCCACCTATTGGTATAGGTCTGTACTACACAAGTTGGTAGTGTGACTGTGCAGCCAGACTTATCTCAAAAAGGGTAAATGTGAGCTGTAGAGCTGTAGCATCGACATTCACCAATACAATTATCCAAACAACACTAACATTCAAGGGTTTCTAGTAAAATAATTATTTATTTATTTAGTGGTCAGATTTAAATAGGCATTCTTTAAAAAGGGCAATGTGCAACTATCAACATACACTTCAAAATGCTTTCTCAGAATCAAGGCCAAGCAATTAGATACTCTTTAGAGATGCTTCATACGCACTTCCTACATCCTGAGGTGACTTCACTAGGACCTTGTCAGCATTTATATATTCCTTTTGTACTTGGTAAATTCTGAGGTTGGTAGAAAGGCAAGGTTAATTGAAGGGAACAGGTTAAACAGGTTCTCACAGCATGTGAGCACTTTAAATCTTCCAATGAAATCTAGATAAAAACCTTTCCCAGCAATACTGGTTAAAAACAATATATCACCTATGAGGGACAGTAAGAATCAAAGTCAATGGCATAAAAGAGTCTGCAGGGAGCCAGGACCGCCAAAGTCATTTGGAACAAAGTCTATGGAGCTGAGGCACTTCTTAGATAGTAAAAGTCTTGCGCAAAGGTAGAGAGTTTGTTGTAGAAAAATCACTGTATTTGTATTTGTATTTGTATTTATTTTATTTGTATAGCGCTCCAAATCCAGGGGTAGACGGGCGCTTAAGAAAATGGTTACAGCATTGCGAAGTATTTTTGTGTTGCATACATGTTATAGAGTATACATATATATACAGTTGTCAATATACAAAACACATACAGTACGCATAATATACAATTTTCAGTATAAGTATAGTACCTAATCCAGTTACCGCGCGGGGGTCTGGTGTTAGGGGCGCTATTCTTTGTTTAGGAGCCATCTGATGACCTGTTTCCTGAAGATTTGGAAGGATTTGATAGTTCTGATGTTGAGCGGTAAGGTGTTCCAGAGTTGGGGGGCGAGTACTGTGAAGCTTGCCCCTCCAGCTCTTTTGAGGTGGAACCTGGGCACTGTCAGTGAAAGAGTGTTGGAGGATCTGGTGGATCTGGTAGCAGGTTTCAGGGTGAATTTGTTGGCTAGATAAGGTGGTGCTAGATGATTGAGGGATTTGTATGTGAGGCAGATGGTTTTTAGATCAATTTTTTGGCGTATGGATAGCCATTTGCAGGCTTTCCTGGTAGCAGAGATATGCTCTTGTCTGGGAATGTTGAGGGCTGCGCGCAGGGCGTTATTTTGTATTACCTGCAACTTGTTGAGTACGGATTGATTAGCACCTAGGTAAAGGCTGTTACAGTATTCCAGTTTGGATTGTATGAGGGCCCTGGCAAGGGTGAGGCAGTTGTTGGGTGAGAGGAATGGTCTGCTGGCCCTGATGAGCTTGCCGGTGTAGGCAGCGGCTGAGGCGGTCATATTGGTGTGTTTGCTAAGGTTGGTGTTGGCATCTAGATAGAAGCCAAGGGTTTTTACACTTTTGGCTATGGGGATGGTGTGGCCGTCAATGGTGATGTTGTTATAGCTAGGGTCGAGTTTAGTTAGAGTGTTGGGGGAGCCAACGATTAGGAACTCTGTGTTCTCATCGATCAGGAAGAGGCCATGGAAGGCCATCCATGCCTGAATGATGGAGAATATTTTGTTGATCTGGGCGGAGTCCGCTTGATAATTGCCTGAGATGGTGAGGAGTATCTGGGTGTCATCTGTGTAGTTTGTGTAGGTGACACCCAGACGGTCCAGTTGGTCGAATAGGGGCTTTGTAAATATGTTGTACAAAGTGGGGGATACACAGGAACCTTGTGGGACCCTGCATGTGATGGGGATGGGGTCTGCTGCATCTGTAGTGGAGAAGACCCGCATGGTTCTGTTTGCCAGGAAGGACTGTATCCATGTGATGGCGGAGGGTGAGAAGTGGGCTGCGGTGGCAAGGTGATTACAGAGGATTTCATGGCTGACCAGATCAAAGGCCGCTGAGAGGTCTAATAGGAGTAGGTTTGCGGCATTGCCTTTGTCTTTGATTTCGTCAATCTGGCTTTTGAGATCAACAAGGGCGGTTTCTGTTCCGTGTTGAGGTCTGATGCCAGATTGACGTATTCCTAGCAGTTGGTTTGATTCCAGGTATTTCTGAATTTGGATGTAGGCTACTCTGTCCAAGATTTTCAGTAGGAAAGGGACTGTGGTGATGGGCCTGTAATTAGTGGGTATGGCCGGATCGAGGGATTGTTTTTTCAGGAGAGGGAGGACCCATGATTGTTTTAGGTTGTTAGGGATAGAGTTGTTGGTGAAGGATAGGTTGATAAGTTTGGTGATGAAAGGTGAGAGCTCTCTGGCTGCATCTTTTATGATTTGTGCCGGGCAGCTGTCTCCTTTGCAATTAGAGGGCTTCAGGGAGGTGATGATTTTTGGACTTCCGGGATGGTGACTTTCGTAAACGAGAAGCCTGAGCTAGTATTGTTGGGTGTGGGAGGGCTGGGGTGGTGACTTTGTTGTTGGAGAGTTGTTGCCGTTTGTCCTCGATTTTAGTTTGGAGTCCTAAGATTTTATTGTTGAGGGCGTTTTGGATGTTGGTGCACCAGGATTTGTCTTTCAGGCAGGTGTCTGGAGGTGCAATAGGGCTTTCTAGTTCCTTCAGAACTTTAAATAATTCTTTGGTGGAGGATCCTGCCTGAGCAATCCTGGTGTTGTATACATCTTTTTTGGTACGGATGATCTCATTTTTGTAAAGTGAGGATAGGTTGGTGAGGTTGGATTTGTTTTCCGCGGTGGGGTTAGTCTTCCAGGTGTGATGTGCCTTCGCTTTCTCTTTTCTGAGTAGTTTAAGCTCAGGGGTGTACCACGAGTTTAGGAGCGCCTTGGGTTTGATCTTGCGTATTTTCAGGGGGGCAACGGTGTCCATTGCTCTAGTCATGGAGTCGTTGAAGGTGTCGATCAGCAGGTTTAAGTCAGTGTTGGCTGGGAGAGCGTTGAGAGTAGGTAGGACCAGTGGTAGTAGGGCTTCAGCCGTAATGTTGCGTTTGTTCCTGGTGGGACATGCTGGTGCCAGGGGGTGTTTGTTGGGCAGTGCCTGATTGGTGTTGACCTCAAGAGGGAGCATGTGGTGATCGGTCCATGTCAGTGGTTGGGGGTCTTTGCAGGGTGTATTGCAATTGTAGGCTGCTACCCAATCGAGGGTTCTGCCTTTTTGGTGGGTGGGGAGTACGATGAGTTGGGTGAGATCGTGCTCGGTTAGGACATTGGCTAGGGATGCAGCATGTGCAACGTTCGGGTCTTGGTAGCCGAGATTGAAGTCTCCGAGAATCATAATTTGTGCTGATAGTTTGGAGTTTTCGGTGATGAGGGATGTGATGTCTTCTTCAAAGCTCCCAGAGGGGCCTGGGGGTCTATATATGAGGTGGATGGTGATCGTGGTTGTAGGGGAAGTTTGTAATTTGGCTTTGAGTAGCTCGCAGGATGTAAGTGCGGCTGTAACGGTAGGTCTGAGGTCTAGGGCGGATTTGGAAATGATCGCTACACCGCCACCTTTGGCCTTTGGTCTATCCGCTCTGAGGATAGAGTAATTGTCTGGGATGGCTAGCGATAAATGTGGTCCAGACGCCTCATGAAGCCAGGTTTCTGTTAGGGCTAGAAAGTCCAAGTCGTTGGTAAGGATGATGTCTGCAATTTCTGTGGGGTGGGCGGCCCGGGATCTGACGTTGAGTAAGGCGCCTTTTAGTGGGGGAGGTGTGGGCTTAATTGGTGCATTGTGCTTAGTATTGGTTTTGGTGTTGGGTTTGGAGTTAGAACTAGAAGTAGTGGGGAGCCTGGAGCCTAATCTGTCATTGCGGGCTATGAGGTTGGGAGTAAGAGCAGGCCTAGAGCGGGCAGGAGGTTTAGTGGTCGGTTTATCTTGGGTAGACTTAGCGATGGGCCTGGGGTGGCTGTTGGTAGGTAGGCCTTGGTTGATAGTGGATGTGAGAGGGGGTTGGTGGTGAGTGGAAGGGAAAGGGGATGTCGAGGGAAGGAATGGAGTGGGGCAAGGGATGGGGTGGTGTCTGGGACACCCTAGTTTCGCCAGGCCATCCTGGTGGGCTATGTAGCTATTGTTGCTACAGGGTACATTGTCCAGTATTATGCAGAAGGGGAGCATGATTGGGGCCAGCCAGAGGATCATGGTCTGTAGATAGGAGAGGAGGCTGGTGGCGCTGGGCGCTGGTGGGGAGCGGGCCAGCCTATGAGGTTGATGGCTAGTAGGTCGGGTAGAATTGGTTAAGGTGCAGCCTGGGCACTATAGTGGCTAGATTAAAACACAGCTAGATTCGAGGTTAAAGCATACATTTGTGGGCAACTGGATTTGACAATTCCTATCAGCGACTAGAAGGCAAACATGAGTGGGCAACTAGATTTGACGATTCCTAACAACGACCAAAGTGCATACATTAGTGGGCAGCTAGGTTACTAAAATGCATACATGAGTGGGCAACTAGATTTGACAATTCCTAATAGCGACTAAAATGCATACCTGAGTGGGCAACTAGATTTGACAATTCCTAATAGCGACTAAAATGCATACCTGAGTGGGCAGCTAGATTTGACAATTCCTATTAGCGACTAAAATGCATACATGAGTGGGCAGCTAGATTTGACAGTTCCTAATAGCGACTAAAATTCATACATGAGTGGGCAGCTAGATTTGACAGTTCCTAATAGCGACTAAAATGTATACATTAGTGGGCAACTAGATTACTAAAGTGCATACATGAGTGGGCAACTAGATTTGACAATTCCTAATAGCGACTAAAATGCATACCTGAGTGGGCAGCTAGATTTGACAATTCCTAATAGCGACTAAAATGGATACATGTGTGGGCAACTAGATTTGACAATTCCTAATACCGACTAAAATGCATACATGAGTGGGCAGCTAGATTTGACAATTCCTATTAGCGACTAAAATGCATACATGAGTGGGCAGCTATATTTGACAATTCATAATAGCGACTAAAATGCATACATTAGTGGGCAGCTAGGTTTGAAATTCCTGTCAGTGACTGACATAGATGCATATTTCAAAGGGCATCTGGGTGTGACATATTCTATCAGCGACTAAAGTGTATACATTGGAGGGCATCAATATTTGAGGACTTCAAGGGGCGTTAAGCACAGTGGTCCGGGATGTACCGGCCAGAGGTGATACAGTTAGGCTGAGGTGCACCTGGTAGTATCTGGATGTGACCGCAGTGCGCTGAGATTCACAAGACAGGGCAGCATCCAAATTTATCACATTGGTTGAGGTGCACATGCAGAGTAACACACATCTTGACTTTGTTAGAAGTGGCAGGAATGGGGGTGTGATGTAAAATAAGCAGATAGTGCTGCGATCAATAGATTTGGGCTGTTGGCTGATCGGCGTTACCGGTGGGGTTATGCGAAGTGCAGGTGGATAGGACATCAATCAGCAGAGGGGTGATTACGAGTTAGTGCTGCTGCAATTGTTGCCTGAGCAGCGTTCAGGGTTGGGGGGGGTAATATGGTGGCTAGCATCTGTAGCGGGTGGTGACCACGTGGGATTCGGATAGTCTTAGGAAAGTTGCGCACATTAGTCAATGGTGTAGCGTGAGTGGCAGGGTGCAGTAGGCACTTACCCAGGGGATCTCACCAATGTGACTAGAGTTGGGCAGCGTTTCTGGCCCCGGCTCCTTAGGCTCACGACAGGCTCTGGACAGGAAGAGAGCCTTGATCTCGGGGCCTTGCTGGAGGCGGGCCGGCTTCGCCTGCCGGTGTTGGATTGGTCTGTAAATGCAGATGACCATCCAATCAGGCGTGGTGCAGGCTGGGCCTACTGCTGGGCGAGTAGTGCAGGATGTGGACGGCCATTTTACAATGGTGTCGATCTCGTGGCCTTCAATGGCCGGATTGCAGAAAAATGTGGATTCCTCAGCCAAGGAGTGTATGTTTCCGAATGCGCAGGGTCATAAGCCATTACAGTTTCCGACTGTAGGGTCATAAGCCATTACACTTGTGAAAGTTAGGGCTGAGACCACCTCTAGGAAGTAGCTACTGCAAGTCTCAACTGAGAAGAGCAAGCTACAGACAAATAGGTAAGTACCCCAAAGTCAGAATCGTACCTTTGGTTAGAAGAAGAAGATCCAGCTGCCTTCTGTCTGGTTGCAGTGAAGCAGATCCTGTGTTCCTGGGCCTGAGTCATGGGGACAAGATGGAGGACATTTGGAGGACTCCTAAGCAATTCAAAGGTCAGTGGCAGCCATGGGCATTCTTTGGATTAGCAGTACTTTGCGGTTTCAGAGCTCGGTAAACAGCACCACCACGGATGTTGGACACCGGTTGGGCTTCCTTCACTCCTTGAGTCCAGCACTCTGGTGAGGTGACTCCAGCTGGGGTCGTCCTGCTTCGGGAGGGTCCTCAGGAGACTCTTGGAGCTTTTGACCAGCTTACAGACGTTGCACTCGGCTGCAGATTTCTGGACCCCTAGCTCTCAGTGCAGCAGCAAAGAAGTACAGCCAGTTGGGGACGGTCTTCCAGCAAAGTTCGTCTCGGGGTTAGTTGGTCCCACTAACCCAAGGGAAGACGTTGTCCTTTCCAGAGCTTCTGTTGTCGATCAGCAAAATGAGTTTCAGCACAGCAGCAGGGCTTCACCGGGCAGTTCAACGGTCCAGAAGGATGCAGAAAGCTTTGTTCATGGTTTCTTCATTGGGTTGTTCTTCCCAGTTGTCGAGTCTGTCTTAAGTCCAAGAAGCCTCACCTTTTAAGCAGGTTTCGACCATTCATGCACAGCCTAGCTGTCACTCACACAGCTTGGTGGCTGTCTCAGGACTGGGTGCATTCAGGTAACCAAGGAGACAAAGGACAGGGAAGGTTTGGGCACCTCCCTCACTTCCTGCCCCTCCAGACACATTGGAGCCAGAGGCGGGTTTCAGACCATAAGCCTGCCAAAGTCAAAACAAACAAAGGGCTTAAACCTGGATTGGAAAGCAGAGTAAAACCCAAGAAAGGCCTCACAAACAAGAAATGGCAAAAAAGATGATCAGGGCCATTTTGACACAATGGTCACCTATGGGTGCTATACTGCAGCTGAGGATTCAGCCTGTGGTAAAAAAGCACACTGAAAGGAGCATTAAACCACGGCCATTAACCACTTAAAATAGGGAGGGTAACAACAAAATGTTACATGAGCATGTAGTAAAAGGGGCTACTAAGTAACCCCGAGAAATCCACATAAGATGGGGTGTGCTGGAAAAAGGGAAAAGGTAAGTGAAGTCAATTTCACTTTGCTACTCTTGGGAACTGTAGTTCACCCAAGAAAAGGTATTTAAACCTCATTCAAAATCTAAAGGTGTTCCCTATGACAATGCACTGAAGGTGCTGTCTATCACCATACAAAAAGTAGATGCCTTTGGAGTTTGTCAGACTCCAAAAACAAAGGAGAAGCATAATCCAAATCAGATGAAAATGCACGATAGAATGAAACAAAGGGCTCACTCTCTCCAGCGTTAAAATGAAAAGTCCTAAATCCAGCAAAGAAGCTGGGGGACTCTAAGGTTGAAGTGAATCAGCACAGAAATGAGAATTCTCCTTAATATTAATACAATATAGTGTTAGGCGGAAACCTGTGCAGTTCCCTCTGGGACCACTGCAAAAGATTTAGGACTACAGGCGTTTGGCGGTGAACCCACTTGGTAGCAGTCTGTACCACACAGATTCACTTGGTAGCTGTGGCTGAGCAGTCAGACGTCTCTCAAGAAAAGTTGAGCAGTATGTGGAGTATACAAAATAGGGCAATTCTTCACAGCAAGACAAGCAAACACGCAACAAGGCTTAGTGTAAAGATATTAAGGCATTTATTTATAACAGAACATCTATGAAAAACACTAAGGCAAATCACGGCAAACGGATCAAACACAATTACTCTACGAAGTAGAAAACAATCAATCCCCCTAGCAATATTTCAACAACTCTAGGTTCTACCGGTATCACATATTTTCAGACAGAGGTGTATACCTCAACCTAGATGACACTCGAACATTAGTTAGGACGGGAGAGAAAAAGATAGGCAGGTCATGAAATCAACACAGTTCAATCCTTGGTGGATAAAATGCAAGGCAGGAATGCCAGAATCACAATAGATCATAGAGTTCAGAGGCCAGGCCCACTCGGAGAGAGGCAAGGCGCGATGTCCCAAAAAGTTTCTAGAGGAGAGGCATTCAAGTCTTTGTAGCAAATTGTTATCAGCAGGTTGAACCAGTTCAGAACTATAAATGAGAAAGGCTTAGAGGCGACCCAACGGAAAGGAGAGGATTAAGACACCTCGCTCAATCGCATCAAAAGGGAAGCCAGGCAGACACGGTACCTTATTGTTGAGAGCAGCTCCAGCGGGGGCAGATGTTCCTGGTGGTGGATGCACGTCGGGTCTTTACCAAGAGTAGAGAGGTTCTCGTCGTCGAAGAAAAAGGAAGTCCGGTGCACCACCAGGGAAGAGACCAGCCGCGGATTGCTCCGTCACAAGGCACCACCTTTTGGTCGCGGTACAGGGGTAGTGGCTATCCGGTTGCCGAGGTGCTCTGCACGGGCAATTCGACCACTGCGTCCTGAGGCGAATAAAAAGCAAAGGGGACTGGTTGTTCCCACCAGTCAGGGGAAGAGACTCTCCGGCAGGGAGATCTCCTCTGTCGTCGGGAAGTGGTGAGTCGGTTCCGCAGGGCTCCACCGGAGGTGTCGTCGTGCAGGTCGGCTCAGCGTTACCCTCGTCGGATTCTTAGGTCTTGTGGCGACTTCTGAAGATCCAGTCCCAAAAGCCCTGCTTTTATGCAGAAAACCCCCATTCATTCAGCCTAGCTGTCAAACAACACATGCTAAGTGGTGAGCGGGAATGCTCACCACTTGGGCCAATCACTCCAGAGTGCGACCTGAGTTGGCAAGGCAACTCGGTCCAGGGTGCCTAAACCCCCTCCCACACCCCTGAGGTAACCCAGACAGAATGGCACCACTTTGGAGGGTCTCTGTACAGAGGCCCGCCAAAAGTGGAACAAAGGGCTCAACCTTTGGTTTAGGAGTCACAGAGACGAACACAGACGCCATTTTACAAACCGAGTTCTGGCAGAAAATACCATCCGATAAACTTATTTAGGATAAGTAGACCGGTGGTATGTTGGAGGTTAACGAGAAAAAGTATCAATCTCCAACAATGGGACGAATCCCATAGGGTTATGCTCGGGGTCGAACATAACAAGTAGTTTCCACTGCCACCAGCCAAAACTCGACGAGGGGGGATGGGACAGTGCCCCCTCGAGTAACAGATCCAGGAGTAATCGAATTACCCCTACTAGTACGTCCACAATAAGATGGTTTGTACTAGTTCTGCTAGTAAATTTAGGTATAGTAAAGCCAATGGTGGCTTTACATGCCCGGGGAGACAGTAGTCAGTCCCCGGGTATGGAGTCTATGGTGGAGGTCCGCTAGGACGCCCCAGTGTTACAGCACATAGGGTGCGGTGTAACACACATAGAAAAACATATGAGACCCTATGGAGTAAAAGACCCCATAGCCCATCGAACACATTGACATCTCAAAGGAATTACACACACATACATGTCCAAGAGTGGGAGAAAAGAGTCTCACTCTTGGCAGGATGGAAAAAACAAACTCCAGAAAACCAGCAAAGCTGCTGGAGGACTCACTAGGTTAGGAAATTCAGCCTAAACAGAGAATTCTCCCTAACATATAGTAAACATTTTCTCTAGCTTTTATGGCATGCCATCAAAAGAAAAACACAGGTATGCTCCGTGCAACTCCCCTCTTGCCACTTCCTCTGCCGAATGCTCAAGATACCACTTGCATGTTTCTTAAGCTCCGCTCAAATGGTAGAACACGACTTTTAAATTCTCAAACTGCAAACCATCCACCAAGTTCCACCATGCTCTGTACACTTCAAGTCCTATTGAACAACCTCACTGGTGATGTCACCACTACCATAGAAAAAGTCTAAAAAAAAAACTAGAGTTTTGACAAATGTGTCTGCTTCTGCCTTGTCCCAAACACAATAACTAACAAAACATAAAATATACATGGCTGCCTTCCTGTCTCCTAACAGGGAAATCCAATAAATCTTGTGGTCCCTTTTCTACAGCGTCAACTTATAGAATTGCACCCTTGGCGTAAAACAGGAAACCACCTTCCGCAATATAGGGTAGCTTCTTCTGCTAACCAATATACCCAGGTAAACCATTAATAATTTGTCTAACTCACAGGTAATCCATTATATATGTATTTGTTTTTTCAATATTTTTTCTCATACGCATGCTACGTTGACTGTCTAAGCTAACCGACCGAAACTGACCAACTAATACACAGACAACTTTACATTAAACAAAGTTTCAACAAAAAGACACCAAACAGACAATTCTTCCCCCATTTGCTGTATATCTGAGTCTATCCTTACACTCCTTGATCCGCTGAGGTCTCTCGGACACCGAATCGCCCACAACCTGCCACTCTGCCGCCTTATCTGATAGGCGTACCATGGGAAGCGGGCAGGAATTTCTCTTCAAAGACGGCTCCTGTTGGCCTCTTCTTAACACACGTGTGGTTGTATGAATCAATTTCTGTCGGTCGCCACACAGCCCCTCAGGCATACTGTGGGACGAGATGGTTTTTTGACTGAAAAAACCTAGCGACAGTCCTCTGCTACCACTTTGTATAGCATGGTCAGGACTCTCTAGCAGTCACCACAATTATTAGCAGAGAACTCTCTGGCCCAACAACAATTTCCAGCCACAAGAACGGGCGACTCAGCCATGGGCCCAAGTTTACTGTTTGTTATTAGCAACAAACAAAACGACAGGGATCACAACGGATATATGGGGATCTCCTGGAGATCTCGTTTTCTAAGCATGTGTCACCAGGTTTTATACCGGTGTAACATCACAAATTCATGTTCCAACCCAAAAAACCTTACAGCCGATTACAGTTTGAGGTGCTTACATATAGAGAACACATAGGTTAGTCCTACGATTGGATGCCCGTGTCTAGGAACCATTCCTAGGATTACCCCTACTAGTATCAATCTAGAATGTTGCAGGGCCGCACAGATACCATTGGCCCTTGCAACAAATTATCCTCACTTGAAAAGTGAATCTGGTTTGGTCAGAGTGTGTCCTCCTATCCCTGAGACCCTGGGCAGTTACCAGACTTAGGGCCTCATTACGACTCAGGCGGTAAGGGTTTTACGATGGCGTAAACAGCGCCGACCCTTACCGCCTGAGTACGAGGTCCCTTAGCGCCATGGCGGATTTAACACCTGCTTTTAGCAGGTGTTAAAATCCATGGCGCTAAGGGACCATGGAGTTAATTACGCCACCGTAATTTACGGTGGCGTAATTAACGCCTTCCCCACTCCCATTATGCCCTATGGGGCAAAAATGGGAATGGGGAAGGGTAAATGGGGATTGGGGACTTACCGCCCCGCCAAGGTCGGAATGGGGCGGTAAGTCCGCCAACCACCATGGCGTAAACATAGTTTACGCCATGGTGGTAATGTCACAGCCCAGGCGGTAACTTACCGCCTGGGTCGTAATGAGGCCCTTAGTGTACCTTTGCAAGGCAATGTGAATGAACACGGAGGTGTGAATTGTTCTCTAATGTTGCCATTCTCTGATCACATAAGTCTGTGAGAATGCATTCAGTTGAACACCCAGATGCAACACTTGTAGCTTCTTCTCCGTTGGTTCGATGGAAATGTTTTTCCTCATCTATCTTGGTTGAATGGGCATTGCCCTGTTCAGCTGGTTCATGTGTGCTGAGACCACAAAATGAAGCCCTCTTGCCTGTAATTAAGAGGATGTTTGCCTGAATTTCTGCAGGTGGCTTATTGTCTTGGTGACTGGAACTTTTCTATCTCCACTTGTCCTTGGCTTGGTGCCTTGCTTTTGCTCGCCTTTGTCTGTGATGATCGTGTCAGCCTTTCCATGTGCTTGAAGCCTGTATCTCCTTTTCCATCCATTGCAGAGACATTTAGCTTCTATATATATCTCCCTTTGGCTTCTCCATGTTAATAGCAGTCAAGTATTTGCAAGCTAAATATATTGACTCTTTGCATCATGTGGTTTCAGCTTTAGCGAAAGATATGAACACAACGTTATGTACGTGTATCTGTCCTCTTAACTACATGGGTCATAAGCATGTGCTTCGTGCCTATATGCAATAAACTAGTGCATGTTCATCTAACTTTATGAATGGATGAATATGAACTTCATGTACAATGCGGCTACGTCGTGATGTCAGAAATGACACCATTGATTTATGGCTTTGCAGTCAGTCGAATTGCTCAATCAGGCATTCCCTGTCCCAGTCCCTGGAAACAGCGCCCCCTTCTGTTACAGTCTGTGCTAGAAGTAACTCATTCTGTGTCTTTTTTTTGTGGGGATGTTGGTGCAACTGACCTATTTGTGCAATTTTCTCTTTTAGTGTTATTATTTGGTTATGCATATAATGCCGTTTGGTCTATAGGGTGAGGGGCTGCGAGTGTATCTCTCCCCACCCCCATTGTCGCCCCACGGCTCAGATCTCTTTTGTACTTTTGTACTGTATCCATTTTCCATAGGCACTCCTAGATTTTATATTTTTATTTCTTGTTTTTTCATCCTCACTTTTAACCTGTTGCATGTGTGTTTCTTAACATATTGGCTCCTGTGAGCATCCTTTTTGTTGTTTTTTGCTCTGCATTTGCACTTTAGGTAACTTGCCTACACTTTTCTTGCCAATGGGGGCTCTTTGGCTGATGCCCATCAAGAAATATCTCAGGACATTCTATTTGGTTAAGTAGGTGTTGCCTTTAACACTCACAAAATATGTCCAAACGTAAGCCTAAAGCCCCCCCATTGATTCCCAATAAAACAAAAAAAGCAAACCCAGTTCCTTGGGTGGTCAGGGTGGATCTGACCCAGGTGGCAATTTTTCTAAACCCAAGGCCAGAAAAAGTAAGGGCCCCCAAATTTTGCCAGGACAATCAACCCTGAACGAATATTTGAAACAAATGGCAGGAAAACTTGAAGAGCGTATCCTACACACTGAAAAAGACATTGAAGTTGCCAGTCTTCAATCTAGTGCAGCTGGGGAAAAAAGAATGCCCCTTTTACCCTCTCCAAACTCTTCACTCCCTTGTCTCTTGCAATGTCATGAAACCTCATTAAGTAATAATCCCCCTGAAAGGGAGCTATTGGGAGATGGTAGCGAGGGGACCCCTAATGGGGCCTGCCCACTTGAAAAGCCAACAATAATTGTACCCCCTGACAGTCTGGTGGACAAAGGACCCAATCCCAATTTGGTGGTGTCTCTAGACGACTCCATGGAGTCAGTGTCCAGTGACTTTAAAATCCTGGACGCAGTGCTGGACCGAAAGATTGCACTGGTTTTGGATAAAATAGGCGCCCTTAAAACCTCTCAACCACAACCCTTTGCATTATGGATGACCTAATAAGAGGTCTTAAAAAAGACATTTTGGAAATTAAAATTCTGGTTGTAGATCGAGCAGGGATATTAGCGCCTGGGAGTATCCCTGAAAACCCTACTCACCACCCCTTACATATCCCTAATAAACCACATATGGATGAGACCCCAGTTCATAACACCACAGTTTCGGGTGAACCACTTTCGCCCCCAATATGCCATAATGTTTCCCTTCTGGAGGGCACTTTGTGGAAGGAGACCAAGAGTGGTTTGGGGGTCTCAGCCGTGGGCTCACATAAGATATTAAAGGATGAATGTCCATCTGATGTGCAAGTAGTCCTCACCCTGACTCCAGAGGCTGCCCCATTGGTTGGAGTAATCACGGGGCTCCCCCAACTCGATCCAGATCAGGTGGAAACCACCCCCACCCTTATAAACAAAACAGCACAATGGATCAATACTCGTCTGCCAGGGATGAAGTTGAATCCTAGAGGTATTCTCATGGCCAGAAGTGTCTCATGGGTGTGGAAGCAACCCAAATGGGCAAAGGGGGATTGTGTGGTGATGTCCATGACTGCTCCAGCTATGCTTAACTACGTGGTTTCCTCTATTAATCCCGAGTGGTGCTTGCACACTCATCCCTCAGCTAATAGTGCCTTTTTCCCCCTAGGAGCGTTTTATCCCGCAAGCCCCCCTCTGTCTGAACAACGGACGACCACCAAACCTTCAAACCCACGCATGGCTCTGGAGGGTACTGGGGAGGGAGCCTACTGGCTCTAACTATACCAGCTGCCACAGTGGGTTTGATAAACCGTTTTCAGGCCCTGGGGGAAATAGAAGAATTGGATTGACCAGTCGCTGTGGGGGAGGTGGCCCAGATCCAGGACAGATTCGGAAGCAGAGGGGAATCTGGTCAAAATTCCCCTTTAGATGAACAGGTGTCCCCTTCTTTGTCCTGCCTGTGCTGGAACATAGCTGGTCCTGAGTCTAAGCTTTCTCAGGGGGAGATAGCCACCACCCTGAGGGAATACAATATTATATTCCTTCAGGAAGCTTGGGCACTCTCACCAATTTGCTTTGATGGTTATGTTGCAGAGTGTGTCCTTGCAGAAAAGGGAAAATGAGGGAGATGCTTTGATGGCCTGGCAATCTTGGTGAAGGCATCTCTAGCCGTAACCTTAAGTGGGAGAGAAACTAAAAATCAGAATACACAATGTGTCATTGCACGCCGTACTAGGGGCCGTCCCCTATTTTTGGTTAATATCTACAACAGCCCACACACTGCTAACCAGGGGTGGCCAGGGGCTTTGAGAGACCTGATTGAAGAATATGCCATTGCTAATGGGAGTCAGGCCTTACTACTAATTATGGGATGCAATTTTAATGTCAAACTGGGGGTGGGAATCCCAACAGTGAATATAGATCCGGGTGAAGACCTTTTGCATGAGGTTGCTCCTGCACACTTGTGGATGAAAGTATGTGTGCAAGGGGCCTGCAGTTCTGTGAGTGGTTTCTGGAGTGGGGCATACGCTCACTGAATGGTCGTGTGGGAGCGGATCATCCTGGGAGGCCAACCTTTGTGGGCACTCAGGGATCGTCTACGATTGATTACTACTGTGCCCACATGAGGGATTGGCATCTAAAAGGAGTACAAGGTACTCAAAAACCTACGGAGTGACCATCATGCACTCCAGCTGGTCATAGGAACAGACCCGTCAGTGGTCCCATTTGTTAATTTTCCCCAACTGGACCAGTGCGGCATCAATCCCTTGTGCAAGCAGAGAATTAGATGGGCCAGACTGGACCCTGTGGACACTCAATCGTCCGTTTGTAAACTTAATATGGAGGCTCCATAATTTTGGCATCCCAAAAAATTTAGACCTCTATGTCTGCCATTTTTCAAAGGGAATTTAAAAAAAGGGATTAAGAACCTGCAAACATGGTTCGATGAACCTTGCCGGATAGCACAGAAAGAGACAGCACCCGACGTGAGATAATTACTGCCCGGGCGCATTATAAAAGCGTCCTGCAAAAAGGAAGACCCAGTTGGAAGAGCAAGCCTGTGAAGACCTCATCCAGGCTGTGCAGTCAAAGAACTCCAAGACATTTTGGGAATTTGTGGCCAATGGACCCCGCCACAAAAGAGAAAACACACATAAAGAGAATACTGTTAGTGCACTGTCTTGGTCTAACCATTTTAGCACCCTTAACAGTGCAAATCCTTCAACACTATATAGTGGCCCTAGTGGTTCCCCTCTCCGATTAACAGTAAAAGAGATAGAGATGGCTATTAACAAGCAACTCCCTAATCGAGTTCCCGGACCAGACGCCATCTCTGCAGATATTTTCTGTGATGAGGTGAACCTATGGGCCCCAATATTGACCAAGTGCTTCAATGCATTCTTGGAGCTTGGTACCTATCTGGCAACATGGAGGCAGGGAATCATTTTCTCTATTTTTAAGAAGGGTGACCCTAGCAGCCCCCTTTCTTATAGACCTATCTCTTTGCTCGACACTTCCTTTAAAATCTTCGGCCGTGCGGTTTTGGCACGGCTAGAATAATGGATCTCTGACTCTGGGGTTCTCACAGATATGGCTTTCGTCCGGGCCTGGTAACTAGGGACCAGGCTTTGAACTTGTTTCCGGTGGGAGTTACGTCCATACATGTGAGGGGTGAGCCTTTGTAACTATCATTCAAGGACCTGAGCACCGCGTTCGACAAAGTAGACATGGCTATGCTCTGGGTGGTGCTCAGGTCCATGGGCTGCCCAGAGGATTTGGTCCAGGTCCTCCAGATAATCCATGAACATACATCAGCTTGTGTCAGATTCGAGGAACAGGGATAGTGCACAGCTTTTTTTAGACCTTTTTGGGCGTCTGCCAGGGCTGTGTTTAGGCCCTGGTATTGTTTGCCCTTTACATAAATGGTGTTTACCTGGCATTGGTCAACTCCCGGACCAACTTTATTACGGTGGTTGGCGTCCCCCTCCCAGTCCTAGGCTATGCCGATGACATGGTTTTAATCGCTTGTACCCCCAGAGCCTTACAATGCGTCGTGGATGTTTACACCCAATTTATGGCTTCCATAAGTTGACTGTGAACTCAAATAAATCAGCAGTCATGGCATGTAAGAGCTCGGGTGTTAGACATCTTAAGATGGGCACGATATGGAGTGGAGGCAAACCTATCCCAAGTGTAACTAGCTTTGATTACCTGGGAATCTGTTTTATGGAGAACTGGCGAGGGTTCGGCCATGTTGATAAGCAAAGTATGATGATGAGACAGGCGCTTGGAGGTTTGTCACGCTTTCAACACAACTGCGTGGGGTGCCCAATCAAATTAATTCTTGAAGTATACACGGCTGAAACAAAAACTGCAACCAATTACGGGGCAGCACTGTGGGGTATGGAAAGGATTCCAAAAATTGAAAATGTGGAGAATTCCTTTCTTAAAAAAACTGCTTGGGCTACCGCAGTCTACTCCAAACTATGGGATACATTTCGAATTGGTTTGTCCCCTCTATTGCCGATGAGTGGTTACTGGCCCCAGTCTCGCACTGGTTGGCACTATGGGCTAACCAGAAAGCCACACTTTCACACAAGATCATAAGAGCCCTGGTGAGTAGTTCAGCTGTAAAGAAAATTCCATGGCTTATGTACATCCAGAAATGCATTAGACAGTTAAATTGTGTTAATCTTGTTTGCCTTCAATCGTCTTGACCCCGTGTGCAGTCGTGGCATACACGCAAATGTTTAAATCTATCCTGGTGGCAAATAGGGAGTCCGCTGCCCTGGGCATTCTTGCAAATAGAAGGCATATTGTGTTAAAATCTGCGGACCCTATTCAGCCGTACTTGCTCCACAGTGATAATCCTGCAGATCGCTGGGCCTTGACTCGAGCCAGGTTTGATTGCCTATGTCTAGGGGCAGAAACAAAAAGCTGGACTCATAATGTGCATCCTGCAGCTTGCCCCTTTTGTCAGTGGCCGGTGGAGGACCTTCTGCACTTTGTGTTGTCTGCCCACACTACACAGACCTAAAACATAAAACACTCTTGCCACTACTTAGGTCCGCTGGCATGTCTCAGGCTAGGCCTGCCTTATGTGATCTGCTTTCAGCTGCTACGATGCCAGTGGCCTGGGGTATAGCAGACTACTTGAGAAGGGCCTGGTATCAGAGAACTAAATGCACTGCCCAAAACATGATCAAACTTTGAAATCTTGTCGAACTGTCTGGTCGCCTCCTGTGGATTTTATCTTGTTCTACACACATGCACATTTTAAAATGTTTTTTTATATGTAATGTTTGTAAGTTTATACCGTGGATTTTCTTTTTTTTTTAAATTTTGAATTGGATTTTGTACAGTTATGCATTTTTATTCTGTTTATGGTTTATGGATAATCTGTTTCCGAATAAACTTATAATTGATTTATATCATTTCCCTATCATCCACTTTATCAATTGGATATGGTCTGAACGTTTGTCTGAGTGAATAGCACTTCTCACACCTGTGATACATTGAGCATTGTGGTGATGGGCCTAGAAGTGAGGCACATCTGTCATTGCTGTCTTTGTGTTGGGCATCGTGTGGGGGGCATGAGAGTTTGACTTTTCCCCCATCTGCAAACCTCTTTGTAAAAGAAAGAAAAATAGATGCAAAAGATTTGTACAAGTCTCCCGGTCCGAAATTAAGGTTGCTGTTTGCAACGTACCGGCATGCATTCTAGACTGGCAGATCACAACTGTGCCTGCCGGTGATTTAGGGTTACTGCCAACTTCGTAATGTGTGTTGAAGTTTAATATCTTTGCAGTACATGCATACTTGCTAACATGACCCATTCCAATCAGTAGGTGCTTATCCATTCCTAGTTTTTTCTCTGCAATCTGAGACTTGTAGTCCAAGTTTTCTGATGGAAATAGTGCAACTACAACTCCCAGAATGCAAAGAAAAAAACAACACTTGATAAGCACCTACATACTGTAATGGATTATGTTGGCAAGTATGCATGTACTGGCAACATATTAAACTTCCACACACCAAGTGCCACTTAAACATTTTCTACAAATCTTTTCCATCTGCTTTTCTTTTCTTTAACAAAACAGTTACACACATATGCATTTTTTAACTTTCATGAACATGCTCCTAAAAAGAAACATTTTGAAATGGTTATCATTTGCCATTTTTAATTCTGTATAAATGTCACACTTTCCAACCTCACTCATTACATCCCTTACACTGCCACCTTTCGCTACCATTCTCCACCTGCTCACATATATGTGTATACCACCAAAGTATACATATACCTTACATATAAAGTACTCTTCTTTCCCACCCACTACAATAAAACATCAAACACTGCTGCAACAACAATCCGCCTTTGCCTTACCACAAGGCCACAGTTTTACTATTCTTTAAAAAGACTGCAACACATTACAAACGCATTACACCACAAACACAACACTTCTTTTATTAAAATCAACAGCACAAAAATAACCTATATATGCACCTTTTTCTCACACCCGTTTTACCCTGTTACTTCTAATTTACCAAACAGCACTACTCATACTCCAATTTTTCTAACATCATAGTTAACAAACTGTAGTACACCACCTATAACACAACTTTATTAACTCTTTTCCCAACCATTCCTCCTACCTTTATAAATAACAACCTTGCTTACTAAAAATACCTCACTATTACAACATATACCCAGTAACTTTATTTTACAATAAGAGGAAAGGAGAAGAAGATTGCCGAAGACAGCTACCAGAAAAAGAACACTCTTCAGATCCTACAAAGTAAGAACATTAATATAGCATGTATATATTTCTAATTGTAACAATGTACTTTCACTATATATTAGTCTAGAGTATTATTTTCAAATCAACAACATTTATTTCACTCTTACACATTCCATTGCAACGTCCACACTGTTTCTATTCCCATCTAAACACCACTATTATAACACCCACTGTTTTCCTTAAAACATCATAATGTCCCTACTTATTCAATCACACCACCACTCCCTTGCTCAGTAACCCAAGTCCATCACACCTGTACAGACAGTCCTTTACAACCTTCCCAACCACACCTATCATCCCGCTACACAATCTTACAGCAATCTATTCATCTCTACAATCTCACCCACGCATGATACATGCATATACATTCCACAACTTCCAAACCCAACATTTCTTTTTTCCAAACAGGCAGAACAGAGTGCCTACTAAAAAGCAACTCTGTCGAAAACAAAGAATGAATAGGGCAGATAAGAATAAAAGCAAACCATATAGTCATCCACCTCCTAAAACAATGTATAGACAACATTAAAACAGCTAGTAACCTCACTCAACAAAACAAAACCAGCCACCTCTAAAAAAGTAAGGCCCCTCTTGCAAAAACAAAAAGTAAAAAAACATGTAAAACAAAAACAGACCTACTAATGAACCTAACACTATATCTACCAATGTTAACGTAGCCACCGTAAAGCATTCCAAAAAATTCATTTTACAAAAATATTTCCACCGTAGAGTTCTTCAGAATCTTATAAAGACAGCTAAAATGTCATGATCTATCCTAAAAAACTTCTGAAGAAGACTAATCCTCAAGGCTCTAATTAACAGAGCATGTCTTCTAAAGTTGTTTATATTGATTTTAAACCGAATCACTAAGTAAATGAATCGTTAAGGGGCCGATTCATGGAACAAACATGCACTGAAAATCTTGGTGCAAGCTGGCGCAAGTGTGAAAAAACAGCGTGCGTTTCATGGAAGTCCCTGCGCGTGTTTTCCTCGGGATGTGCGCCAAACCCGTGCGTGGCGCACACGGGCGCACACGTCATTGCAACATCCTGAACTCCATGCGCGACGTGCACAGCGAAAGCGCAAAACTTTAGCGCACACACCAAAAAAAGGGCGGAACACGGGGCGTAACTCGCGGAATGGGGAACAACTGGTGAAAAAGAAGGCGTAACTGGGGAAGTACTGCAGGGAAATACATGGAACGCCCACACATACACAAACAACACGTATTCATGGAATTGAAAACGGGAAAGCCGCGCACAGCAAAATACACGCACAGGCCTAAACACGGCTGCCACATGAAGGCAGGCGGTAGCGTCCCTGCGCATTACAAAAGTGTGCGCAAACAACAAACACGTACATACAGCTACATGAATGTCCCATTCTGTGGCCCCCTAGGATAATTGACGCGTCACACACCCCACAGGCATCCCATAAAATCAACAAAAACAGATAAGTGACCCCTGTAGCCCACGTGCGTGTAATAAAACACACGCAGTACGCTGTGGCAGCCAGGAACGCCAAAAATACGTACGCGATCAACACACAGGCTACTATGGCCGGAAGAAAAGGGGTACGCGAAAAACAGGGACACCGTCAGAGGGAAAAGCAGCATGTGCAACTCACCGTCGGCCTTGCGTGTAGAAGAATAATGCGGAGCCACCCACCCACTGTGAAGTAATTGCGTGTGAACCCCAATGCCTAGAAAATACATGCACCGCTTTCCACGAAAAGCACGTACAGAGCGATGGAAACCCACGTGGGACCCTCAACCCGTGCCAGGGAAACGCCCGCGCATGTAATGTCACAGACGTGCTTACGCGCTAAGGGCCTTTCCTCGAATTACACGCTGATGTGCACTTTTTTCACGTGCCAAGTCACTCCGTATCAAGCTGGCCACGCGACAACACACGGAAGACCACGCTCCTGCCCAGAAGGCCATTTTCCTGCCCCCAGAGCCCTGAGCAGCTTCCCACGAGCCACCTGCTGCTGCCTGCCTGCTGCCACTGTGCCCTGCCATTTGGTGCCTGCACATCTGCCATTTGCAGGGGTCCAGTTGCAGTGACCACCCCTGCTGGAACAGAAGACTCCCGACTGGTGTTCCATCACTCCACAGCCCAGCCCCAGGACCCAGTTGCCCACCCACACCTGCCTCGGGGGTTGCCATGTCCGACACAACACCTTCCGGCACAAGTGGCTACCCCCAGCCAGAGAGGCAGCGGGCTGCCATTTTCACTTCCGAAGAGGTTGGCATCCTGGTGGAGCGAGTCCTGGGGCAGTATGATGCCCTCTTCACACCATCGTGCGCCGACAAAGAAGGACAGAGGAGGATCTAGATGGACATAGTGGGTGCCATCAACGCGAAGGGGGTGGCACCTCACGACTTGAAACACGTCCAGAAGCGCTGGGAGGATTACAAGTCCAGGACCCACAAGAAAGCCCAGTGCCTCTTAGAGGCAGAGGATGCAGTGGGGCGCCGGGGCCATCTTACCAACCAGCAGATGAGGGTCCTAGAGCGCAGGTCCGTCTGGAGTCGAGCGGTAAGTGGCCATGCATTGCTGTGTGAAACAGGGCATGTTGCTGTGTGCTGGTAGTCAGCTACTTGCCTGTATGTGTGACATAGGCCATGTATGGATGTGTGTCTGTAGGGACATCATGGTGCTGCATGTGACACCAGTCATGCGTGAACCACATGGATGTGCATGTGTTACAATGTAACATGCGGAGCAGCATGCGGAATGCACACATGAATGCATGCCTGTCTCTGTTATTGGACATGGATGGGGTGTGATAGATGGGTGCTGCTGTCATGGACATGTATGGTGTACATGTCTGTGTGTCTGACTTGCGTGTGTGTGACTTGTAAACACCATGGATGCATGACACATGTCCGTGACAATGTTCAGATTCACTGATGCAGCATAGTCATCCTTGTATCCACTGTGTGTGGGGTGTACGAGGCCAGATGGATGAAACTATGGTAAAGTGTGTGCATGTGATAGGCATGACCCATGATGCATGTGAGTTTCAAACCACCATTGTATGTTTCAAGAGTTCCTTGGACATGTATGCAAATGTTCTTTGCATGCGCCATGCCTGTTTCTGCATGTGTGTTGCCTGCACTGACCCATGTGTTGTGGAGGCACATGATGGAAATGAAGTTTGACAGTGCCACTCATCTTCTATTGCTTCTTTTCTAGGGGACTATTGTACAGTACCCTGATGCTTGTTTTCTATGTCTCCCTCTACACAGCGGCAAGTGAAGAGGTGGGCAGAGATGGCGCTGTAGAGCAAAGTGGTGGGGATGCCTCCACCGGCCGGTGACGCAAGGCCCCGTCACCCTCCCAGGAATTACCATCATCCAGGAGCAAATGGACTGGTGCCACGTCTGCCACTACGGCTGCAGCGGAAGGGGTGGGTGAGCCCCCACAAGGGCTTGCAACGGCGGAAGACGGTGTGGAGCCGTCCAGGTTGGTGGTTACCACAGAGGAGGAGGAGGAGTAGGAGGCCGCTACTGAGCCACACATGGGGCCTCGTGGGGGTGGTACCACTGGTGCAAGTGGTGCAGTCCAGGAGCAGAGGCAGGAGGCAGTACAGGTCGCCGTGGAGGGGCATGTGCATGTCACTGTCCCTGACACTGTGACTGCACCACCATGCACCAGCAGGGATGCCCCATCCCAGGCACGTCTGCAGGTAGGGGGAGGTCCATGTCATCTGACACTCTTCTAACTGCGGACGAGGGGACCCCTGACCGTATGGAGACTGTCCTGATTGATGTCGCGTTGCGCACGTGTGACATTCGTGATGACGTGCATGCTTCCCGGGGGAGCATGCACGTCATCAAGAAGAGCTGCGTGCCAACGTGTCCCAGTTGGGAGGGGCCATGGTCGGGGGTTTTGTACATGTGTCGGCCACTCTGGCGGCCCTATCCTCCTCTGTGGAGACTATGCGCCAGTCGTTCTCCATGCCGTCTTCTGGCCCAGATGCCACCAGGGCCCCCTGTGGACCTGCCCTGACCAATGCAGCCAGCTCGGTGGAGATCCCATCCCTGCCACAGTCGGGAGTCGGAGGTCCAGCAGGGGTGGACACCCCAGCAACTGGACCCCAGCAGATGGAGGATGTGCCAGCATCATCGGGCAGGGCACGTGCACGACGGCGCCGGTGGATTCCATCAGCCTGGATGCCGTCGTGCTGGCAGAGGCAGTTGCGTTGGACGCAGCGTCAGGCTCAACGTGGGAGGCATCATGGCTCAGGGCCATCTACATCAGAGGGGCAGGCATCGGCCGGAGGGCAGGAGGAACCTGGAGTGGGAGTGTCTTCCGTGTGGCTGGCTGGGCCAGCGGATAGGTGCGGAGCGGCGGCGGGCAGAGGAGGCACGGCTCACAATGGTCAGGGCAGAGAACTCCATGCACAGGGCGCTGAGGCTGGCTGAGTGCCTCGAGGGAATTCACAGGGAGTTGGAGGTGGACATGGCGTTATCCCTGCGAGACCTCAGGGCCAGTGAACAGGCCCGCCTCCAAAACATTAAACAGGAGTTCGATGATGCCCTGGCCCATGACATCAACAAGTGAGCCGTTGAACTTGCCCGCCGCATTGTATATAGTTCATTAGTGTTAAGTTTCCTTTGTTTATTCTTTCATTTGGGGCGCATGGACTATGCCCCACATTTTTGTATATAGTTATTAATTAGGTAGTTTTTTTTGTAGGTTTCATTTATATCGTTGGGCTCATGGACCCTGGATTTGTTATTTGTATATAGGTGAACAGTGGATTTATCTTCTTCATATTTTTATTTTTTTCACCATGGAGCAATGGATTTTACTTATTTCTTTCCCTTTGGATTTGCTTTGCTGGATGGAGACTTTGGACACATTTTCATTTGGATTTATTTGGATTCTCATTTCATATATTTTTTTCTTTTTGGGACATGCTGCATTTTATTTATTATTTCCATTATTGTGTGTTTTGATTGAATTCCCTTCATTTTGTGTTGAATACATTTTTGTTTCATACTTCAGTGTGTGGTATTCCCTCATTGGTTTCATGCTTTTCACAATGTGGGTTTTCACATTCACTGCCACCCATTGTGTGTGTGCGACGGACATTTGTTGATGTACATACATGCCATTTGGGTTGTATCATGTAATGGGCATTTCAATGTGGGGTGGATGTAATACTTGGTTGGTTCTTTGGGCAGGGGTGGCGTGAGGTGGGATTTGGGTGGCCATGAGGGCCATGATTGTGGATCATGATGATGTGTTGAGGGGGACATGAGTCAGGGCCTGCTGACAGGTGCCTGTCACTGCTGGGTGGGTGAGTGGGCGAGTGGGGACATGAGTCGGGGCCTGCTGGCAGGTGCCTGTCATTGCTGGGTGGGTAGGGGTGCAGGGGGACATGTGTCAGTGCTCACTTGTGCATGGTGACATGTGGGCTGGCTGGGGGGCATGGCCAGGGTGGATGGGCTGCCTGCAGGGCATGGCCAGGGGTGCAGGTTAGTCCCCTGTTTTGTGGGCTGCCTGCAGGGCCTGGGGAGGGGGGAGAGGGCACACCTGGAAAGACACACACTGGCAATTCCCGTTGGTGCACCCCAGGAATACACATCTCCCTCTCAGGAAAGCAAAAATGCATGTAACACGTCCCGCGCACCCCCAGAATACACATACCCCGCTCGCACAAGGCCTATCGCGTGTATCGCATCCTGCGCACCCCAGAATACATGTACCTCGCTCACACAAGACCTATCACGTGTAACACGTCCCACGGTCCCCCAGAATACACGTACCCCGCTGGCACAAGTCCTATCATGCATGAAACTACTTGCGCACCCCCAGAATACGCGCAGGCAGCCCATCCACCCTCCCCATACCCCGCAGGTAGCCCATCCACCCTCCCCATTCCCTGCAGGAAGCCCATCCACCCTCCCATACCCCGCAGGCAGCCCTTCCACCCTCCTCATACCCCGCAGGCAGCCCATCCACCCTCCCCATACCGCAAAGGCAGCCCATCCTCCCTCCCCATACCCCGCAGGCAGCCCATCCACCCTCCCCATACCGCAAAGGCAGCCCATCCTCCCTCCCCATACCCCGCAGGCAGCCCATCCACCCTCCCCATTCCCCGCAAGCAGCCCATCCATCCTCCCCTTACCCCGCTGGCAGCCCATCCACCCTCCCCGTACCCTGCAGGCAGCCCATCCACACTCCCCATACCCCGCAGGCAGCCCATCCACCCTCCTCATTCCCCGCAGGCAGCCCATCCACCCTCCCCATACCCCGCAGGCAGCCCATCCACCCTCCCCATACCCCGCAGCAGCCCTTCTCCCCTGGCCATAGCCCCGCAGAAAGCCCTTCACCCCTGGGCATGCCCCGCAGGCAGCCCATCCACACTGGGCAGGCCCCGCAGGCAGCCCACTCCACAGGGGTGACTTTTTCCACATTTTACATAGCAGGAGCAGGGTACGTGTATTCCGAGGGGTGCGCAGGGAGTTTTACAAGCGATTGGCCTAGCGCGAGCGGGATACGTGTATTCCGAGGGGTGCGTGGGGAGTTTTAAATGCGATTGGCCTAGCACTAGTGGGGTACATGTATTCCGAGGGGTGCGCAGGGAGTTTTACACGCGATTGGCCTAGCGCGAGTGGGGTACGTGTATTCCGAAGGATGGGCAGGGAGTTTTACACGCGTTTGGCCTGGCGCGAGTGGGGTACGTGTATTCCGAGGGGTGCGCGGGGAGTTTTACACACGATTGGCCTAGCGCGAGCGGGGTATGTGTATTTCGAGCGGTGCGCTGGGAGTTTTACACTCGATTTGCCTAGTGCGAGTGGGGTACGTGTATTCCAAGGGGTGCACAGGGAGTTTTACATGCGATTGGCCTAGCGCAAGTGGGGAACGTGTATTGTGGTGGTGCGCAGGGATTTTACACGCGATTGGCCCAGCGCGGGTGGGGTACGTGTATTCCGAGGGGTGCGCAGGGAGTTTTACACACGATTGGCCTAGCGCAAGCGGGGTATGTGTATTGTGGGGCATGCGCGGGGGGTTTTACAAACGTTTTTGTGGTTGAGGGGCTGTATGCTGGTACACTGGCCTTTAAGCCATGTACTGGATTTGCGTGATGTTTTTGGTGCACGGGGCAGGTTTGGGGGCATAACTGGCGCTGCTGCAGGGTCACTGCGCCGCTCTGCGCCACGGCTGCTTAGGGATGTTGAAATCCATGAATACGCTGTGTGCCGAAATGGGTTTTGGCGCACACGGCTTGCGCAGACTGCTGCACGCGCACTCTGTGCGCCAGCCGCGTGCGCCACTTTTGCGCTCATTTCTATGAATTACCCCCTAAATTACAAAAAGTACTTCTAAACATGTGCAATGTCAATATAGATACCTTTTCAAATTTCTGTGAAGGTGAATGGATTGACACAAGCAGCACAGAACCATGTTTCCATGAAGAGGCTTATGAACAAGAACAAAAAACCCAATTGCCATAAACAGTTATGGCTGAGGGTATGAAATGGTAGGAGTCACCATTATAGAAAAAATAAACCCTAATAGAAAAAACTTCCTTCCCTTCACCCAAACAAACCGTCCAATGTACAAATGGACATGCAGCTCTCTAAGTAATGTACGCCAACAATCCTTCAAATCTTTACAACAATTCCTTAATCACTATGTGAAACTAAATGACAAAATTGGAATTAAAACTTTACCAACCATAGACTCCTGCCCAATGCGCATCCACACTGGACTGTGCGGACATTCATTATCCTGCATTTCACGAACTGCTTGCAAAAAGCACCTTCCACCACATCAAAATGTTTGCAATAGACCATTCTGCTATACAAAATCGTATACATTATGCCAAAGTCTAGCGCTTGAACTCCAAAATTGAACTGACAATCTCCTGCATGGAGCCAAAGAACTCCTTCGAGAAATAGGGCACATCCAAAGTAAATATTTGGAACTGAAGTTGACTTACCAAATTCAGTTACTTCAGAAAACATTAGCGAAAGCCACACAAACTCCAATCTCCTAACAAGCATACCCAAAAAAGAAATAGCTAAGTTTCAAAACACATCTGCTGAAATATCAGACCAAGTATGTGTCTGTTGTCGCAGAACTTTTCATAAAAAGAGCACAACAATAGTAGATACGGTCTACAAAATAGAGCACAATGAGGAATACCAACAGTTCCAATAAGCTGTATATCTTACAACAGAAAATAAATACAAACTAACTTACCCTTCAATTGTTTGCTCGTACTACAATACAAAGCTTGACAATAACCAAATGCCATCATGTGCTAGTACTATCAACTTAGAAATCATCCCACTTCCAAAAGCTCTCCAACAACTACTTGTATGAGAGCATTATAATACAAACAAAAAAGAAATCACAGACGTCCTCCTCCTCTTGCAAGAATATTGACTCTAAGTCATCAGAACCACGTCATAATCCAAGAGTTACCAATTCATTTACCTCTTATAGACCAACCCTTACACAATTTTTTGATGATTATAAACAGGAAGCCATATTTTATTCTTTACTCTATTTCAGTGCCTGTTTTTCACAAAACTATTTCTTGTTCTTTTTCTTTAAAAAACATATAACATGTAACACATGACAAAATCACATTTAACACATTTAATTATACATATATGAATTCTGGGTTCATGTAACACAGAGCAACTACAGTGTACCATAGAGTACCAGCTACTCTAGTTTTCATAATTGTAGAAGTTCATATTGCTTTTTCCAAACTTCTTACACAAAGTAACAAAAAACAGGGTTTTGAAAAAGTTTAGAGAAGTAGTCGTATATCCAAGGCTTTGCCCAAGGAATACACAGAGACTTAGGCCCTCATTACGACCCTGGCGGAAAGTAACTGACATGACCGCCATAGCGTAAATAGCGTTTCCGCCATTGCACGATGGAGCAAAGTGCGGCTAATTCCGACCCATCGGGCACGAGCATCACGCCATGGCGGAAGTGCAAAGTCTGCGATGGCGGAAATGACCCCAAAATGGCCCAGACCGCCGTCGTACGCCGCCCTAGGTACAAGTCCGCCATCCATCTTAGCGGTCACCGTAATGAGCGTTCAGCGCAAATTACGGTCACCGTAAATATACGGAAACAGAAGTGAAAACATGGGGCCGGAACGGGAAACAGCACGCCGTACACCTATAAAATCAGAATCCCAACACAACCATTAAAAATCCGACCCAGAGACACATCCCAACCCGTTAGCCACCCCATCATTAAAAAATAAAAATGGGAAAAGTTGCCAAAAAAGCATGCGATCGCAAGCGGCAGGTCCACTTCTCCCATGAGGAACTCACCGTGCTCACAGAGACCCTCCAGGAGAACGCTGCCGTCGTCTTCTCGACGCAAATGACCAGGACGGCACTTGCGAACAAGAAGGACATATGGGCCCTGGTGGCACAGCGGGTAAGTGCGGTGGGGACCGCACCCCGCAACCCACAGCAATGCAGAAAGCGATGGGACGACTTGCGGATACGCGTCCGGAGCATACTTTCTGCCAACCGCAACATTGCCACAGCTATCGGGGGAGGATCGGAATCACCCATCAAGTTGACCCCCTGGGAAGAAATCTGTGCCTCCACCATTGGAATGGAGAGCATAGAGGGAGTCGGAGGGATGGAGAAAGGAGTGCAGACATCCGAAGAATCAGGTAGGTGGCCCAAATAAAACAATGCCAAATCCACAATGTCCAATCATGTGAAGTACCATGTGTCCCCATAGTGCAATAGAAACACATGTCCAGGAGAACGTCCACATACATTGCCATCATAGCGCCCTTAAAAAGTCAGAATAAATACATAAATAAGTAAAAATCCTAAAAACACCCTCTACATGTGCAGCATGCACACCCTAACTGCAGGCTGCAAAATAACTGCACCCTCAATCCACACGAAAATGAGACCTCCCCCAAGGCCCTGACCCAAATCACCCTCAGGTACCACCCCAATGCATGTGATACATTGCCATTCCAATTACCACAGACCCATAAATAACGCACGCCCTCCTTTACTCCACCACAGGGTCCGATTCAAACGACGAGCTGCAGGACACCCCTACCAGCACACCTGCAAAGATGGCCAAGACCAACGGCCAAAGACCCTCCACCTCAGCTGCACGGATCAAGACACGGCAGCAGCACAAATCAAGTGGCAGCACACTGGAGGGGACATCAACAGGCACCCCAGCAGCCAGCATGTCCACAACAGCAGCACCACAGGTCCCCCCAATGGATGCCACAGAAGGCACTGCTTCTGGTGGCAGCAGCACCATAGGTGACACTGCTTTCATGCCAGCATGCTCCGACACAGAAAACGGTGCTGCCGATGTAGGAACCATCCATGACCTGTCCCAATCCCCCTGTATGTTTCATCCCGTACACCATGAGGAAACCACGCAGGGGCACCCACAAGACGACGACTGGTCAACCCCCACAAGGCCTGTGGCAAGGCAACATGAGGTGATCAGCCCCTCTGTGACACCACCGCAAATGGGCATGGCCCAGCAGAGGCAACAGTCCCTCGAGCAGATGATAGTGCAACAGCAGCATGCTGCTGAATGTGGGGGTTCTAAGGCAGCCATTGAAATCTACTGAGACACTCAGGGCAGAAATGGAGCGAAGTACAGAGACACTAAGGGCACAAATGGAGGGAAGCATCGAGAGCCTGAGGGGGGAACTGCATGCGACGTCCAAAGACGTATGTGGTGAACTTGCCGCTGTGCGCCGTGTGCTCACTGAGCTCTCACAAACCCTTAGGGACATGCATGGACGTGAGCAGGCAGAGACATCATCCGTTGCAAGTTCCGTCCAGGGCAGCCCCCAACGTTGATCTGGGAGGAACCTGCGCTCCACAGGCAGGGGTGCCCCTGATACCCAGAGAGGGGGCTTGCAATAGCGTCTGCCCAATGACAATGAGCATCTTTGGACACTGGTGTTCGGGGGGGAGGTAGGAGGGTGGAGGGGATGTGTTGGGCTTTTTTGGCTGGCAGGTCGATTGGGTGTGTAATATCATTACACATTTGCTATACATATATTCACATTAATCCAATGAGATGTGTGGACATTGATCTTTGTGTACGAGGCCTTTCCTGGCGTACAGGCCACATTGTGCATGTTCCAGACACACACAGTGCCACAAGTCCCGTGTCCATGTAACAGCCACCAGGCTTGAGTGCTAGAAGCATGCATCTATGATATTCTGACGAATCTCACGGGCCTCCTGTGCCTCGCGGCCTCCTTGAGGTGCTGCCACATCCCCACCCTCATCATGACCATCTTCAGGTGCTTGCAGTTCTGCGTCAGGGGGCATGGCCACATTTCTACGTACGCACATGTTGTGTAGCATGACACATGCCATGACCATCTTTGCAACCTTCTCATGGCGGTACAGGAGTGCCCCGCCAGACCTGCTGAGGCAGCGGAAACGAGCCTTCAGTAGGCCGAATGCCTGTTCAATGACTACACGGGTACGTGAGTGGGCATGGTTGTAGTCCTCCTCATGCTGGTTCTGTGGGTTCCGGATTGGTGTAAGGAGCCATCTCTTCAGTGGATACCCGGCATCACCTGTATGTGGACAATGAAGGATGTTTGTGTCATGACATTGCTACGTAGGCATCCCCCCCCCTTCCTGCCACGTCATTGACGCATCACCCACCACACATTCTCATGCATCAAATGAGACTAACCGAGTAGCCAGGATCGGTGCCCTGCGTGTCGCTCCATGTAGCGTGGTACTGTAGAGTTCCTCAAGACCGTAGAGTCATGGGTTGATCCTGGAAATCGGGCACAACAATGTGTAAAGATCCTGTTGGAGTCACACACCATTTGTACATTGATAGAATGATATTGTTTCCGGTTGCGGTACTGGACCTCCATGGCATGTGGGACAACCAATTCCACATGGGTGCAGTCGATGGCACCAATGCAACCTGGTATGCCGCCAAGTGCATGGAATCCCACTTTTGTGTTTGTAAGCTCCTGCTCCGAGCGTGGTAAAGAGATGTAGTCGTCTGCGTGCTTCAGGAGGGCATCAAGCACTTGGAATAGTGTCCGTGACAATAGTGGCTGTGAAATGCCATGCAACTGTCCGACTGTGTGCTGGTAGGTGCCTGTGGCCAGGAAGTGGAGTACAGACACCACCTTCAGTAGGGGTAGGATGGCGGTTGGGCTATCTATCATGCTGACAAGGTCAGCGTGTGTCATGTCGACAATGGCGGTTATGGTGTCCCAGTCCAAACGGTAGAGGGTGTGGATCTGCTCAGCAGTGAGGTTGAACGGATTGGCTCGGTGGCATGGGATTGCGGGCTGCCTGCGTGGCGGTAGTGGCTGTGCTGGTGGGCCTTGCTGCCCCTGCCTTGCCCTCCTCCTCCTCCTCCTCCTGCGTCTCCTCTGTGCGGCCGGTTGTTGTAGTCGTTGGTGTTCGTCTTCTTCTTGAATTTGGAGTACTTGCAGTGCTATCAGGTCCCCCAGGCCCAACATCGCTAGTCCTGTCGGTAGCATTTGGGAGTGGGTGTGGTTGTGGGAGGGGGTTGGGTGTGCAATTTATGTGTTTTCAGGCTGTATGGCCTCCACCTGTGGTGATTCATTCCACCTGTGCCAGCTGCTATTACTTTTGGGCGAGCACGTTCCGCACACAACGCTGCAATTTGACGCATGGCATCTTGCAATTACAATCATGTATTTAATCCCGATGGCAGTGAAATATTGGTTTATATGTTCATTCTGCAATGGTCCCATTGTTTCACATGCTATTTTTGCAGTCGCGAACAAACTTGTGAAGGGTCAGTGGAATGTAGTACTCGATCAACGGTGGACCCTCATGCAGCACTATACCGACGTTCACCGACGGGCGGGGAGTCCCATTAGTGATTGAAGGCAGTTACCATTTTCACACACAGCCGCACTACATAGATGTATTTGTGGATTCAAGCGTCCACAGTTGACTTTTCGACGTGATGTTGCAAATGAGGAATTCGAAGGACAGCGCTTTTGGTTTACAACTAGCGCCGAGGAGACGCCCACAGGTCTGACTGGAAATGTAACGTTCTATTGTTGAATGTCCTTGGGACAGGGGCCATGACGAGAATGCAATGTTTGATATGAATTGAATGGGATGCGCAATAGCGTAGTGGACGATAAGGCAGGACGTCCCCAAATACATGTCACTTCACTACACTAGTAATCCGGGCAGGAGCACAGTGGATTTTGCAGACTGCATTACGCACAGACTCAATGGAAATTTCTAATGTGATGTGAGTAAATAATCAGGCGTTTTTATACCGGGATGAGGGAATGATGAATGGATGCATGGACGGATGATTTAATTGAGAGTTTGTCATGTACATGGCTTTTTGGAATCTATCCCCTTCCACTGCGCTATGTGATGCAAAGCTGCCATAGTGGGTCCATCATCTATCTGCCCTTGTTGAACCCTCCCTGTCTCGACGCGCCTTCAAACACTTGTGTCTGTGCACGTTACTAATCCCATCTAATGGATTCTGTTTTAACAGACGCATGCACACAAACACTCGTTAGCAATAGTGTATTAACCTCGATTTATATCGTTATGATTCGCAAGTGATTTTTGGGTGAAATTAATCCTTTTGAGTGGGCTAGCATGCATATGGTTGTAGATTTAGTGTGTTGAATGAACTGAGTAATACATATGGAGTTCGGATGCCCATACTATTATTTATTTTCATTTGGGTGACAGGTATCTCCTCCCCTTTTGCCGCTGCCATCTGTACGCCACTCCTGCAGATGGCTTTTTCACTCGACACCTGCAGCTTCGAGTTAATCAGTGGAGCACCATTACGATCTTATGGGACGATCGCCAATGGGCAACATGCCCTTACGCAGTGCTAGTGGCTAGGAGCAACATATGTACCTTTCAGCTGGACTAGTGCCTACTTCTTGGGACGGCCCTGCGGTTCTGGGCGCTTCCATGTTGCCTTTTTGAACGTAAATGTAGCCCCTGTGTACCATGAAGGAACAGGGCGTCACACAAGAAGAAGCTGGTCATTTATTGCGGATGCAGCCCACAGTGATGGAGATAATTTGGGACTTTATGAGCAAATAGCTGTATGGGCTTGGTGATTTTGTTGTGCATTAAATTTATATTCAGATATTGACCGTGTAGGCTTATTCTTTGCTAGTGATGTAGCATATTCCGATTTGTGGCGCGATGTATTGTGAGATGATCTGCATTGGGTTCCGGCTTATGAGTGGAGTTGTGTGGTACTGTACTGGGCGCGTTTGCCTACGACGCCCAGTGAGGTCAGGGATAGGGGCTGCCATTATGACTGTTTTTATGATGTCATACTCAGGGGCGGGGGATTAGCTTTTGTGCGACAGATGCCGGTCAGCCAGGTGGATTGGTGGAATGATGGGATTCTCAGAAAATGGCTGGTCACAGGTGCCTGTGTTTGCGTGCGTTTCTTGGAGGGAGACTGAGGTCAGGTCCATTGGAATTGCTTCTGTATTCGTGCCATCTGTGCCCTACAGCTCCCATTGGCCCCTCTTGAGATGAGCCTGGCTGCTCAGTCACTCTGCCAACTTGTGTGGTACATGCTTATGCTGATGGTTGGTTTGTCTACTGGCAAGGGTACAGGGCTGGTGCAGTCTCCCTCAGGATACTGCTTTGAATGTTGATTTACACTGGTGGCAAGCGATGGGGGACTATTGTTGTTTTGTCTCATGGAATATTTCAGTTCATTTTGGTGTACTTGAACCTTCACATGCCTGTGCTGCATCAGTACGGCGATGGTGTCATGTCGGATGTGGATGGCCACTCACAAGGCACTTGGAGCCCCTGCATGCATTTGTTCGTTGGCATGCATGGGTGACTTGTACATTTCACTGGTTGCATGGTGTGACTGCATTGCGCCTACGAGGAGTTGTGCAATGTGGGCAGGGAGTGGAGTACAGGCACTCAGTAGGGCCATGTACGGTTGGTTCGCGATGCCGTAATTCTCACCATGGCGGAATGGTACTTTCCGCCATGCTTGATGGCGTTGTGTAAATGTCCGCTAGGGTCAGAATTCGCGTACCGTTGCGCCATGGCGGAAATTACGGTTTTGCATGGCGCGCGTGCGCGTACTTGGTGCAGTTAGCGTTGGCGTTCACTACGGTGTCGCTAATGGCATCGTACTTTACGGTGACGGGTCATGAACGCAACGAGCGGTATTCGATGGCGGTATTACATTTCCGCCTTCGTTTTTGGAATTCCGCCAGGGTCGTAATGAGGGCCTTAGTCTTTTCTAATCTATGGTCACTGTCATAAACTCCAGGCTTATTTGTTGTAAACTCTATAGTTTTTAATTTTTCCTTAGGCTTTTCTAACCCCTTTATTATCTCTGGGAGGTGCTTACTACCTGTCACCTCTAATGTATTAATTTGCAGTGGATGTAAATGCAAGTATAATGTCGACGCAGTGCGTTTTGGCCCAATCGGTGGAGATAGACCACATCCAACCTTGGTCTTCTCGTTGATCATACAGGGCCTTCATCAGGACAGAGATGAGTGATCTTGTGAGGTCTTTAGTCTTCTAAACCCAGATGTACTTCTAATCTCCAAATTAAAACACAATGAAATGGATTTCACGGTTGGTCACACATGCTCTTGTTGTATTGAGCACGTATGGATGATAGCTCGGTTCAGCCCACTATCGCGCTGTACAAATTTATTCTGAAGACCCCAAATTCAGACAAAATGTAGAATATGTTGTAAAGTAGATTTGTTTATGTGTGACTGTCTGAAGTAAGAGAGGGAGATGTGTTGTAAAGTGTTTATCTGTAAATGCATGAGCTGTGAGAATGTTGGAGTCCTGTTGTAGAATGTTGTCCTGTGAGTATGTGTGAAGGTTCCAGCTCATGCCAGTTGGAGCTAGGCCTACCTGGGTGATGGGACCCAGTGATGTCCTCTATTGTAAGATCTTGATGTAACTAAGAATAAACCTGAAGTGTTTGACCTGCAAAGCGTAAGAAGCTACTTTACATCAGAATACATTTTCCAACTCCGGTTCAAAAGTGAACAAGCAACTCTATGTTATGGAGTTGCACAAACATTAAAAACAGGCTCTCTAATTTTTTAAACATGTCTGCTACCAAATGCTTCAAAAGATAAAAGACAAAGATGAAGTTTTGCAGTAAATTATCACAAATCTCTTGGCAAACATGCGTGTTACAAAAGAAAACTGGTTCCAACGTCATGCTGCTATACGATGTATGCTAAGGAACCTAGGCCTACCCATATGGTTTGTTACTTTAAGTTGTGCAGACTTCTTACGCACTGAAAACCAAAATAAAGAGGGAATAGATAAAAAAAACAATAGGAGAGCCCTATTCACTTGACCCTGTCAATGTATCAAAGTACTTTCACCATCACTTCTTCACCATGCTGCACTTACTCTGCAATAGGAGAAGTGGAACACTACTTTTGGAGAAAAGATTATCAATCCAGAGGAGCACTGCACATCCACATGGTTCTGTGGATAAAAGATGCCCCCAAATGTGGCCATGACAGTGATGCCACTGTTTTACAGTTTATTGAAAAATACATTAACTACGACATCCCTTCAGAAACCACACATAGTGGCCTACATACACAATTTACGCTTCTAAAAACATAAGTGTGGCAAATACCAAAGCTGAGAAAACAAAGTTAAAAGACCTATTGATGACATATCACCTGAAAAGAAACACTATCACAAAAATGCAACAGCTTTGGTATAAAAATGCTTTCTAATGGAGAATGCAGGTGCTACGAAGGTGCAGACTGATTAGCAGGTAAATCCTTATATGGTAAATCTAAACACACTGTCTGGCTAAACCTTGATCCAGCTTTATCCGAAAAAGATTACTAAAATCCTACCAAGAAATAGAAACAATAGCCACAAATGGTCACAATAGCCAGGACATTTTAAAAAGCAATTTAATCGACACATGCTCCCCAAACAGAAATACTGCTTTGGAAAACATGTGCCTGTACAACATAGCCCAAAACTACTCCTACAAAAACAATGCCACACCAGATGAGACAACTGGCAAATATTCAGTCTCAACTTGTGAAAGAAGCCTAGAGAAACTACACAACTCAGCCTAATTAATCATATGAAGTGATCATTTAAATCTCTGCAACATAGAGAACTTTATTACATGACCCGACTGCAACTTTTTAAACCTTGGAGAAAAGATAAAGAATGATAAGGTGACTATGACCCATTTGAAGCTGCATTCAAAGCAAATGAAAGCATTATAACAAATGTCAATTTCAAACAATACAAATAAATGTTGGACAATGAACGCCAACAAAAGGAAGAAATTGAAGCTCAACGAGATAAAGACACTCCTGAGGGCAGTCAACCTTCCCTACAGGAATCCAAGAACCACTTGGGGAACCATTCATTCTAATTGAAGCAGAAATATCATTGATTTAGGAAGAAAATACCACATATCAATCTAAATAATCTAAAAAAGACTCAAATCACAGCTAAATGATGGACAACTCAACATTTATTTGGAAGTCATTGAAGAAATTGAACATGGGTTTGAACATGAAACAAAAACTTGTATCTATAAAATTATAAACCTCTCCTTCTGTATGTAAGTGGTGAAGCTGGTTCTGGTAAAATGTTCTTAATTGAAATAATCAGCAACACTCAGCAAACAACAACCTTCCATCTGTTGTAACAGGAGGTGCAACTTTACACCGACTACGGCTTCTCCTAGTAAAACACCAAAACACATTAGAATACTATAGATTATCAGCAAAACCTGCTACTAAAGTGTGCAGAATTCTAAAACAAATGGAAGTGCTCCTGATAGCTGAAGCAAGCATGTCTTCCAAACGCATGTTAGCTTTAATTCATCTCAGAATGCGAGAAGTCCTAAAAACGGACTTCGAAGAACTGTTTTGCGGAAACCACGCTATAGTTTTTGGAGATGTCCTACAGTTAACACCAGTAAAAGGTCAAGCCATCTTCAAAATATCAGGACACAAACAATGCCGTAACACACTTGGCAGCATTGGAAATGTAAATCTCTGGCAACATTTTTGCTACAGAGAACTAACTCAAAACATGTGTCAGTCTGCAGATGTCACCCATGCTAACATTTTTAAAAGCATTAGAACTAGTCTACTTACTAAAGATGCAAAATCCATCTTAAATACTAGACTAACACAAGAGTTATATGGGAAAAACAAATCTGCTCCAGTTGTCATGGAACACTTAACTCAACAAAATATAAAATGCATGTCCCTAATACCAACCCTTGCAAGCTGTAGTAAATTCAACAAAACAATGTTGAAAAAAGAAACGCAAAAAGAACATCTGCCGCACCATCACATAGTACAATCACAAAACTGTCATGTCCAATATCAACTGCATGTCCATTAGAAGGCAAAGAGACAAATGTCTCTTCTCAAAACACAACTGGAGGCCCATCAAAGGATACAGAGGCATAACTCTCTGGCCATTTAAATTCAGCAAATTAACTGGAGTAAATTGCTATGTAAATGTAACAATCAATCTTCTCTTCCAATTGCCACCAATTGTTCACAACATTTTCTAGAATGTCTCAGACCAGTTGTGTTTGCAAATGATTGTCCTTCAAAGACATGCCACAAATAATTCCAACAGCACTTACAGTGTCTCAGGTATAAGGCAAGAATTGGAATACCGTGCAGAAATGATAAAATTCACCATAGACAGACAGGAAGTTACACAAGAATTCATAATGTAAGTATTACAAGTATTGGAAACCAAACATATCCCTATAAATGACATTTTCCAGATTTCATACACGTGGAAACATACATGCACTCTCTGCACCCATGTTTCACATGAGCACATCCCTAATGAACAGTTTGTGTATGAATCCATACCAAATTCTAAATCCATTCCATTTCACCAGCTTCTGCAGACTGCAAATAATAGCATAGTATGCCCTTTTTGTAATTCAGACAGTAGTTCCAATATACAAATAAAGTCACATGGCCAATATGTGATACTTATGCTTCTAGGGTACAATGCGGATGGTACCAAAAACATACAAGCTTACAGACTTCACACATAGCCTAGCATCTCTTAGAAAGAAAACCTTCACAACAGTGGGAATAATCTACTACTGAGGTGCTGCAACCAGCTCTGTCCACTACATATGTTCTGAAAAGAAGTGGTTGGTTTGAATGTAACAACACCTCCATTACTCCAAAACATAGGTTTCCAGCAAATCTAACAATGCCTGCTTAATATTCCTTCAACCTAAGTTTAGTCACTAAACTGGAGCACAATAAACAGTTAGTATATGCCAACTGGCATCTAACTTAGTCCATAATACTACAATAGTACTTTTACAATTCAAGATAGTTAGAATACACCACCAGGTATCAAACTACTTCAAAACTACCCTTCATTGTAATACACTTCATACATGCCATCACAGTATTTGCTACTGCAATACTTCTTGTAAAATTCAATATAATTACAATACGCCAATGTTACCATGAAATCAAACAAATGTCTACTTAATATTCCTTCACCCTAAATTTACTCACTAAACTATAGTACAATAAACAGATAGAATATGCCAACTGGTAGCTATCTACATCCAAAATACTGCAATAGCACTTTTAAAACCCGAAACAGTTAGAATATGCCAACAGGTAACTGCTAATAAAATACCCTTAATTGCAAAACACTTCAAATATACCATCACAGTTATTTTTACTGAAGTCCAATATAGTTAGAATATGCCAACAGGTATCTACCTACTTTAAGCATTCCCTTATTTACAACACACTTCAAACAAACATACACTATCACACTTACACTCACACAATTCTAATAGATTTTATTTAAAATATTTTATGGAATTTTGTTCCCAATGACCGAATGATTTTTTCATGTCAGTACAACAAAGATGTAGCACAAACTATTGTTGTACCAAACATAGTACATAAAAGGAACTGTTTATGATGGTCGAAAAAAAAAGTACATTTATATGTAACATAGTATTCAATTAAAGCTTTTACACTAGCCTGCTTAACAAAAATATACATTTTGTTTTCACAGAGAAAGAACCAGAGATTCCAGCTTTACTACCGTATGCAACTAAGTAACCATACCAAGTATTATCCTATTTGTCATCTTCACAAAGAAACAAATATATATTATATAAGTACTATCCTCAATTGAACGATCATCATAAATACCACATACACTTCAATTATATTACCCCTACAGTACTTATAATTACTATACACATATTACCATAATATGTGTTGCCAGCGGCCACAACCACCACAATAGAAGTAAACCCTATGACAAGTACGTACAATACACCTTAAAATAAGAAAGCTTTTATGGTCTGAAGAAAATCCTGTGTAGTGAGCCCATCCTTAAAATGCCCAATTTCAATTGAGAATTTTATTACAAACGTATGACCACCCACCCCACATAACGCTAACCCACAGAAAAACTTAGGTAGGTTAAATCCCTGCACATGATGAGCTGCGAGGCACCAGATTCCTCAAACCTAAACATCTCCTTCCCAGGATGAGGGAGCACAAAAACTCAAGGATATAGAAGTAAAAGAGGGTGAGAGAGGAGGAGAGGGGAAAAAAAGAAAATGAACAAGAAAAAACAATCTAACACAACTCTCTAGTTTCCTCATACACCTGTCATACAGAAAACCAGACAACCAGATCTCTGCACAGAAATCCACATGCACTTCACCACATTGCAACAACAGACTAACAACAAATAACAAAGCACAACAGCACAACAGCACATGGGAGTTTGTACAAATCTGTAAACCACGCTTAAACCCAGCGAACGGTTCAAACCGAACTGAAGCTGCCAACACAACATCACAATTGCTCTCTTTCCTCTTCCCAACTACACCCTACTAACCCTCCACAATCTCCTTTTCAGATCCGCCAGAGTGCCTGGGGACCACTTCAGTGGTGATGGTGCACGGTACAAATACCTTTAACATTAACATTATCATTAACAACGAACTGACACTTCTAAAGTGGGCTTAGGGGCTGTGATCTCCCAGGTACATGAAGGCGTTGAACACCCTATACTATATAAGAGTCGGAAAACTTTCCCCAGAGAACAATCCTATGCTATAGTAGAACTGGAGGCTTTGGCCATAAAATGGGCAGATACCCACTTGAAATATGATTTGACAGGCTGAAGATTGAGGTTAATCATGGACCACTTCCCATTGACATGGATAAGCTTGCAAAAGGACACCCTCCCTTCTCTCCAAGGGGAATCTACCGCCTTGTGAGTATAGGGAGGTTAGCTCACTCAGCAACACCCTCCCTTGGGGTCTACTAAGTGGGGCCTCACTGCGAGAGACTCCGCCCTTGAGGACAAGGACTCCTGTCCCTACCATGAAGGACTCCCTGAACCCCTTCAAGTGATGGCTTATATGGACTTGTGCAATACATCAGCAATCAAGTGCATGCGTGTCCTCTGCCAGTGGCTCTGCTACAAACATGGCAGAATTCACTTTTCTGCATCAAACTATTTTTATTGCTGGATTTGATATAACCACCTCATAGGCAGAAGCCCTTTGAGATGTCAACATGCCTATCGGTTTTTTCAAAATGGCAAACAATGCGTGTTCAACAAATAACATCACAGAACACCCCATTACTATGCTGGCAGCCTTCTCAATGGCAAACACGGTTTGCTAAAGATTGTTCGCAAGGAAAATGACCCTTCATTACTGGATCTACACCAATTTTTTCTATTACACAAATACACATTTACTAAGAAAAATAGACCCACAATATTTTACAAACAAATACACTCATTTAAATATATGATGAAAACATGGACACAATGTGAAAGGAAAGCGCTGAAAACCTACACTCTTGTTGCTCACCGTCAATTACAGACAAAAAAGGCACTCCAAGGCTGCTTCATGCGAATATTGGTGAAATTCAAGGTTGTCAAAAAGTGTAAAAAAATGACGTGTTTTGCAACACACTGGTTGCTTGTTCATGTCCTATATATTTATATATATATATATATATATATATATATATATATATATATATATATATATATATATATATATATATATATATATATATATATATATGTTTAAATATGTACAGTTAAAAATGGGCCAATTTTTGTATATGATATATTGATTTATTGATTTAAATTTAATAGGAACACATTTGCAAGACCACACCAGCTCATTTGAATCTTGATATCAAAGTTTCCACACTTTCACATCTTGGAGGGATGAACCACATTAGCATTGTTAATTGGAGTAGAATGCCACCTGGAAACATAATCTGTTGTCAGTCCATCTGTTAACGTCATCAACACCCAGAAATCCTCTTCAGCAGCATAATCTGATTCTCTTAGAGGGAAACTCATGGGGTATTCAATGTGTCGATAGAATTTTCCGATAATTGGGTCCTCTTTCTGTGCAGTGATCAAATCTGCACCTTGGGTATCTTTACTCCACTGGGCAGTCAAGAGTTCACTGTTGGCACAATTTTGTGACCAGGTGACAGCGGCAAACTGGATCTCACCCAGCTGGGATTCCGTTTCTATGAAATCCCTGTGCAGAAGTCTGGTTTTAGCCAGCTGGTTAGCCAGGTCATTCCCAGTCTTATCTGGCCCCTCTATATTAGAATGACCTCTTATTTTCTTCCACTAGATCAGTTTGCCATGCTTTAATGGTTTGTTGTTGGCTCAAAAAATGCCTCGATACTGTCAGTTAATCGGGTGCTCCACAAACCCATTCCTGACATAATCAGAGTAAGTGATTATGACCAGTCCTTTGAGTTAGGTAAAATGAAAATTCCACATTGCCTACCACCCAGCCTCTAGTGGGTGATAGAGAGATACAACAAGACAATTGTGAGCATTTTATAGAAGTTCATGGCAGACTCTGGACCTATTTGGGACATTCGATTACTGCTTGTCCATATTGCAATTAGGTCTAAACCATCTTCTGCAACTAAAATGTCTCCATTTGAGCTTATCCGGATGAAACATGGTTTTACCTCAGCATATGCTCTACAGAACTCAGGAGCAGACACTAGTCAATGGGTCCACCAGTCATGAGTGTGTTGAAAATGTAAGGAAGCACCTCCAGCATGCATTTTCTTATGCTCAGCAAAAGTTTTAAAAAGTTGGCTGAAGGGATGAAAACATATTATTATCTCAAGACCACAAAGGAAGTGTAGAAGGTAGGTGACAAGGTTTAGCTGTACAATTTTCAGAGGAATCAACCAAGGAGCGGAAATTCCTTCCATCTTGGCGTGGGAGCTTTGAAATTGTAGATAAAATATCACCTATTGCTTACAAGGTCCGCCTCCCAAAAGGAGAACAGACAGATGAGAAATGGGTCCACATCAATCAGTTGAAAAGCTATCATACCAGACAAGCTCTACTACTGATTGAGGAGCCCAACAAAGGTCGAGCTGAAAAACCATCAGTGGAATGAGAGGTGAGGAGGAATACCCTGGATAGAGACCAACATATATATGATAGGGAGTCATTTAATTAATACCTATGAAAAATAAAAAGTAAAATAAGAAGAAAAGTATAGTTTAAAATTGTCATTGAAACGGCTGTTCACAGATTTTTTTTTTGCTATGCAATATTGTTCTATGTTTTTCTAAAATATTATGTCATTAATTCTCTGTAACGTTTCCAGGGGAGTACGTTTTGTACCAAATACTGAATCTCTCTTTTTCATCTTATTCAGAGGTAATTAACCTCCTTCTGTTACAGCATGGGGCTCTGGAGGAATGGATTCCGGGGAGGACTCCAGGGACCCATGAAAAGGAGGGGGTTCCATCCAATACCCCCGATGACCCAAGACAGAAGTAGAGGCAAAAGTCCCCACTCCCCAAGGAAGGAAAATTAGCCCGACAGGCTCCAACAAAAAACAAAAAAAAAACTTCAGAGGAAATCCCCCATCACCCCTGCTTTTTCTCAAAAGAATCATGAAAGAGCCGGGGGCTAGGGGTACTTGTGGGGTTTAGTCACAGCCCCAACATGTATAACTGAAATGCCAGGTCAGGCATTACTGCAAAATACAGTGTCAGATGGCTAGGTCCGCTGGTGAATGAAAGGCCTTCCTTAAAACTTCAATATTGCTAAATGTGGCAAGCAAATATAAATACAGGTATTTCTGCAGTTGACACAAGGAACATTATGACATGGAAAAGGCACATCACTGTGCTGGCGGAGAGACAAACAGCAGCATTTTTCCATTGAAACTGCTGCATATCAAAATGTGGTGAACACCGGCAATTCAGGGAGACCAGGCCTCGCATGTGAAAGTTAAACCCAAGTAACATGTTTCGTTTAAAGACACTAAGGCCCACCTTCCAACACAGAGGGTGACATTGTGTTAAATGGAAATGCACATTGGGAGTGACCAAAATGAACTGTAGCAGCCTTTCACTTTCAAAATACCTAATTGAAAAATTAATATGTGTGCAAAGAAAAACAAATTGACTGATTCAAAAGCGCATTGAACCATAATAGTAAAATACAAAGTTATTTCAAGGAATAAAGGCTGCATGGGAAAAACAAAAATGACCATTGAGGATGCTATATTCTTTCAGGTCCCACATGTAAATTTCTCCATAGTTCATGAAAATACACACTGTAAGTTTCAATTCTGGGTGTAAACCAATTGCCGGGCAAAATCTTTAGACAATGATTAAAGGAATTTACATAGGCCTGGCCGCTGGCATGAGCAATACAATGACCATTAGCCATGGACAGAGGAGAGCTAATGGATTAATTGCATACCATGTCAGTGTAAAGACAGATTTCTGAACTCTGACCTGGTGGGCAGAGGTTCAGAAGGCCAACCTAGTTTCTTGGAACAGGGTAACCTTCTGGACAAGCCAGACCAATCAAGGTAGCATTGGCGGCGATGAAGACTAAGTCTCAGGAGGGGTGAGGGTGACTGAAAGACCTCAATGAGCACACAGAGTAAAGGACACTTGCAAATCACTCCCAGTCAGGTGTATTTATATTAAAAATACAAATACATTTATTTCAAGGCCTTTGAGATTCAACACACAAATAAAATCACAGTAATACTTGTAAGCCAACACAATCCTATCAATATACAAGACCAATGGGGTCTAAAGGGTTAATGCACAAAATGGGTAAGGAAGCTAGTAGTGCAAGTAGTATTTAGGCCCTCCTGCATCAAACACAATCCTAACTGAAAGGCAGTCCAATCCCTAAAATGAGAGGAGCCTAGTGCTCAAATGTACTTGTGAAGCTGGCGCACGCGGTAGTGCAGATCGGCGAAACAGGGTCTTTTGTAGGGGCTGTAGCAGATCAGGAAGGCAGATGAGGTGATGCAGAATAGGTTCCCACTATTCGAAGAGGGTCTCCCCTTGTGGGCAGTGCCAGTTCCGAGAGTTGGGAATAATTTGCTAGTGTGCTATAGCAGTGGAAAGGAGAGGGGCCCTCAGGGGCCACCTGTGTGTAAACATGGATGGGTGCGCTAGGGGCCACCAGTAAGGGTTACAACTACTCACCGACCCCCGGCAGACTCCGGACCAAGCTTCAGCAGTCGAGTCCACTTTGGTTGCAGGTTCAAATACGCAATCTCACAGCTCTGCTGCTTTCAGCGACGTAGTTACAACATTGATTCACAAAGGTGACAGTGGTGATTTCTCCGCTCCTGGTGGATCGATCAGGCCAGTTCTGCTGTAGCAGGCTTCAGGGCACAGAGGGGCACAGCTGCAATGAGTTTGCAAAGTTCGTCACCACGGCTGGGTGACACGGTTACCGTGTGTACTCCGGTCCAGTCGCTCTCTCTTTAAGCCAGATCTGGGAATGCCAAGTGCACAAAAACGGTGTGAGAGTGCCGTGAACACAATGCTTGCGGAGTAGCAAGTTTCAAGGGCCTCCTCAAAACGGCAGTGGTATCAGGGCAAAGGTCCTGCGCAGCTGGTCAGCCCACTGTTTGGCCCAGGGACACTTCCGAAAAGGCCTACTTGCAGGTTTTGATGAAGGTGCAGGGAATAGTTGGTGCCACTATTCCAATGGGTCGAAGCATCTTCGCAGACCTTCTGGGACGACCAGATGCAGAGGGGTCCCGCGGGACGACAGTGGGCTCAGGGTGCCAAACTTCTATGGGTCACCAGCGGTTACTCAACACGGCTTCTTAGTTTCAGGATACTTGCATTCTATCCTTCGGTCAGTGAGAACTCCAGAGATCAACATGGTATGGGTGTTTGGAGCCTTCTCTTATCCAAAATCTCCTTCGCGCCAAACTGAAGAGGACCCAATGGGAGATCTGCTCAAATAGAGGCATAACATATGTGGACCAATCATGGACCACAGTGGTTTTAGGCATTCACAGCACACCTGACTCTCTGGCACCCAGGATGTGTTTGGAACCAGACACTCCAGCCCGCATCCTGGGAGCACACACACAAGGCATGCAGAAGCCTGCGAAAGCTTGGCATTTTGTGGGAAAATGCATGCCCAAATAAGGACTGACCCAGATCAGCTCGACCTGTGGAAGGTGAAGGGGCAAGATGGCCAAAGGACAGGACAAAGAACCTCGTGGCATGGCCATTTTGGAGCCAGGTCACCTATTTCTGCCAAATGCGGTAACCACAGTTTACCTGGCAGGAAAGGGTTAAAAATAAATGAAAAAGATAAACTGCCACCAGCCCTGTCCAAGGCACATCTGCACTCTCCGAGGAAATCCTTCAAGAGTATCTAGGGCCTTTAGAAATGACAGGAAGACCCAAGTGCACTGTACTGTAAGGTACATTGGGCCTCATTACAACCCAGGCGGCCGCGGTATGAACGGTGCCGGTAAGGTACTGGCACCATTCATACCGGGCCGCCACATTACAAGTTTGCTCGCGGGTGGCGGTATGCACGTCTGGTCTGGCCAGACGTGCATACTGGCACATGCGAGCAGACCAGGATGCTAATAACAGACCCGTCATTAACGGGTGCGTTGTTAGCATCCACCCCATTGGAATGGGGAAGTACCGGCTCCGGGTCCTGAAAATGGGAATTACCAGGCCCACAAATGTCGGAATGGCCCGGTAATTCCCCTTTTTCGGGACCCGGACACGAGTTTGGAGGTAGCCATGCCGGTAATGACGGCATGGCTACCTCCAAACTTGTAATGAGGCCCATTGTGCACTTGCAACATATTTCAGAAATGTTGCAACATTGACATGGACTAAGGGAAACAAAGTCTCCCAGTACTGACTGTCTTTAAGGGCATGTGAGTTTCCCCATAACAAAGTGAGCGAAAAGCCCAGGGAAGTGCAGTAGAAGGCTGTGCTCCTCTGGTAAAGTCAGACTATGGTGTTTAAGCAAAGCAAAAAGTTGGGGGGTACACAACTGGGGCGAAATTACCTATGAAATGGAAATCTTTCCTAACAGTCAGCATTGCAGGCTGCAGACTCTGAACCATGTGGTTTCAAGGAAATGAAACCAAGAAATGGGAACTGTGATGTGATGCTAAATATTATATATGGTAATTTTGTTGCCATAGACTAACATTGGAAATGTTATTTTATTTAGTAATTGGTGAACAGTTAAACTTACAGACGTGGGTGGGACAGATGTCATGTTTAAGCTGATTGCAAGGCAGTGGTATTGATATAATTGTCATTCACGTGTGATTTCAGGAATTTCAGTGCAACCTTAAAAGTGTTTCTAGCTACCCGGAAAATGTTGGAAATTTGAAAGTTTGGGGGCTACTGGGTGGTTAAATTAGATCTTTCATTATGAACTTTCATATTCTCAACTATGTTTGTGTTTTTTTTTAAAAGGGCAAAAAACCATATCACGGCCATGCTACTGAGTGCCGAAATGAAAGTAACCTCTTCTGATCCATCATGAGGGGGGCCATATTAATATCTGTATTATGGCATTTATCAGTAAGTTACCAAAAGCTGCCATGGATGGACTTTTTGACGAACAAACATTGTTTTGAAAAATGCAAATAATGGGAGATGTGTACCTCTTCACTTATCTTCAATCACATACATCCCCTAGCCTATCTGCAGAGAGGGGTTGGCTCTTGGGAGGAGGAAGAAAGAATGATCCTCCAATGGGAAAGTTAGCACCAATAAACTGGCACCTTTGGGTGTGGTTTATATATTAAAAAGCACTTTTGCTGTCCAAGAAGGGATCAGACCCGGAGAAAAGCTACCTAAAAACACCTTTGAGGGAGAGCTGCCAAAGATTTTCCAGAACTTTCCCCTAAACGACCTGGGGTTATCTTGGGACAGCTGCCTGACATCTTGGGTATAGAGACCTTAACATTGAGAGGCCTTAAACGTTGTCTGGGAGAGAGATACTGGGGAGTCAATCAGGTGACGAGTCCCAATTCCTAAGGATAACCAACTGAGGGATGAATGCTGGGACTCTCTTTAACCAGACCCGAGTGATTCCCCAAAGGAGCCTGGCTATTTCCCTGAGCCCCACAACCCAGAGGTCCAATGTTGGTAGAATTGATCCATCTGGAACCAGGTGTGTGGGGGATCTGCCTGCCTCAATATCGTCCCTTCATAGTGGGAAGGGGGCAAATTGTGTAGACCCTTTGCATATTTTACAGTATATTAATTTAATCAACTCCCAAATAGATTGACACAGAGGGGAGCTTGGAAGAGTTTAAAAAATGCACCCTCTCTCCGAGCAGGAATAATGTTATAGTCACATAAAGTAATTGGGGTGTCCTGGCCACAAAAACGAAATTTGTAATTGTCACCATTCCCAACCCTTGCCTTTAAAACAAAAAGGTCATTGTACCTAAAACGAAATTCCGATGTGTCACCACTCCTTAAACATTGTATTTAAATTGAAAGTTGAATTTGCAAAAAAACGAAATTCCCAATTGCCACCATTCCTTGAACATAGTATTTAAACAGAAAGGTGTATTTTCCACCAAAACAAAATTCCCAATAGTTACCACTCCTTAAACATTGTATTTAAACAAAGGGGTGCACTTGGCCACCAACGGAATTCCTAAAGTGCACTGACTCCCCAGACATGGCCTTTAAACAAAGGGGTGCTGCCTATAACTGATGCCTGGGTCTTTGGTGCTGGGAGAGAAGTGCTTTGCAAAGGTAAATGTGTGACCCTGTTAGCTGAACGATTTTAGATTATTTTTTGGTGAAAATGCAACAGGGTACAATTTGCCATATGCATGTTTACAAATCAGTTTGTTGACAACTGCAAGCATTTAGCATGTGTGCAGAGAAACTCCATGTATCAATAATTGTGCATGTAATGTGTGATCTGTTTTCAAAATCAAAAAGGCGCTGTGATGTTGATCTAAATTTTATCACAGACTATTAACTTGTTTATTGTTGAAGCGTTGTTGGTGCCACAGAGAAGATGGCACATGTTACCAGTAAAGATCTATTGAACATTAATTATAAATAAGTATATATTCTGCCTATATCTCTGCCTGGTTCTTGGCTCATTGTTAGCACAGGGAGAGGGATATACGTGGCTCTATATGAGTCATAGATAGGTTTGTTGAATTCCAATCAATGGTGTGTTGTGGGCTCTCTTAAGTGTGGGGGGAGAACACCCTACGTTAAGCGTGGTCTCTCTATATATGGTTACAGTTTCCGACCCGTGCGGTTTGCATGTCTCAATGTCAGAAAATCAAAGGTAAGGTGCATTCGAAAGAAAATTGTGATCGATGGATATATGCTCAGTAATACATGCCCTATCCATTGTGCCAATCGAATTCCTGCTAGAACTTCTCAACTAAGTGCTTTTTTCACAAAAAATAATATCGAATTTGCAGGATTCCTTTTTTGTCCCCCATGCTATTATCTTTTATATGGTTATGTGACTGTTACCTTGGCAGCTAAACAGCAGGTTCTGTGGTATTGAACAATATATGAAGGTCCACTGATGTACAGGCCGGTAGGACTGATTAATCAGCATACAAAACTAAGAGAATATGCTGGGTCCAGATTCTTGGTGTGCTGGGAAAACCCTGATTGGGGCATATAAGAGATTGGTGACATAGATGTTAAATAGGAGGATCGGCCAAATGGCACCCCCGTTTCACCCTTGATCCAATGTCAAATGTCACTGTCAGCTGGCTTTGAGCTTTGTATCCTAATTGGGCTGATGTTCCTCTACACAACTCCTGCAACAGGTGCAGAAGTTACTTTTTATGGAGAAGGACCTACATTCTCCCAGAGGATATCGGTACAGATCAAGTCGAAAGCCACAGAGTAGTCTGACAAATGTGTACAGAAGGTGACATTCTCCTCTTTAGCTCATTCCTCTATGCATGGTCTTTATGCAGGGAATGCACAAAGAAGATAAGGGTCTTCCCAGACCTCAGCCTACATTGTAAGGTCCGGATTAGAAGGATGCATAGCCCTCGGTTTCTTTATAGCGTGGGTGCAAGGAAGTGACTGTGTACATAGCTGGTGCTCTACAAAACACTGATACATAAAAAACATGGATGCATACCGTTTCACTCATGGAATGACGCACAAATGTAATATTTATCGTATTCGTGATGCCTCCTATGTCCATGACCTGCAATGCATTTCTTCATCCGTGTGGTGGAGGGCTTTCCATAGCCCTCTGCCCATCTGGGTGCAGGGGGCCAATACTTGCAAGGTGGCATGTGCAAGCATGACAGAAAGACATGCTGGTCTAAACCACTTACCCTGGAAGCCTTCAATCCTTCCCCATGCAGGTTTCCTCTTTGTAGCCGGGACTTGTGTGCAGATGTAGCTCATTGCATAATGTAACTGCGGGCTTGCTCATTTTATCCTGCTGCCAGCAAGGTTATCGAAAGTGTCCATTGCTCTGAAGTGCAACAGTTCAAGCCTGACCTTTTTTGTTTGGGTGGGATGATTTTGCATCTTGCATTGTGTATCTTGCGATGGATGTCACTCGCCGCAGAGATACACGGGTCTTTTCTTCTGCAAAACTGCACACATATGCGCAACCACTGTAATTACTCCGAGCCCAGTAGTCATACCCCTTCTGGGTGTTCATCAAATACTTCTTCTGTCGGCTGTTGGGCTTGATTGTTGAGCACCCACCAGCTCTTGGACAGTGACGCTTTGGAAATGAAAAGATATAAATAAATAAATATTGTCTGTGCATCAGAACCCACTTGATCGAAGAGCAGAAAGGAGAGAGACTCACACGTTACATACACTGGTGGCCGCCTGTGCGACCTTACAGGGAAAAGGATCACGCTGCCACTCCGAGCTGCCCTTCATTACTGAGCGGCAACGCGACAGGTGGCATGCATTCTCGTGTGGCGCAGACAGATCAGGTATGCTGTCAGTTCACAATGTACTAACACAGCGCAACGCGTGATTTATGGAAGCTTTGCTCCTATTCCCTGACTTTCTTTTTACCCCTGCAAATATATTTAAAAATATTAGACACGGTCTCTCTTCAAATGATTCCCTTCATTTGTATTGTGTGGTGCTTAAACTCCAAATTGACTGATTGCGTGCGAATATAGGGTTTCACTGGATATTGCAATGCTGTTCTCGAACCAATGCTCAAAACCACCCCGACTTGCAATATGTTCCGCTCTTTCAAGAGTACAATCTATATGTTGCTAACAATTGGAATTAATAGCTAGCCTTGCACATTGCATAATGGTACATTGGGTTTATTCTAATCGTCACACTGCATTGCCATTTTAGCTACTAATATGTGATTAATATGTCAGTATGAAAATGAGCCAATTAATTAAAATCCCATAGCACACTATGGGACGGTGGATTCCCTTCGGGGGGAAGCTAACGAAGGTTGGGCAGTAAAGACTAATGGCTCTCGCTGTTTGCTCGATGTAATTGGTATTAACAGTATGGGCTGCCAGTCCCGCAGGCCTTCATATCATGTTTCAACCATCAGGGATTTTTAGAAAGGATCATGTACGTGTCATTATTCAACAGCATTTCCAAAACTCACTATTTGCAAAGATTACATTATTTTTGTGATTATGCATTGTGTTTGACATTCGATAGGAATTTACAATTTTCGATCCCAGCATAGTCGTTGTGGCACAGTAATGATTTCAATAACCCACAGTTTTTCAACTTATAATATTTCATGTATTTCACAAAAATGTGTGGTCCCCTATGGATGTTTTTTTCTTCCCGGAAAAGTGGGCCAACGTTCTCCAAAGAAGTATGGGATCAAGGTTGTATAGAACCTGATCCACATAACTTTTTTTTTTTTATCCTTTGAACATTCCATAGGATGCCTTTGGTTTGGCATGCACTGCTCCAACAAATTAATTCGAAGGCAGTTTGCTGTGATTCAGAAATGTCCAATGCCTTTCTACGAGACAGAGATCATTTATTGGCCAAGGCCACAGATTATTAACATGAGCTTGAATACACCCAACCCGTTTACATTACTGAAATAGGTTTTTGATTGGTCGAAGCTATCAGCATTCCTCATACACCACCAGCCCCCCCCTTAAAAAGTCTCTCACCTTTGGTCTAAAACACTAGGTCAGCTAACAAGAATTCTGCCAATCGGAATGACATCATGGAAGACAACAACCCAATATTACTGTCAATAATGGAGACACGGTTCAAATATAGTTTCACCACTATTTTGGTCTCCATGCTTCCACCAGACTAAATGATCGTTCATGAAAACAGAACCACAAAACAAAGAATGAGGAGTGGTACTACCAATCTATGTAATCCAAGGGCCTTCAACATGCAGCTGATGTTTTGGCCTATGCCTCCCATGATCCCTCAGCATTGATTATGCTGCTATGGCTGACAGTACTTGTAGTCCAAAACATCTGTGAAGGCCAAATGTTGCAAACATTTGCTCTGATCATATCTCCCATTATATCCTACCCACGAAATACTCGAGAAACGTTCAACACATGCTAGCAAGTTGCTCTCTCGTTCCAGTTTGCGTAGGACAGGGTGATTCAGTCAACTTTCTGTGCACTGGTAATAAGACTTGCTACAGCGTAGTGGACTGCTTTTAGGGGAGCCAAATGAGCAGCTGGGAGCCACATCAAGAGGGCATTTCCCCCAGCGATGTGCGAGACCGCAAGTGCCTGTGGCGGGGTGAAGGGTTTGATTTTGCCCGGGATGGAGAGTTGGAGCTAGTCTCCCAGATTTCCAGTGGTTGCTTAAAAAACCTATGGTCCTGTTCAGGAAATATGCAGAGATGTCTTCTGAAACTGTCTCCAGCAGCGCTGCATAACACAAGACAACATTCCCATTCCATTAATCCTGCTCATTGGTTGCATGCACTCCACCACACAATTGCTAAGACGTTTTGGCACCCAAATAAAAAGAAAGTAAGTCTGGCATTTAAGCTTCAAGCAAATGTTATTATGAGGATCTAGCAAACCAGAAAAGACAGAGAAGAAAACCTCAGAAGACCTTGCACCTATAGTGGTAAAAGAGGGGCCTGTTTCCATGCAAGGTTCATGTGCAAGCCTATCAGGCAGTGATATGTGTGAAAAGAAAAATAATTCCTCAAGAACAGAATATCCAAGGCCACCAATTAGCCTTCAGAGGGCTTACAAAATATGAATGATTTCCCAAACTATACAGAATTCCACCAATCCTGCCATATGACCCGCAGATGTGTGGAAGAAATTGTAGGCTACTTCACCAACAATGTGGATCAAATTGCATCTTGAAAAATCAACTTATTTCCCATCGACAACTGCTCATCATGTTGAGGTGGTCTTGCATGCCCTTAAGGAATTGATGAACATCTTCACCGCTAGACACCTAATGAAAATCCAAAAGAATTTGTGAGACTCCAACTAATCATTATCTTGCTTTTCAAGGCCATAATATTTCAAAAGTTGGTCAGGGAAAACCCCAGAATAAATAGAGTGAAACCCATGCCCTTTTCCAGGACTGACAGGAGCATAGAAACCCCACTGCTGTCATGATGCCTACCCCCGGAGCACCAGGACAGGCCCAGCAGCCCCGGGAGCAGGCATCATGCCCTCGGGTAAAAGCCCAGCGGCCCCTAATAGGGGCTCTTTGGACTTTGTCCTGGCGCCTTTGGCGCCAGGCTCATGTTGGACATCAGTCCTGGCGCCATAGGCGCCAGGCTCATAAAAGAGGGTGTTTGGCGCACTTACCTGACGCAGACCATGCTGCATGAAGCCTCAAGCCAAATGAGGCTTAGGAGGGACTATTTTATCAAAGGAACTATTTTACTTGGGTCGGGACCGTGGAAGAATGCTTACCTGGAATTTCTTCCAAGGCTATTTAAACCACGCCCGGACTGCCACACGTGCTTCGCGTTGCTCTGCATCTAGCAGCTGAACGCTCACCGTGCCTGCTCCTGCATCTTGCCTCCAGCCACGCCCGCCTCGATCTTGGGATACCTGAAAGGAAGGAAGGGAAGAGAAAAGGTGAAAACCAAGAACTTAATCTAACTTCCTACCCGTGTCCGGAACCATCACGCCAGTGATACTGAAGTAGACATTCTTTAAAAGCATCGCGCTACTTGTTGCAGCGGCGCGCATCACTCACCTGCCTCGTGGGCTCTTTACTATCACCGCGACCTTCTGGGCATTCCGCCACATCTCTGCACCTGCAGGGGAGAAGAAGAGACAAAAGGTGAGCAGGAGGAACAAATGAGGAAAGCCTGATTTTCCGTCACAAGACTTACCTGGCCATATTTGACGGAACCACTCCTCATTTCGGGTCGGCGCCACTTCTTGGCCTGGTACCGCACCCCGGCCCCTAAGGGGAAAAAAGAAAGACATTACTAGAGGGATTCAAAGACATTTAAAGGGATCATTTTATCACAAACTCACCTGAGTTTATCTCCGGCAATATCCCTCGAAGCATCACTTCCACTCTACACCTGAAAATAAGGACAGATCGCAGGTTAAGAAAAGCAAACAAAGAGAAGACTCTACTCTGGAACTTTTCAAACTGCATACTTATGGTATTTCGCCTTCCGAAACCAGTGAAGTAACTTGTCAAATACGCACCCCAGGACCAGAAGCAGGATGGAGAGCTCATCCATTCAAACATTAAGGTGAGCCTTGATTGGGGATTTCGGAGGTGGTCAGAGAAGAGCAAAGGGGAGATGGGAAACAATCACAATACACTGCAGACAGTTAATCCCCTTTCTCCACCTACAGAAAGATTTTTCTACGGGCCAGACAAGACAGATTTGGGGGTCCAGTTCAGTCGGTGTTTCGAATCCTGCGCATCACGCTTGAAGAGGTCACAGCAATCCAGACCAGGTCAGCGCCTCTGTGGGAGCCAGGTGAGCGTTACAACTCCTCAACAACATGTAAAAACTCCTCAAACTCTTAATCTCAGCCTTTTGGGTTATCAAAGGAATTCACGTTGGACCTCATCCTGCTAGATCTTTAGGTGCCCTTCAACACTATGGACCATCAAACCCTAATGCATCAGTTGGAAAAATTAATAGGAATTTATTCAATGGGACTGGCCTTGCTTGTCTCCCTCCTCATAGATGGATGGGCCCAAGTCTAAATGGGCCAGAAAACCACCAAATTATGCCTTTAATCTTCTGAGGTCCCTCAAGGTTTGGCACTGTCCCCATTGATCTTTACAGCCAACACATCACAAACCTACTGGAACCCTTCTTTATGCCTCTTCAGATGTATACATAAAACTCCCAAATTCTCATCAAACTAGGCATCAGGAGTTATTGGAGCCATGACATAATCAGAGAGGCCTGGACATACTTTTTCCAGTAGAAAAGGTTCAAGTCACCCCCTCGACCCTCAAGACTGAACAAATCCTTCTGCTTCTCATGAAACCCTCACTGAGCACTGACAACCTCAGCAACTATTGCCCCATCACCCATCTTTCCTTCCTATGTAAGATCCTTAAGAAAGCAGAATCCACGCAATTTCTCCAACACATCAAAGTCAACAACCTCCTTCATTCCCACCAATCTGGCTTTATACCCAGATTCAACACATAAAAAGTCCCCATCAAGGTGATCAACAATGCCCTTAAAATCCAAGATGATGGCCATCCTTGCCTCCTGGATCTCCTTGACTTCTCAGCAGCATTTGACACATTAGACCACCAGACACTCACCAACAATCTACATCACTGCACGGTAATCAGCCAGACCATCATCAGCTGGTTAAAATCATACTTTGCTAATCAGCACCATTTAGCACACATGTATTTCTCTAGATCACCAGCTCTACGCAGCTCACCTCAACCCATCATCTCCTGCAAGGATCCATCCTCTCCACCGTGATCTTCTCTCTTCATGGAACCGTATGTAACCCTCCTTGTGCCATAAAACATCCACATTCACCAATATGCATATGACACCCAGCTCTACCTCAAGATATCCTCCATCTGAGACATCCACAGGCAAATGGCCAGCCTCCCATTGATCAACTCTTGGATGTCCAGTGCTCATCGCTCAACCCCTCCAAGACTGAATCCCTAATGCTGACCAAAAACACAGAACACCCGGACATCCAGGCCTGGCTCTCTGCTATACACCTCGAGAGATTCACATCCCAGCTGGCCCCCTGTCAAGTCCCTTGGGTTTGACATCGACAGACACCTCTCCTTCAAACAGTACATAGCAAGAAACGCACACAAAACTGCTTGGTACCAACTTTCTCTCCTGTGAAAAATCAAGTCTCTCAGAAAACAACTTCAAATCTGCTGTCCAAGCCTTGTTCCTATCCCACCTGGATGGTCTAAATGCCCTTTTCGAAGACCTTCTAGCAACTACCCTGGCTCCCCAGGTATTTGTCCTGCATTCTGTAGCATGACTCATCAAAGGTCTCAGCACTCGTCCACATCACTCCGACCTTCATCAAACTACTCTGGCTCCTGATACAAGCCCATATAATTTTCAAATCATGCTGCATTATGTACAAGGCTGTCAACCTGAAATCCCCAAGCTACCTCACTGAAAAACTCAGTATCTCCAGCGCCTTAACATCCACCATAAGTAAAGACTGGTGCAGGCTTGAACTCTTCTGGTGCAGGAAGACAACCAGAAGCTCCTCCCCCTCAACATCAGACTTGCCCCCCCCCCGCTTCTACAGTTCAGGAAGGAGCTCTAGACCCTACTCTTCAAGGAATGGCTCCTCCCTAACATCCTAGGTCCATAAAACTTCCTCTCCGCACCTTAGCTGAGACTGGGTGATCGGATCCCCACACTTTCTTCCCCTGGTTACAGGGAGATCTATTGCTGACTATTGCCCTCCCTCCCCTGTTGTTAGATCCCCATTCCCTTGTTTCTCTGCTCCCTACCCTTATTCTTCCCCCTGCGATTGTAAAGCTAGATCTGCAATCAATAAATACCCTAATAATAATAGTAATGACAATAAAGTAGAACCTTGGTGCACATTTCAGAGGAGTCAACCAGGTTGAACATCATATGAATGTTTTTTATAGAGCTTGAAAGAGATCGACAGAGTTGGACTTCATAGACTATAAAAACTGTAGGAGTTCATTTTCAATTATGGGCAATGTTTACAGAGGCAAGAGACTCTTGCAGGAGGCAAAATGGATATGAGCTAGAGTAGTTTAGTAGGAAGAATCATAGTGAGTGATAGTGAGTGGTGTTGTGTCTTGTCTTTCCCTGCACCCTGCATGCATGGAATGTTAGCAGTGACTGACATGGAATGTTGTGTGAGAAAGCTATGTTCTGAATGGTTCTGTGAGTGTCAGATGAGAAGATGGGTTTACTGAGAGAGGATGTCGATGGATGTCTATCCATGTATCTTACTTGATATATCCTAAATGTATTCCTGTGCCTGTACCTGGAACTCAGTAAATATGTTTTCTGTTCCCATACCAGTGTCAGTGCCGTGCTTGCCCAGGACCCCAACTTAACAATGGCGGTGAGCTGGAGTAACCTGCATGGGCTGTGCTTCAGGGACAGCAACTGGAAGGGACTTCAGGAAATGGACATCCACTGCCCCCACAAACTCAGGAGAACATCCACTCTTGAGGTAGGTGCGCTGCTGGTAGCAATGGGGCCTGTGAGGCCCAGCCAGTGCTGTAGGAGTCAGCATTCAGGTCCTGGTGACATCTGAGTCTACAAGGGGCAGACAGAGCAGGCAGCAGAGGAATTGGCAAAGGCCTGTATCCAAAGAACAATCAGTTGTGTATGATGTGCAGGACCAAGGCTAAGTGCCATACAAAACTGCAAGGGGCAGAGAGAGAGATTGCTTCAAGGAGCAAAGGGGCTGCTAAAGCGATTGCTGCGAGAGACACATACAGAGAATTAGCTGCGTGAGGCAGTGAGGCAGAATCAGAGGCAGTGAGGCAGTTGTGGTGCCTTCAAGAGTGAGTGTAATGCAGGTATCTGATGTTTGGTAGCAGCTTTAAGAGCAGATGGTCAGAGGATCGCCAACTGCAGCAAGTACTTACAGTGGGAGTCAAAGAATAAAGTATGGAGTGAAGGATTTCCAGTAAAGGCCTTAGCAAACTGGTGAGATTGTCCGATTTCAAGAATTGCAGCTTCAGTGTTTAGTCGCGGGGAACAGCTGAAATGTATCCATTCTTACCTGCAAGCTGGAGGGAGCAGCGTCCGGTGGCAGGCTGGTGATGGCTGTGTCTGCTACCTTCAACCTCTGTTACTTGGTATGCGCAGGATCTGTCAAGAAGCTGTGGGAGGAGCTGCTTTCATGATGTGTGTGCTAAATGGAAGGAGTTGTGGCGGCAGCAGAGAGTGAGAAAAGTGTGACAAGGTGCCCAGGGTGGCCTGGCCATGCAGTTCTGTTAGTTTTGGAGTTTAAAGTACAATGATGACATCCTAGAATATTGGACATCCTGCCTAACGAATGCTCACAAAACATAATGAGTTCACGCGTGCATGTGCTTCCTTCTGTTGTCTTCAATTCAGGGAGAGGGCAATCGTGGTTTTCATGGATCAGGGGATGGAGGTCTGTGGCGCGGCGCAGGACAGGGCTGAGAAAAGAAACGGACAAGGAGTTGTACAATGTGGAACTCCACTCAAGCCGGATAGGTGCACACAGGTGATGCAGTAGAAATGAGTTTTCAACACGACTAAGGAGGTCAGAGAGCGAGTTGGATCCCAATGTGATTCACACACTTCCAGGAGGTACTGCAAAGGGTCACGTGAATTTTTTTTTAATGTTTGCTCCAGGAGGAAGAGGTGCAGAAGGGAGCAGCGCACAATTTTAATGTTTGTTTGATTTGTGGTACCATTTTGAAAACACCAAAAAATAGTAATCTATTAGCACTCCAGGCACTAGATCCTTAGTTTCTGAATTCCTTCAGTGAAATTTCAATTGAGCAGTGAGAGGCTTCAAAGTGCCATGGTGTTATGACATTGTTCCTGTCAATCCTTAGTTCTTTTTTCAACCATAGATGATAGGTAATAGTGTAACGTGAGGCCTGTTGAATGTGTACATCGGTTGTGTGTACAGTGGACATTGTAGCCTCTGTGTAGAGACTTTTTAGTGCAATTTTAATTTAGTTATGTTTGACTTTTTGATTTGCTCCATGGTTTGGACATTTGAACATTAGTAAGGACAGAGTAGGTAATGCGCATGTAGTGAATGTCATTTCATTGAAATATTTCTGCTTCTCACAGGTTGGACTTTTAGTGGATATTTCAGTTTTGAGTAAATTAAAGTGCATATTATTAGAGCAAGTTCAAGAAAAGAAGGGCAATGTTGCAATTTTAAGTGTTTACGTTCTGTTTCAGTGCTCTGTCTGTGGGTTGTCAGATACCCGGGGTGCTTGGAGTACTCTGCCATGTTAGTAATGAGACACATGTTATGGTGTGACTCCCAGTTGGTTGCAGTTGGAATGGAAAACGTGGTTTTCAGGAGGTTGATCCCTTTTTTGATACGGTGTGTGTAGAGTGGGCGCCTTGCTGAATCTCTTTAGCTGCCCAGTTGCTGTGTGCCTAACCAGGTTGTTGGGTTAGGTGTCTTTTGTGTGTTGTGATGACAGAAAAATAGTTGTGGATTTTGATTTTGGTGTTTCTTTTCTCACTCAGTAGAAAGAGAGTTGGGCACTGCAGGAGTAAGATGTGGGAGTCTTGCTCTTACTCAGAAAAGGAGAGAAGCTTTGCTGAGTGGATTGGTGGTTTTCCAGTTGTTGGGTCCCTCTTTTACTAGGTGGAAAAGGAGTGGTGCGCAGTTGGGTAAATCAGTATTGGTTGTACTGTCATGGAAGATGATCGATGTACATGTGTGGGGTTGTGAGTGAATGTATGTCTGTTGCTTCTTGGGGTATCTTGTGTTGTTTAAGGGGGATTATATGTTGTTGCTTGCCTTTCCCTGCACCCTGCCCTGAATGCTGTGTGTGAGCATGTTATGTTCTGAATGGTTCTTTGACTGTCAGTTGAGAAGATGGGTTAACTAAGAGAGGATGCCGGTGGATGTCTCTCCATGTAACTTACTTGATATGTCCTAAATGTATTCCTATGCCTTGTACCTGGAGCTGGAACTCAGTAAAGATGTTTCCTGTTCTCACACTAATGTCAGTATCCTGCTAGGCAGGACCCCAACTTAACAAGTTGGTTGTAACTCAGAGTTAGATTTAAGGTATTTATTTTACGCTTTGTGACTCATTACGTGATTTGAGGTGGGTGAACTAAACAATTGCCATCAGATGAGTTTAGGGAGAGGTAAGATATCAGGCCTTAGTTTTTTTTATGTGACTGTAAATAACATGCGTGCCATGAGAAAAGAAAAACTGTCTCAGGCTGTGCTTCACACTAGAGAGGAGGAGATGAGATTCCCTGTGGGCAGCTAGTGTGAGAACCATGGAACAACAAGAGAGCAAATGAAACACCTGAAAAATCACACCCAAAGAGCAAGGCAAAAAAAACACAATACATTACTCTGAAACCACAGGAATGACACAGAATAGTGAAATGAATGGGGGGGTGGTGCTATTTTTGCAGCCTTTTATATTTTCAGGGTGGACAAATGGAAAATGTACCCTTGGTAAAGGCGCATATTTTCGTTTGTTCTTTTTCTTTTTGTTATGGGGAACAAACAAATCATTGAGCAAATAAAGTTTAAAAACAATAGGTAGATAACACCAGGTCTCTAAAATACTGCGAATTACTCAAAAAAACATAAGTTGTTCAATATTTTTCGAAAATGCTGCAACCATCCTACAATTCTGAACCTGCCCTGTATGAATCCTTATCGCGCAGCTCAACAAAACCCACAAAGGACCAGGAGGTGAGCTAGGCTTTTTATATAGGGTTGAAATTCCTTTTGAAGATCAGAGACATTTCACTGTCCTAACGAACTAGGTAAATCAAATTGATATTCAATCTGACGTTCGATATTTGACCTAGGTTTCAGCCTGAAAATCATGATTCATCCTGGAATTGAATCTTATAAAACGAGATTTTAGAGTCCTGGTAGTCCCATTTAGGGAGTTCATCCAGGGCTATTTCCAAGTATCTATCCCACATCAAAAATGTGTTCACACAGAACCTTTGGCACACACATGGATACAAAAAAGAGATACTAATCTTTTACCCAAAACAAATAAAAGACCTGACTTTTAGCTAGCATCTGACCATGGGCTCTTCACCCTGTCAAACTAAAAACTCCCTAACAGTCTGCACGATCCTGCACGATCCTGGACGATCCTGCATTAAGAACTGTCCTTTCAACCACAAAAAAGAGCTCATAAGTAGCACTTTTACAGTCTATACATTCGCCCATTTTTGCCATTTCACCAAAAAGGTCGAGATAGTCAAATACATGTTTTCATCCATACTGGTGAAATGTAACAAATGTGATACTGGTGTCTGCAAAAGCACAATGAGGCATCACCAAAATGTCCAGAACACGGCAGACCCAATTATGTTAGACCTCATGCGTAAGAACTCCATCTCCTAGTGCCTGAAATACCTCCACTGGGTGCCACTTGAACAGGTTATTGAATTCAAACTTTTAACAGCCCACTGAGTCATCTGGTATACAATAATTTATCAAAGTGCTTCAGTGCTAAGTCAATCACAAGAAACGTGTTTCGCCAACACTGTCCTCCTCTGCACTTCATGCAGTAACTGCAAACATTCCCTAAGTTGGTGTTAAGCAACACGGTTGCCCTACATTCGCTTGCTCTGGGCAGCTGCTAATTCCCTTTAGAATTGGTGTCAATTTTCACTTCAGGCAGGTGCTGTATAGTGTGCTATAGCAACAGGTTCAAACGTACTCAAACATGCACTTAATTCATAGCGTTGGAAGAGGAGAGGTTACACAACTTGCCTTGGAAGGGAGCAGCCCTAGAAGCTGTGGGTTCGATCCTCCACACCAGCAAACTCCTATGAATGTAAACATATTTCTCCTAATGCTATTATTGTTACACATTTGCCTGGATGAAATGTCTGAGGTCCCAACAATTGGTCTTTGCATGGTTCAAAGTCAAGGGGAAGGAAACATGCTATATCAACGGTATCTAAGCACGTGTACCAAGAATACTTTCACTTGTTGCGACTCAGCCACTCTGTTAAAAATAAACAGTATTGTAATGGAAGAAGCACCACCTTTTCCCCATAGTTTTCAAGTATTAACATGTTAAGAATTGTCTCTTCTACACCTTCCTCACCATAATTTCTGGGACCTGAGCAAAGCTAGATGAACTGGGCTTTACTTAAGCAATATGCCCCGAGCGGCGGGGGGGGGCATTACTGAGTCCGGTAATGCCCGGGGTGCTTAGTTAATAATTAATGAAGGCCCCAGGGGCATTACCGGACTCTGTAATGCCCCTGCCGTGAGGGGTATATTGCTATTAGTACCCCGGCCCAGAAGACTGGGGTATTAAAAGCATTTTTTTCTGTCCCGAAAAACTGCAGCGTTTTGGGGCAGAAAATGGCCTTGGGGAAAGGGAAAACGGAGTCCATTTTCCCTTTCCCTGGCGGCCTTCGGGAGCGGATGCGCTGGGAACAGAAGTGTTCCCAGCTTGTTCGCTCCTGAAAAAGGAGAAATCAGAAGGTAAGTGGGGTTGGGAGGGCGGGCAGGGGAGATGAACGGGGCAAAAAAAATACCTACCTGAGTCCCCGGCTGGGGGCTATGGCAGCTTCTCAGCCCTCTGGAGAACCCAGCTTCGAGCCTTCTCATTGGCTGAGGGGCAGCCACGCCCCCCGCCGGGAACAATGGCTGTGGAATCCCGGCTGAGGGATTCCCGGCCAGGTATCGAACCTGCGAGAGCCAATCAGAATGTGTTTTACATTCTGGTTGACTCTCGCCGGGTATTAATAAGATTTGTCTTCAGTGACTTAAGCCCTGTGTTCTGCCTTTCAATTGTGGGTTATGTAACCATGGGGAACTAGTGGAGGTGCAAAAATAAGATTGTCCCCCAACTGTTAAATCTCAGGATGACACAATACAGTATATATTAGGATGTTGTTTTGACATTCTGTTTTATTGTGTTCCTGCAATATTGTGCCTCTCCGCCTCCTTTATTTATTCACGTGTGAAACACGTATCCAGCCACTTCTCTATGGGTTCCAACATATTTTCTTTCCGTTGTACAAAGGACGTCCTAAGTTTAACCCTCACTCAACAACCACTGCTCTTGCTTTTGGTTGTTTTTAATCCAACATAGCACCTGCAGCAACAAAGGATAACATGCTGTTACATAACATACAGTAAATAGATGTTCTAATGACAGTACAACAATGCAGTCCTTAACTAACCTTATTCCACGTTCAGCAGTGCTATCTAGGTTACTTATGGGCAATGCTGCATGGGCATCCCACAAGCAAGGCAGGGTAACTGCTGTTACCATCGGCAGCTGGGAGAGGGGCAGACCCAACCTCCCCGCGCCTGCTTCTCTCCTTCCCCCCAGCTGCAGAGACATGCAGTCTCAGCAGCACAAAAGCCACAGAAGGGTAAGGTGCGAACAGTCATCGCACCCTTCCTCCAAAAAGCAAGGTTCTAAGCACCATAAGGAAAACAACCATCAGGCAGGGCCCAGGTTCAAAGATCTGCCCCCACCAGGGGGTCAGACAGTCGGCTATCCGGCCGGGGGATGCGACAACAGCAGCCCCCACTACATACACAACAAAGACCCAGGGCCTCCCTGGGTCCTATAAATGAGAGCAGCATGCTCGAGTAAGCATAATCTGTTTGTGGACCCTGAACGGGGACCCCAGCAAACAGGAGGTTCACTGTTTACTCAGTGTATGCAAATCTTCTTGCTTCTTTAGCAATTCTTGAAGTTTGTTGTACATCGCAGTGTCTTTTTCCTTCCTGAACATTGTACTGTTCAAACCAATCGCAATGCAGTTTTAACGAAAGAAGAAGCGGCAACCGAACGGCCAGCGCGGACACTGTCAACTGTAACATTTTCGGCATAGACTGAAAAGCGAGCGGCGAGCGTGTCCAAACCACAGCAAACAAAGACGTGTGCTGCGGAATCATCCCCAAAACCAGTGTGAACGAAGGAGAAGCGGCACTCGAACAGCACGGCGCTGACGGCTTCCGATTCAACACTTTACAGGTGAGCCACCACGCTGGGGCTACGAGGGAGGAAAAATAGACATTTATGTCCAGAAGAGATACATTTTATTACAGTGGACCGGAACCCCGCGTTATAAGGCAGACGGGGCAGGATAACACAAGCCAACTTTAAACTGGGCAGTGTCACAAACCAGCTTGGGAGCTCGTCTTTGCTTGACAGCCACGCAGAGCTGGCGAACACAGTTTCAAGCTCGGCGGACCCAAAGACTGCAGATTTAAAATAATTTCTGTAATATTGCAGGGCGACCTCACAGCAAAACCAATTATTTAAATCCAGTAAATCAAGCCTGGGGGCTGCCCAATTTTCTGAAACCCGGGCTGGAAGGCACCAGTCAACAGTTACCCAGCGCGGGCAACAAATAGAAAATCGCAAAGAACTCGCCGATAACAACAGTTTAACTCCGTGATAAAACCCTTTTTTCTTTTTCTTATAGCAGGCATAGAAAAACATGGGGCCCAAACAGAAAACACGGGCACCCCCAACACCGGCGCAGAAGCCCAAATCACCACAATTGCTAGCAGCCATTGAAACGGCAGAGCACTACGGATGGGCATGGGTTAGAGAAAACATGTACGGCCTACCCAGGAAAGGAATTACCAGCCCACCCAGCCAGGAGGAGGTTTCCGCACCATTAAAAAGGAGAAAAATAACCAAAGATGCCAGAAAAGGTACCAAAAAATTGTCAAAATTATGCGAGAATATAGCGGAATTACAGCAACTAATGGTAGAAATAAGGGGGAAACAGATGCCGCCCACAAGGGAACCTGGGGCCTCAAACCCCTCCATCCCAATAGAACGTACTGTAACGGTTGTCAACCCACCCGTAACACTACCTATAGCAATTCCGCCACAAAAAATACAGCAGTTACCAATAGTGCCCACAGCTATAAATATAACAGCCTCCACAACTCCAGCAACTGACCCAACAGGTGCCCTAAAAGCATGGACAACGCCAGGCACAGACAACACGGGCGCGACAGGGACACCCAGCAGCAATGCAACTGACATTATATCAATCTGTAATGCGCAATTAGAACAAAAAATGAAATCTTTCCAAACAGACATATTAAATAGATACAAAAGATGCCTGGCATGGAACATTGATACCACAATCAAAGAAGCCATATGGGCCAAAGAAATCTTTTCCCTAATAGAAGCACAGCGCAAAGGGAAAGACGCTTTTAGAGATCCCAAAAAAATAGAAGAAAAAGCTATTGCCAGGAACGCCCAGGTCAAACAAAACTGGGACAACTGGTTACAAGCCTTTGCCATCTTAGCAACAATATATGAAGACAAATTCCCCATGGATGGTAGGAAGATCTGGGCATACGTTGATAAAATAAGGGAAGTAAAAGTAACACAGAGGGGGAAGACATGGCTTGCATACAACATCAGATTTAGGAGAAGCATGTCAGAAAGGCCAGCCATTGAGTGGGATGAAGTCCAGAACGATTTATACACCCTCAACGCCGAACCTACCCAGGAAGAAGATACCATGCATTCTTCTTCCAAAAATTGCAAAAATTCGTAAGCAAGCAAATCCCATGACAATGATAAATCCAAAAAAGGGGAGCAGCCCTTTCGGACGAACCAGCCTGGGGCGGCTAAAAACAATGCTCACAGACAGAACAAACAGCAGGCTGTCAAATCCAACATCCCAGGCAGAAATTTTGGGAAAAACCAATGTACATGGGGCAAAGAATGCTGGTACAAATACGCCTGCACAAACTGCAACGGCGACCATGCAACAAGCAATTGCACCAGACTGCCAAGAATGATATCCCAATTTTAGAACCAGGACGAACGCCCATCAACCCGGGCAATGTTAGGGACGCCCTAAACAGCTACTCAGACAAAGAAACCAGCAGGATAATATCGCAAGGTTTTCACCAAAGGGTTTTTCATCCCATTTAAGGGCACTGGGTCACAATACATCCCGATGAACCTAAAGTAAGCCAGGGACAACCCCCAGATAGTAGAAACCAAATCAAGAAAGAACTGCAACTGGGCAGGGTAGCAGGTCCTTGGGACGCCATGCCTCTAAAGGACTATTTAATATCTCCACTAGGCCTGGTCCCCAAAAAAGAACCCGGAAAAATGAGACTATTCATCACCTATCCTACCCTAAAGGCCAGTCTTTAAACGATGGCATCCCGCACACAGAATCCGATGTAACTTACACGCATTTCCAAGAAGCGGTAAGGCTCATACAAGAGTGCAGCAGAAACGCCTTGATGGCCAAGCTGGACATCGAATCTGCTTTCAGACTCTTGCCAGTCCACCCAGAGTCACAGCAGTGGCTAGGTTTCACTTTTAACAACAGATTCCACGTAGATAGATGCCTCCCCATGGGGTGCGCAGTATCCTGTGCACTATTTGAGCAATTCAGTTCCTTTTTTCAATGGGCTTTCCTAAAGCAGAGACCTGGGACAAAAATAGTGCCTTACCTAGACAATTTCATGGTCATAGGGCCACCAAACTCCGAGGAATGCGGCCAGGCTTTAACAAAACTGGAGCACATGGCCGCTCAGTGGGGAATTCCCCTAGCGGGGGAAAAAAACACCAAACCAGACACAAACCTAATCTTTCTGGGCATCGAAATAGACTCGGCAAAGGGGCTCTGCAGAATCCCCAAAACAAAAATATCAGAACTCCTGGCTAAAATACAAAACCTAATAATGAGAGAAAAGGGGACTGTAAAGTTAATACAATCCTTAGCAGGCAGCCTCAATTTCGCATCCAAAATAATACCTCAAGGGAGGATATTTTCTAGAAGCCTGGAGTTCAAAATCAAATCAGTCACCAAACCACACTTGCATATCCGGCTAGGCAGAGAGGTGAAACAGGACCTGGAAACATGGGGAAAATTCCTCAGAGATTTCAACGGGTCTTTACTTTGGCGAACGCCTTGAAATACCCGGTCAAACAGGGTCCTATACACCGACGCAGCTGGGAAGGGTTTGGAGCCATACTAGACTCCGAATGGGTGGCAGGGCACTGGCCCAAGTCATGGCAAACAGCAGGGTGGACAAAAAACATCACCTTACTAGAAATATTCCCCATCTGGCTAACATTACACATCTGGGGCAGGCGAGTAGCGAATATGGAACTTTTGATTTGGTGCGACAACATGGCTGTAGTGGGCTCCATAAACAGAAGGTCTAAGAAATGCCCTTTAGTACTAAAAGTATTACGAGCCATTACAACAGTCACACTACAAGTAAACGTTGTACTCAAAGCGAAGCACATTTCAGGGGCAGATAATAACATTGCGGATGCCTTATCTTGCTTCCAGTGGACAAGATTCCGAGAGCTAGCGCTGCACGCCCAAGAACAGATGACGCCAATACCAGCAGAATGCTGGGCAATAATTGGAAGACAAGAATAACGGCATCAACGCCAACGCCAGAGAGTACAGGCCTGGATGCCCAACGAAAACCAGGCACCTCTAAAACGGGTGCCAACAACACATCGGCATCAACGCCAGCACCAGAGAGTGCAGGCTGGGATGACCAATACAAAGCAGGCACCTCTAAAACGGGTGCCAACAACACATTGGCATCAATGCCAGCATCAGAGAGTGCAGGTCGGGATGACCAATACAAAGCAGGCACCTCTAAAAGGGGTGCCAGCAACACATTGGCATCAACGCCAGCCCCAGAGAGCCCAGGCCGGGATGCCCAACAAGAATCAGGCACAACAACAAGGGGTGCCAACAACCTCACATGCTTCCTAACAGAGATGGCAGAGAGGGCGGTGGCAAGCACCACAGCAACACAGTACAGTAAGTGTTTGCAAACAGTATTCAAAGCCACAGGTTTAAACCACGTAGAACTAATAATGATTAAAGATACAGAAGTATTTTTAAAATGGGCTCAGGAACAAGGTTTCAAAAGGGATTGGGCTAAAAGACACCTGGTGGCAATCTCATACTTTACGAAAATACAGGGCGATTCAGACCCCACCCAGAACGCCCTCATCTCTTATGCAATGAAGGGATGGTGCAGATTAGAGGTTCCACAAGTGGACACCCGCCGACCCCTTGATTTCACCAAACTGGTACAGATAGCAAGCCATTTGGAAGCCATATGTTGGCACCCTTATGAGATAATGTTATTTAAAACAGCCTTTTTCCTAGCCTACTTCGGGGCTTTCCGGGTAGGAGAACTCATCGCTTCCAGCACCAAGGCCACAAACAGCCTGGGCATCATGGAAATTAGGGTGAGACAGGAGAGTGTTAATATAGAAATGCAACAGTCGAAAACGGGTGCAAAAAGAACCATCAATATTTGTTGCATCGATGAGGCAACAAACTGCCCGGTGTGCATCACCAACCCCTATTATGCACAACAACCCAAAGTGGGAGGGAGTTTTTTAATCCACAAGGATGCATCGGCCCTAAGCCGCTACCAATTTAAAGGAGTGCTGATGAAAGCAATCAGCAGAGCAGGGTGGGATCCCAAACATTTCGGCACTCATTCCTTCAGGACAGGTGCCACCACCGCAGTATGGCAAGGAGGTTTAGCACTGCAACTACTAAAAAACATAGGGGGATGGAAATCAGACTGTTACAAAAGATATATCATACCGCAAACAATATAACAAACCGCCCTAATAATTTTTCTTGCTTTTCCCTCCCTCCCACCACCACCGAAACAACAGGCGAATTGAGGACCACACTCCGATCAGCATGGATAGTTGGCCACTTATTGGTTTTCAGGACAGGCAGATGGGCAGAAGAGACTAAAGAAGGGCCACCTTTCAGAAACACCATTACTTCATGGTTGAGATACAGAGGCCTACGCTGGGCGGGCATCCATGAAACATTAGCGGAACTGGTGGCATACAGGGACCCACCAGAATTCCTGATCATACATCTAGGGGGCAACGACCTAGTCAACACAGCTAGACGCACCCTATGCGAAGAAATGTTCTCCTCCCTAGCAGGCATTTCGCACAACTGGAGGGGTACCGAAATATATTTCTCAGCCATCTTACCAAGAAAGAAATGGCTAGGGGCCAACTGCTACAAATCTATAGACATATCCAGAAGAAAACTGAACAGGACTATAGAGAGATTCTGTATGACAAGAGGACTGGCTTTCATAAAACACCCAGGCATTACACTAGGCAACCCAGACCTTTTTCTTGACGACGGCACCCATCTGTCTAGCCGGGGCATGGAGCATTTCTTTCGGGAAATCAATACAACACTTGCTCACAGGGGCTGTCTCTAGGGCATACTCTTGGGGGAACACGGTCAGCCGGCAACCTGCCCGTGTGTGGTGGCACGGGTCCGAGGGGATAACCTCAGGACCCGGTGCCCAAAAGTATGATACCATCATGATATGTGATATTGTTATTGTCATAACCCATATCTGTACAATAAAATCCTACGGCCTTTTTATTGCCAACACTTGAAACAAGTTGTGAGCCTATCATTATGGGTGAGGGTTTGGGGTTCGGCCATTACTAATGCATGCATATGGGTTCAGCAGTTATGGGCAATGCTGCATGGGCATCCCACAAGCGAGGCAGGGTAACTGCTGTTACCATCAGCAGCTGAGAGAGGGGCAGACCCAACCTCCCCATGCCTGCTCCTCTCCTTCCCCCCAGCTACGGAGACACGCAGTCTCGGCAGCACAAAAGCCACGGAAGGGTAAGGTGCGAACAGTCATCGCACCCTTCCTCCAAACAGCAAGGTGCAAAGCGCCATAAGGAAAACAACCATCAGGCAATGCCCAGGTTAAAAGATCTGCCCCCACCAGGGAGTCAGACAGTCGGCTATCCGGCCGGGGGCTACGACAACAGCAGCCCCCACCACATACGCAACAAAGACCCAGGGCCTCCCTGGGTCCTATAAATGAGAGCAGCATGCTCAGAGTAAACACAATCTGTTTGTGGACCCTGAACGGGGACCCCAGCAAACAGGAGGTTCACTGTTTACTCAGTGTCTTCCAAATCTTCTTGCTTCTTTACCACAGAACCCACCCACCCTACAAAAAGGGGAGAAGAACAAAAAGAAGTACAAGGGACCGTACGGTGCCCACAACAAGTCGTGGGACACATGAAGGCGGCACGGGTCCGAGGGGGTAACCTCAGGACCCGGTGCCCAAAAGTATGATACCATCATGATATGTGATATTGTTATTGTCATAACCCATATCTGTACAATAAAATCCTACGGCCTTTTATTGCCAACACTTGAAGCAAGTTGTGAGCCTATTATTATGGGTGAGGGTTTGGGGTTTGGCCATTACTAATGCATGTATATGGGTTCAGCAGTTATGATAAGTACTACAGTGTATACTGTATTTGTGAATATCATAGTCAGGCAAAGTCTGAGCTGCTCCAGCTTCCACTGTCAGTCCCTCTCGAACCCCCTGGTATGACAAGGTTTTCCATCATGTGCCCTGCAGCCTGTAGCATGTTGCAGAATGAATGCTCTTGTATAAATGACTCAGGCACCACTGTATTACATTTCCCTGAATGTACTCTGCGCATTCACTGCCAATGTTTAAACACATTTTAAAGTACATGCCACCTTATTATGTAGAAATGCCAAGCTCTCTGACGTATATTGTTTGGATACTGTGACTAGGTCAGGGTCTTGATCCTGCCAAAGGTGGGAGGGTGGGAGTGAACATTCTCATCGTGAAGCAGGAGGCATTCCAAAACTAAACTCAAAACAAGACCTGCCTCAGGTATGCAAAGAAGGGTTTGTGGGGTCACCAGTCTCCGAGAAATCCCCTCCTTGTGCTACTAATGACAACACTGATGCCACTGATTTGCTCTAAATGCCTCTCAATAAAATCGCTCACCACAGTTCTCCTTTTGTCTTTTCAGAACTACATCTCTGGCAATGCAACAGCAAGCAGCCAACAAAACCTGGACTGGAATCAAACACCTTCAAGTTATGAAATGCTGCAATGGCAGCTGATTGTGAAATGGCAACACCACCAAACCACATCCAACACACCAGAGAAGCAGTTTACTCACCCTCCAGATAGAAAAAAAATAACTTTCAGCCTACAGGATGGCAGAGAAACCAAATTGCTTCTAATGCATGCTGGAAAAGGGGGCTGGACTTAGAAGGGTTTTTAAAGCCTACCAGTTGTGTAGCCATCCCCCTAGAGAAAATGCACAGTCCCTGCATACAGGGTCCTGCACTATAAACACAGACGGCAGCACAGGCAGAATGTGGGTTGTATGGTTGAGGTCACAAGTGGAGTTGAAGAAAGACCAAAAGACCAGGTGGTGGAAGGACGACAGAGCAGAGTGTAGGAGGGGCACATTTTGGAAAGGTTAGGTATTTGAGTGAGAATGGTATTAATTCTGTGTAGTGTAGTGTATTGAAGTGCAGGAAGTGGGGCGGGAGAGTTTAGAAGATACGAGTGAGAAAGACCGAACATAGTCTAGGAGATATTTGTTATTGTGAGAGGGAGTGTTAGTAGAGAGCACGGTGAGTAAGGCGGGTGTAGTTTTGGGGTGAAAGGCGTAGGATGTATTAGAGAAGTGGCAAATGGCTGAGAGTAGTGAGAGTGTGATTAATGAAGGGGTGAGCAGGTCATCATATCCCATTGGTCTCTTGAATATCGAAGTGGTGAGCAGGGTACCATATCCATGGGTTTCTGGCATAGATAATAGTGAAGAGGTGAGCAGGGCACCATGTCCCTACATTTCTTGAAGAGAACACTAGAGGGCTGAACAGAGCACCATATATCTGAGTTTTGTGAGTAGTAGTGATAGGAGTAGAGCTAGAAGTCTTGTAGTAACATGGGGAAGGAATGAGTTGTGGTGAAGAGAAAGTAGGTGGAGTTGGTAGGGTAGAGAAGAGAATAGAATGGGGTGATACGATTGGGACAAACACATACACCACACTCTAGAGCTAACATCTATGGCAGTGTAGACATAGTTTGATTGATTGATTGATTTATTTATAGGGCGCTTTACACCAAAGCGCTGATGGAAGCCCTTGAGGGAGACCGATAGCCCACATCTCAGAGACACCCGGTTAAAGTAATTTAGCGAACAGACAGTAGGGGTTAGCGATTCATAGAAACTAACTGGGGCTATGGACACCTGGGCTATGGTGGAAATCCCAGGGGAGTTGAGAGAGTGAGGGACAGGCCCAGCACCACCTTCCCAAACCACTTGTTATAATCTATGCCTGTCTGTTCTGAAATTGTAAATGCTGCATTAGTGAACCACAGCATAGCTCTTCTGTGTGTGATAATAATAAAAAACCTTGAAATAGGAGCAAGGTATTGTGTTTTTCTTTCAGGCCATCAGTCACAATACCCATACACTAGAATGCAGTATAACATGTAATATAATAGTGAGTCTCACTTGGACATCTAATCGGGCCGTTAATATGGTAACAAGATGCTGTGCTAGCAAGCACCTGTCAATGTTCCGGGGTCTAAAGGACCCCGGAACATTGACAGGTGCTTGCTAGCACAGCATCTTGTTACCATATTAACGGCCCGATTAGATGTCCAAGTGAGACTCACTATTGGTTTTTATCTTTCTCTTCTTTCCCCTTGCCACATTGGAATCGATTTCATGTGTACTCCACTTGGCCGGCATAACGGCATCATGGTGTTCACCACTTACAGCACAGAGGGCTTTCCCTTACAATTACCGCAACAGCAATGAATTAAAATACAGGTTCATGTTAATTTAATCCAAAACAATGGAACATGTAATTAACCAATTGGATAGACTCACACCAATATGGTGCAATTATTAGGCAATGTTAACATACTAATTTCCGCTATTTCTAATATTTCTAATAGGAATATTTCTAATAGGAATATATATGATGACCTGGGGGGAACATCACCTCCCGCCTGCAGGAGTCGGGATCAGGCAGTCCGGAAACAATGGTGGCGGCAGGTTTTTTGTAATCAGGCCCATTGTATCAGCCTCAGATGAAGAGCAAGGATTGCTCGAAACACGTGCAGACTGTTTTACTTTGCAACCATGAATAAATTTGCAACTCAAGCAATATATGATTGATTATTGTGTTGGCGCAGTGAGATTAAGAAAACCCTTCTTCAGTTTGACTTTACTGTATAGTGCCAGGGCAAGGCACATACACCTTCCAGTCACCTGCTGCCTCCCTATCATTAGGTTCTTGCAAGCGCAAGTTTAAAACTATTGGCTTTTTTGGTGCCCATTCCTTTTTCCAGCTCTCTTGTCTCCACCCATTTTCAGGTCAGTCGTTCATAACTTTATATCAAGTGTGTACAAGCATATCGAAGTTTGAACACATCACCATATGTCACATTGTGCAGAGAATGGAATTCTGTGACTTTGCTGAATGACAGTAGTTAGTGTGCCATGATTGGTATGCTCATTGCTTCAGTTTGAGCATTTCTGGATGTTTCTTAGTCCATAAAAATGTATATTCTTCCACAAAATCTGAGACTGGAAAGACCCCCTTAGAATGCTCATTTTTTAAATCCTAATTTCCAATTATGGAGATTCAGTAGTTTTCCTAAAAATGCTGATAGTATTTCCAGTTTCTGTGAATGCCTTTCAGAGTGAATTCTTCCACAGCCTGTGGCCTGATTTGTATAAGCCCTTTCCCATATTCAGTTTGAGCATACAAACCAAGAATCCAATATCATTAACCCTTGTTCCACAGACAGAGATTTCCCATATTCCACTGCATGTTTACCATAGTTCTGGGTCCACGTTATGTGCTCCAGAATTCACAAACATGAATTGTAGTTTTACAATGCAATATTTACCTTGTACATATACCGATTTACATTGACAGATCTCTGAATTGAGAGTATGGAAGCACTGAGTTTTTACATCACCCCAGGATCTAAAGACAACCAAAGACCAATGATTAGGGATATCATGGCTTATTATGGACAATGAAAAGTAAGGGGAGGGGTTAGGTTCAACTGAGGCCACAGAGAGGGAGTCACCATAACAAACAACAAAGTAAGTTCTTCCCTATCTACTTCAAAGGTCTAAGCTTTCCCCGCAGCAAAACATACTCCACAGTCTTTGTGGTTATAATTGTGCCACAATTCTTCCTTTTCCTTATGTGGAGTCATACTTGTCTTTAGCTATGCTGGTCAGTCCGTTGTGAAGGTTCTCTTCAGCTTGTGCAATATTCGCCACCACCACCACCTGTACTTTCCCAGGTCATCTGATCAGGAATCAGACTCTTAATCATACTTGGTCTTTCCAGGCTTGCCCAACTCCTGGAGGATGTCAGGACCTTCCTTGGTTAAGACCTCCAGGATCCTAGGTCTTGACCATTCCCCCTCCTACTCTCACTGGTGTCTTGGGCTCCTCCACCTCATACTTCTTGTCACTTCCAGCTTTATCCTTTCTAGCTTTCACCTCCTTGTGTCCCTCGTTGTTCACTCACCTCCTGCCACCCTTGTTTATTCTCCTCCTTCCCGCCTTTTAGTTCACCAAATCTAGGTATTCCCCCTCTCCATCACCAGCATTCTTGTCCTTCCCTTCTTCACTTCTAGTCTTATCTTTATCTCTTAACGCTGCCTCTTTCTACAATACTTTTTACCTCTGCCAAATCGGCTTTCACTTTTCTCTCATTCACTTTCATTTCACTTCTCCTGCTTTCATTTGAACTCTGACATCTTCCTTTTACATCCCAGCTAACAATACTCCCCCATTTACTTCCCCTTAATGCTCCCTTATTGTCTTTGACTCACACTACTACCTTCATCACCTCCTTCAGCCCTTCCCTTCCTTAATATACACTCTCGTTTCCTGTTCCTTTGCCTCCTCTCTTCTATCTCACTGCTTTACTTCTGTTCCTACTTCTCCTTCTGCTGCCTCCACTCACACTTCTCCCTCCCTTATCTCCTCTTTCTCTCTTTCCTTCTGACCACAATTCCACAGACACATCTTCACCTCTCTCACTACACTCCTGACTCCCACCTACATATTTGTCCACTGTTGTCCAGGCTGCAATGCAACAGGGCTTGTGATTGGATGTGGGGCCTCTGAACTGCAACTTTGGATCTTTCCTCTACTTTGCTGGATGAATGGGTGGCATCTTCAAAAGATGAGAGTGGTTTGCCTTTGTCTGCTATCTTTCTATCCAAACACAGACTTTAGTGGCCATCACTGCCTGTTGGTGGCAATGTCTCCTTCATTTGGTAACCTAGTAAAAATGTGGGTTACTGTATTTGTATTTGTATTTTCATTATACTTTATATAGCGCCTTTGTCCAAAGCACTTTACATAGAAATAAAACAACAGTACATAAAAATCAGAAGTGCAAATCAGATACTGCTGGTAACAGTCAATCAAGGACAATGAAGCAGGTGATTATTTAGAGAACAACGGAACAGAGAGTAAGAAGTAATGGATAGGAGCACCTTCCAATGAAGAGGAGCAAGGAGCTGAAAAGAACAAACGCGGGTTTGAGCACAGGGGATACGGGGAACATTCAGCCTGAAAAGACTGGAAGAACGGAGAGAGCGAGAGGGAGTATAGACTGAGACATGCAGTGGCCCAAAACGGTAGGAAACCAAGGCCCTCAAGTGACTAAGAGCTGTAGACCTGAGCATTATGAATGAACCATTTCTATTCAAAATCATTACTTGTTCAGTGGATAGCACTAGTGGTGGGTCTACAGACAATTTGATCTTTCCTTACCTTTCTCTTAGGTTGCCAGGATTGTGAAATCCCCTTGTCTTTCCATTGTTAACTATGCAATAATGAACAACAAAGCTGAGGTTGGGGTGCAGTGGGGATTCTAGGGGATCCTCTATACTTTCTATTTCCGGCCTGCAAAAAGGAGACGATGGACCCGGCCTCCATCGTCAACCCAGTTACATCCACTTGCCCCGATAATTTTAAGACACATGTCTTCTTGGAACCTGATCTTGACTTATATAACCACAATAGTTAATAGAGCACAGCAGAGCCACAATTCTTCGTGGCATACACAGTAGTACATGGATCCTTTCTTGGTCTATGGAATTTGGCTCCTCATTGCACAAATCCAGGTTTTGAGTCAGTTGAGGATTGTCTTTTTCATGTTTAAGATACCTGGCCAAGCCCGACAGGTCCAGAAACGGATTTAAAGCCTCAAATAACTAAATTCAGGATCATACAACATACATTCTGGTTCGATGAACATAAGAGCTGCATATACCAATCTGTGTTTTATTGTCCTTTTGAACATGACTCACCGATTTGTTTTTGTATAGATGCATCACTGCCTTGGAATGTGGACGTGAGATCTGCAGCACCAGTTGTGTTAGATCTGGATGTGGCCGAAGCTGATGCATCCACAATGGACAACTGAAAATGATGGACTTCAAGGTGAGCAGAAGACATGAAGATGCGTTTCCCTCAGGTTTAGTACCCCACTGGAAATCGCTAGCCCAACAGATGTTGCTCCAGCTGTTGTCAGGGTGGCAGTATGAAGGACTCTTCTGCCACACCACCAAAAAAGCTGAGTTAAGAAATGCAACTGAAACCTTTACTGCTGATGCAGAACTTAGATCTGTATATGTACTACAACCATTGTGTATAGTTATGAGAACATGAACTGACAGAACCATTTGCAAAGCACAATAGCCAAAGATAGCAATTGTATTCTCAATTTACTAAAAACAGCCTTTTCTGGAGTTAACAAACCCCCACTATACATTATTTCTTTGCCAGTGACATTATACGTGGTAGCTAGTTTTATACAGAAGATATCTGCATCTCACCAGTATGGTTCTTAGAAAGTGAGGACTTTTGAGCATTGGTTTTAGTTTGTAGAACTACAAAGGTAATTGGACTCAAAAAGAGATGTGACAAACACAATCTAGTCAGATTGTGCATCTTAGATGTTAGCCATCTGGTACTTGCATGTACATCAGATATAATTAGACACAAGACAATGAAGTTAATTGAGAATGCACCTGGCCTGTTCCAAAGGGTCACTGCAGCCATAGTTATCCCTACCTACCCATTTCCTATGGGCATCGGGTTCAGGAGGCCCCATAAAATGCAGGATTTTAAGGCTGCACTTGAAATAATGGCAGCACCTAGACAGTGGCGTAACACACAATGTGGGGGCCCCCCTGCGAGCCATACTGAGGGGGTCCCCCAACACGGCAACAAATCACAGGTCGCGCCACACTCTGGGCTGGCCTAGATTGTCACGCTTGCGCAATACGCATCAACGTGCTGTTGATGGGGCATGCCGCACACTGCACTAGGAAAAAGATATAAATATGTGTTTTAATGCATTATACAGCACACTTTCTGAGATAAATTGGCTATTAAGCCACAGTGTTTGCAATTGTTTTGTAGGTTAACACAATCCAATACATGCAAGTCACCAACAGTGCACAGGAACATTAATGTTTTGCTATTAAAAATGCCATGCCACAATGAAAACATGTCCAACTGGCTGCACAATGTAGACCAGTGTAAACACATAATAACATTTTAGTAAAGCATGCCAGGCCACATTTAGAGATGGCACCAAAATGCCAGTCGAAGCAATAACACTCATCAAGAAGAGAGCACACATTAAAGCGTGTGTCTCCGCGGCCTCTAACAACGCGGCCAAACTCTTTAAAATCTGCAAGGAACTGGTGAATCCTGTTGTGGTCTATACCTCTCCTGTTCCCTTCCATGCCCTCTGTACAGCTCTGGCCTCTCACTTCTCTGCTAAATCTTAGGACATCCTGTCCTCTATCTCCTCTTCCTCTCTCGGCCCCCTTTGGCCATCTCTACCTCTCCTCCTCCTTTTTCCAATTTCTCTCTGACAGCACCTGACAAGGTTTCTAGATAAGTCCGATCTATGAAAGTGTCGTCTAAACAGGTGCTCAGCTGCTCCTCCAGAACCATCAAAGACCATATTGACACCCTCGCTCCAGCCTTGGCCGATTTCTGTAATCACTCTTTCGCCACTGCAACGTACCCCTCTCCCTTTAAGCACTCCCTTGTGCACCCACTCCTCAAGAAGCCGTCTGCCGATCCTACCTACCCAGCAAACTATCATTCAATCTCCATCACCCCTTTCCTGAGCAAACTCTTGGAAAAGCTTGCCATCTCCCAGCTTACTCTCCACACCAAATCTGTTGGTTGTCTCCATGACCATCAGTCTGGTTTCAGAGCTACCAGAGGCATGGAAACTGCTCTCCTTAACACCCGTGAAGATCTGCTCTCTAACCTTGATTCTAGCATTCCTTCTGTTCTCATCCTTCATCCTTCCTCTGCTTTCGACAGGGTCAACGTTGCCATCCTGATCAACCGACCCTGTGAGAACCTGGGTATTATGGATCAGACCCTAGAGTGACTGACCTCCTTCCACTTGGAACTCCCCTCTGCTCCCAGGTCCATCTTGGTCCCGTTCTCTCCTCCACCTCTCTCTACCTGTTGCATTCCCCAGGGCTCTATCCTCTCACCCTGGTTTCTCAACCTCTACTTGGCCACTTTGGCCTCCCTGATCTCTACTTTCTTCTCTAACTTTCAGTGTTATGCGGATAACTCAGCTTTCCTTCAGGCTCCCCTCAGCCTCCTCTCCTCTCTTGCTCATTCCTGACTGTCTATCCACGATTCAGGATTGGTGCGCCTCCAACGATCTCTGTCTTAATGCCAGTAAGACGGAGATCCTTCTCATTGGGACCCTTGCCTCTGCGTTTCCTCTCTCACTATAGCAGACCGCCTTGGGCCCGCTTCCTTCGCCTTCCTACGAGGCAAAAAACCTTGGTGTCATCTTCAACTCCACACTCTCTTTCTCTCCTCACATCTCGGACATCACCAAGAAGTCTCACTACCAGCTGCTCCTCCTCAAAGGGACTATTCCCTTTCTCACTTTCCACCAGAAGCTCACTGTCTCCAGAGCCCTGGTTCTCTCTAGGCTGGACTACTGCAACAGCCACTTTCTCAATCTGCTTTCCTCTAGTCTCTGTCATCTGCAACTAATCCAGAACAGGACTGCAAGACTTACCCTTGGCCTCAATCCCTGGGATTGTATTTCTCCAGCCCTGAAATCTCTCCACTGGCTCCCGGTGGCTGCAAGGATCAAGTTCAAGAAGCTTTGCATTGTCCACAAGGCTTTCTGGGGCCGGGCCCACACTAAATGCAATGCTCTCTTCCAAAATACCTTCCTTCTCGAGCCCTTCACTCAGCTACCTCCAACTCTCTAAGGCTTAGACGTTTCTCCAGGCAGAGAGTGGGGGTAGACCTCTCTCCTCTGCTGGTGCCTCCCTCTGGAATGGCCTCCCTGTCTCTCTCTAACTTGAGCCGGACAACCTAAAGTTTCGGAAGCAGCTCAAAACCTTCCTCTTCTCCACTGCTTTCTCTCTCTCCCTCCCCTGCTGACCTACCTGTCTGCTGTACCGACTGGCTTCTTGGCTACCCTCAGAGTCTCTCTGAGACCAAGCTCTTTCTTGATCAGTCACGCTTGCACTGCCTCCGGGCCTACCATGCACTTAGTGGCTGTAACTGTAACCCTGCAGTCCCTTGTTCTCCTTGCACGACCAATAGCTGCTCTGCCCTGGCTGCACTTACGCAGGGAAATGGCTGCCCCGTTTTCTCCTCCCCTCTCACTTGCACTTCCCACCTCCCTTTCCCCTTGCACTTCTCGTTCTCGCAATGACACAAGGCCTAGTGAGATCGATTGTCTTGTCTTCCCTCTATCTTTCCTCCCTTGTGCACACATGTGTACAGGCGCGTTATAAATGACTTGTATCATATCATATCATTTTATCACAGATGCCCAGAAAAATATACAATGTCGCAGTAAGAAATGGCTAGACTGGCAGCACCCAAATGCCAATCTAGCCAGGTAATTAAAGTTAGCAGGACTGCTTTATCAGAAATGTCTCCAAGTTTGGGTAGAATAAGTATCGATCAATCTTACCCATATTTGGGTTAGAATTCGATATCCAACCTAATTACAATCAGATCATTTCTCAAAAAAAGAGACATGCAAAACTCCTCATATTGCAGGCCTGTAAATTTGCTAAAGGAACAGCAGGGTATAGCATTGTGGGGATTATTAAACTTTATCAGTGCTTTGTCCCGGCCATTTTGTATGACCTGGAGGCATTAGCGATACAAGATTTGAACTGGCTCAATATATTAGAGGCCAGTACTGGAGTGCAGTACTGGGTATGGGCCCAGCTTGCTCTGTTCAATATTTAAGGCTGGAATTGGGTCTAACATCACTTAAAGGCATGGCCTTGCGGGCACAAGGTGTGTTTTACCTGAAAGCTATTTCCACCCTTTCATGCAAATTGCTTAGCTTGGCTGGTAACAACTTTGATGACGAAAAGTCTTCCCAGGGCTATAGTTACAAACAGTTAAACAAGTCCCTTTTTGCAGATATAAACTGGTCTTATGACAAGAAGAGAACAATGCCATTCATGCACTTAAAAAAATCGTTCATACAAAAAATGAACAGATGGTACTGGACCCAGAATTACACCCACGTGTCCGCCTTGAAGGGGTACGAGGCTGTTACACATGTAATCCATAGATACAGAAAGACTCAATAATACTTGATACTCTGCCCTGATCCAGAGGTACGTTAATTCATGCTAAAGCTGCGGACGAATCAGCTTCAGGTGCTTGTGGTTGTTGGACCACGGCTTGGCATTCTACCAAATGAAAGGTATTGTCGTATCTGTGTGATGGGAGAACATTTAGAAACAACTAGGCACGTTTTAACCCTGTGCCCTCGTTTGGGCCCACTGTATATGTGCCTGTTGGGTAAGTTGGTAAGTAACTATGATACCATCAAGGGAGAGTCCTTCTGGGATTACTGTTTGAACTCAGACTCTATTGGAACACAGTTGGCATTATACAGGGTATGGGTCAGAGTTAAAAGATTATTATTAAATCAGCCTGCTGTAGCTGAACTTAGAGTAGAGTTGGAGCAGCAGGCAATTGCATCATTACCTGAAATTGATACTAATTTGAAGGATGTAAGTGTAACTGCTTGAGTTTATCCCAAAATTATTATCCACAGAATGTGCTGTTTGTGTCATACTCTGCAGGTCCCAAGTTATTGGGCCCCCAGGTACCGATCCCTGTGTTTAGTGCTGAGTGCTACGTGTTTTGTGTTTTGTGCTTTGGGTTGTATATGATGTTTTGTATATTCTATTTATGTATTGCATTTAGATGTATATGTTAAATTTGATTTTATTTTAATTTATGTGGAAATTGTATGTATTAAGTCATTGGATATATTGGTATTTTGTATTGTTTGTGTAAAGTTCAAATTTGAACTAATTCACAATCAATTTATTATTATAAATGCCAATCTAGCCAGGTAATTAAAGTTAGCAGGACTGCTTTATCAGAAATGTCCAGTTGAAAGTAAGTCATACCAAACTGAGGAATTACTAGACTGGTTGCAACAAAATGCCTCTCTAGCCACTAATACCACATATCATGCCTGCTTAGCCTGGACATGGACAACCATTATGATTTATCACACAATCCCCCCCCCCACACATATCCCCTCTCCCTCCCACCCTCTACTCCAACCTCCACAATCAGCTCCTTGGCCCAGAATTACCTCCACATCCCTCTTCCTTGTCCCAGAGCTTATGTATGAGGCTCATTGTCTTATAGGTAAGTACTGGGATGAGGAACAGTGGGACTAGGAGTGATGAAGATTACAGGTAGCTAAATCAGGTATTACCCCCATGTACCTCTACCTCTTCCCAATACTTGTGTATGAGGCAGAGTGCCTCACACACAAGTACTGCCTCATACATAAGTACTGGGACAAGGATGAATAGGGCTAGGAGTAAGCAAAGCATTAAACACAAGTAGTGGCGCAACACCATTGGGTGGACTGGGCTTCAGCACTACCCCGCCTGAAATTGGGGGCTATATTGACTCGACCTGGCTAACCTTTAGAGAAGTTGCCAGACCGAAACAGAACACAGACGTTAAACGGCACCTGGTTTTTGCTGTTAACAAGAACCCAGCAATTACCAATGTAAAGCATTTCACTGTTAGTACCTGCATTCAAATGCCACATTGTTTAGGCAATTGAAATCATGATGTGGGTTTAGTACTTGCATGCCAGGGGAGTGATTGGAATGGTAGAGAGGGAACAGGAGACTTAAAGGAGAGAGTTAACTGCTTGTAAAAATGAATCTGCACTAGAATAGTCTCATTAAAATGCATAAATAAGTTGGATGCCCCACACAAATAAGTTTCCCCCTCCCCACCGTCTGTGAAGTTAGCGCCTCTCCCAACATTTGAAGGGTTAGCGCCCCCGAAATAAAGGTTTTGTTGGGCCCCTGTACACAAGCACACACACCATTCACCATATACACACTCAGCCATCCATACATTTAAGTGTGCACCCTTTCACCATACAGGCACACTCAGGCAGCCACCCCTACATTTAAGTGTGCACCCTTTCACCATACACTCACACAGGCAGCCACCTATACATTTGAGTGTGCACCCTTTCACCATAGACACACACACACGCACATGTCATGGAGTTGAGGGAAGCCCCATTACTTCAAAAAGAAATTGGGGCTCATTACGGGTCCAGCGGTAACCGTGCCGGTGCTACCAGCGGGTTGCCGCCGGACCCATAAAAAATGACTAGCGCTTGACTTCCCAGTGCCACCGTGCTATTTCAAGTCCGACGGCTGCGAAATCAGGCGCCTGTAATTTTGTTAATCCACTGACTCCACGGAAATGGGGACACGGAAGCACCGGCACCGTTGCAACGGTGCCGGTGCTTCCGTTATGGGTCTGCCTACCATGGCTGCTGTGCTTGGTGGGGTCAGACCTGTCGGGCACTGCAGCCCTAGCAGGCAGACCTGTAATATGCAGGTCCGGAAACAACAGTGCCTGTAAGTTTACCAGCACCGTTGTTTCCGGACCGGCATGGTCAGAATGGGCCCTATGTTTCTTTTTTAAGTCACTATGGGCCTCATTACGACCCAGGCGGTAAGTTACCGCCTGGGCCGTGACTTTACCACCATGGCGTAAACTATGTTTACGCCATGGTGGTAGGCGGACTTACCGCCCCATTCCAACCTTGGCGGGGCGGTAAATCCCCATTTTCCCATTTTCCCTTCCCCATTCCCATTTTGCCACATAGGGCATAATGGGAGTGGGGAAGGCGTTAATTACGCCACCGTAAATTACGGTGGCGTAATTAACTCCATGGTCCCTTAGCGCCATGGATTTTAACACCTGCTAAAAGCAGGTGTTAAATCCGCCATGGCGCTAAGGGACCTCGTACTCAGGCGGTAAGGGTCGGCGCTGTTTACGCCGCCGTAAAACCCTTACCGCCTAAGTTGTAATGAGGCCCTATAACTTGATTAAGAAATAATTTCAGTTAAGGACCGAACCATAACCAAAATAATTTCTTTATGACTTCAAAAACAAACTATTTCTTTTTAAAGTCATAGGGCTCCCCCCCGCCCTATGACATGGAGGTCTCCAGCCTAGGGTCTTCCATGTCATGGAGTAAGGGGGCCCTCGAACTTCAAAAAGAAAGTTTCTTTTAGTAGTCACTCTGCCTTCATAAAGAAATGATTTCTGTTACAGAAATGTTCTTTATGAATGCAGAGTGAATTTCAAAAGAAACTTTTTTTTTTTAGAAAACAAAATTTTCATTTTTTTTTGTGTGGGGCCACCTCACAGGACATGTGCTGGCGGGGCCCCTTGCAACGCGGCGGCTGCGGGGGCCCCTGTTACGCCAGTGCACCCAGACATGGGACTCAGTATTGCAAACATGAAGACAATATCTGTAATTTGCCGATTTGGTTGCCATAGGTTGGTAGCACTTAGCTTGAACATGTGATGCGATTCCTGACATATGAGACTGCATATGGACAAGTGAGGGTATGCCTTACATATCATGAATATACGTGAGATATGAGGATGTATCTGCCACATGATGGCAGTAAGCAGGTATAGAAACTCAGCATATAAAGGTGCCCCAGAACATGTGAGGTTTAATCTGACTTAAGAAGACTTTACCCTGGATAGGAGGATGCATCTTGGATAAGTTGCCAATACATGAGAGTTTGAGTTTGGAATTGACATATAATAGAAGGACCTGGGCATGCGATGCATCAGCTTGAATGGGATTACTATACCCACCTCACGATTCTTTATCTGGCACACTAATATATGGATGTATGTGTTCAATGGAATCTGTGCCTAGCGCAGTGTGGCGGCATCTCGATATGCAAAGATGTACTAGGCTTCTGACAAATGTTCCTTCATTTGACTCCTTACCACTCATAACACAACAGTTCCTCAGCTTTCATTTGATGCTGCACTTGGATCATGATGGCAGCATCAGGGTCTGTGGACTATGCCTTGTGCATAATAAATATGCACATCTTTTGAATCTGTTCATGGCACTAGTTGGCAGTGCTTCACATATGTGGAAGTATTTGAGTTAGGAAAACTGTACCTTGGTTCGGCTCTTTTCACCTGTCCTGTGCAGACGTAACTGTCCTCAGTTAGTACTCCCTGTAAGGCTGTCCCTGGAATAACTTGACCATTGCTATACTATACTTTCTCGAGAATGACCATACAATATACAAGTAAAATATAAAATACCTGGCTTCTGAGTTTTTATCTGCCATAAAATGGCAGTACATGGGCGTTTGAATCACATTATTTTGATGGTAGTACCTGGGCCTGTAAGGATATAACTTCAATGTGATGATGGTGACTGTCTTAAGACTCTTTACTAGGCATCCTGTGGCATGGAACGACATGGACATTTTGAACATGACTCATGTAGATGCAATCTAAATCTGGACTCGAATCTTGAGTAAAGAAAGTTGGCTAAAGATTCAATAGCCCTGTGGATGAACACAGAAACGGACAACACACAATCTGCAAACAATCCTGAAACTGTTAATGCCACCCAGAATAACAGTATATAAAGAGTGTTCAACACATTCTAATGCAATTAGAAAATAATGGGCCTCATTCCGAGTATGGCGGTAAGGGATAGCGGCCACCGGTAACGAGACCGGTGGCGGTATTCCCTTACCGCCATACTCCGAGTTCCCTCTGCGCCCTCGCCCTTAACGCCTGCTTTGAGCAGGTGTTAAAGTCGAGGGCGCAAAGGGGCCTCCAAGCCAATAACGGTGACCGTAATGAACGGTCACTGTTATTTGCATCTTCCCCATTCCCATTGAGCCCTATGGGGGCTCATTTGGGAATGGGGAAGAGCCTTGGTGAATGGGGAATTACCGCCCCGCCAACCTTGGAATGGGGCGGTGATTCCGCCATCCACCAAGGCGCTGCCGGTCCGGGTACGGCGTCAACCAAGGCGTTAATAGTGCCATTGGTTAGCGCCGTACTCGGAATGAGGCCCAATGTTTTGTAACCAAACTAAGCTCAACCTTGGCGACATCAATTGTTTAGTTGAAGTGGTTGATTTTTATCAAAGGAAAAATCTTGAAGTCGTCAGCATGGGTGCCTTGCATATATTTGTGTGGCTACTTCACAAGTTAATTTCATTCATTGGTTAATATGCGAGAGATTATCACTCTAATGCGCCAACTCATTAGTCTGTTAAATAAAAAAACTTGTTTACTCTTTATGGTGAGTCAAATCGAGTTTATTTCCATAATGTTATCTTCACACTGGTCAAGATTTGACTTGTTTGTCTTCAAATTCTATTTTCAGAGTACAATATAATTTCAAAGTGCAATTCTATTCATTTTATCACTTTCTCGACACGTGTTTCCCCATTGTCAATCCCAATGGTCCCTCCAGAGAAAAAATAAAAAATAGTTTTGCTCTGTAGACAAAAAAGAAAAGTAGAAAAGAAGGGGAGGGGGGGAAGCGAAGGAATCAATTGTAATTTTAATTTCCCCCTATGTTTTTGAAAATGGTTTGTTTAATTCATGAAAGTGTAACTGACTCACCCTTTTTGTTTGACTGATAATTCTTAAATTTCTTTTTCCATTATACTGATTTGACAAATAAAAACACTTAAGATGTATCTAGAAGTCAATCGTATCCCAAGAGGATTACGTATATGCATTTTTCCACCCTTTGATGAAGAAGAAACATTAGCTTTTGAAGATTGGGTTAACCTATTGAACAATACGTCTAAAGAAATGATGATTCGACTAATTAATCAAGCAGCACAGACACATGAAAAAATCATGAAAAACATAGAGGATACTAAAGAGGCAATTAAAGCATTGGAATGTCCAGAGATCACTTTAAAAAATGACCAAATTATGGATGACTTTCTAGCTAATTATGAGAAAGATGACTTTCTAGCTAATTATGAGAAAGAATTAAAAATTAAAAAACAAAGAACATTTATAAGAGATGAAGATGATTACATAAACAATAGAATTTTTACGTTTCAAAGGAAATATGATACTAACCTAAAACAACAATTCAAAACAAAAGGAAATAAAGTTCAAGAAACAACTGCAAAAAGTAATTTTCCTACACCGTCGTCCTCAGACATTGAAAGTGCAAGTGATAAAGACACAATTGAGGTTGAACCGTTAACAACAGTACCAGCTCCCAGTGCAGCATCAACATCGGAAACTAACCCAAATTCAAGGCCTAAGAAATGTGCTTTTTTGGAAGAGGTTTTAGGATACAGGAAGAGCTCCAGAACTATCAATCCCACATATCGTGGAGCATCACCAAAACTAAAACCACCTCCAAGTACCTCACAACCAAACGTCTTAGAGGCAAGAGAGGAGGAAGCAAAACGCGCTCTAACAAATCAAGGAGTCGAAATAAGAGCACAAAAACAAGGGAGGAGAAGATAAATCTAATTATTAACCTTTCAGATTACAATGTAACACCAGCATTAACAACAGCCCTCAGTAAAGGATTGTCCTTTTGTCCTACGTATAAAGGAGACTATTTTCAAACTCAACTTGATCTCTTTCGATTTTGTAGGAAATTGAAATTTAAAAAATTCTTTGAGGAAACAGCAATGGAGAAAAAACATGAAGTGATGCTAACCCCATCTACACTAACTAAAAAAAATGGTGGAGTACACATTAGATTTGTTAAACATAGAGGAAGAGCAACTTTATACGAAAGATGTATTCCTGGAGGAATTAGGAATACTGACAGACCTTTCAGAGGAAACCGTAAACCAAAATCTACATTTATCCCGACTCTTACATCAGACAATATTTAAGAAAGCAGTGAGCAAGAAATTACAGAAAGATTATCTTAACAGCAATTATACAAAAACGAACAGTAACTTTACTAAAGAGGAATGATTAGCCTTAAGAAATTTACATCACTGATAACAAAAGCAGCGGACAAAGGAGGAAAAATTGTTCTACTCAATAGAACAGACTATATAAAAGAAGGACTGAAACATCTCAATATGAAAAATTGTTATGAAGTATTAACATGTAACCCTTTACCGGATTTAGAGCTTGAATGGAATGAGAAAATCAAAACATGGTTTGATGAAAATCTTCTTACTGAAAAAGAATATCATGGCTTACTCTGCAAAAACACTATACTTGGAACAATGTATTTCTTGCCAAAAGTGCATAAAGCATATAAAGATTTTCCAGCTATGCGACCAATTATAAAGGAATTGGCTCACTAACAGAAAATACATCACAATATATTGATACTCATCTCCAACCATTAACAGCTAACCTTTCTTCCTTTGTAAAGGATTCAAAACATATAATTCAACACTTGAACCAAATACCGTGGGTTAACAGCTACCTTTTTGTCACATTGGATGTTGTTCAACTATATACCAGCATCAAACATAATAAAGGTCTGGAAAGCACGTTATACTTCTTAAAAACAAGATCAGTCTCCTTCTCACAGCAAAATTCAATGATCATTGAAATGTTACATTTTTGTCTTTTTCACAACATCTTTACCTTCAACAATACCCTGTACAAGCAACTCCAAGGGACAGCTATGGGGTCTAAATTTGCCCCAGCCTATGCAAATCTGCTAATGGGACTTTTTGAGATGCAACACGCTTGGAAACATTCCAGTTTTTCAAAAAACATATGCTTCTGGGGACGCTTCATTGATGATATTTTGATGATTTGGGAAGAAGTTCTTCAAGAATTAGAAATTTATGTTACTCACTTGAACAACAATGCATTTAATTTAGCATTTACAAAAACAGCCAATTCAGCAAGCATTGAATTTTTGGATCTAGAATTATTTGTGTAAAATGATCAGATCCAATCCAAATTATATAGTAAACCATCAGCTGGAAACAGTCTCCTTTATGCGTCATCCCATCACCCAAAACATACCATTTATGATATTCCTTATGGGGAGGTATTAAGGATTAAAAGAAATTGCAGCACTCAACTTACGTTTCAAGAAAACTTGAAAAAAACAGATTCTAAACTCAAACAGTGAGGATATGGATCAGACAATATCAAAACTGCCATTAAAAAAGCCAATAACATTCCAAGAGAATCCCTGTTGATTGACAAACCTAAGATCATTTAGTTGGAACCAAAGATTCAGTTTATTACAGCATATAGCACTGAAGCTAAGAAAATCAAGCGTATACTAGCAGAAAATTGGAACATTCTACTCACAGATCCGAGTCTTCAAAAATATTTGGATATCTCACCAAGCATTTGTTTCCGGAGGGCACCAACAATCAGGAACAACAATCAGGAATTTGATTAGCCCAACCTTTTTGAGCCCCATCCCCAATACCAAAAAGCATTCTTCCAAACCTCAATTAGGGGAACTTACAAATGTGGACACTGTAAATTATGTCCTCTAATTCAACAAGGTAAGAAAGAAGTTAATCTACCAAATGAAGAAAATGAAGAAAATAAACCAATTGATCAATTGTAATTCAACCTTTGTTATATATGGAATCAAATGCATTTGTAAAAAATCTACATAGGGAGCACAATAAGAAAATTGAAAGTGAGAATATTTGAACACATTACAGCAGTCAAACATAAAGACCCTAGATCTCCCCTATCAGTTCACATTATCAACGAGCATCCAGAATTTGAAATTGCATAGCTTTCTTTTTCTCTTCCCTTTTGTTTTCTTTTTCTTCTTTTTTACTTTCTAACAGCATAATTGAGGATTCTTTAATTTGAGAAGAGATTAGACAAAACAACAATTTGTCGAATCAGTATAATGGAAAAAGAAATTTAAGAATTATCAGTCAAACAAAAAGGGTGAGTCAGATACACTTTCATGAATTAAACAAACCGTTTTCAAAAACATAAGGGGAAATAAAAATTACAATTGATTCCTTCGCTTTTCCCCCTCTTCTTTTCTACTTTTCTTTTTTGTCTACAGAGCAAAACTAATTTTTCTTTTTTCTCCTGAGGAACCATTGGGATTGACAGTGGGGAAACACGAGTCGAGAAAGTGATAAAATTAATAGAATTGCACTTTGAAATTATATTGTACTCTGAAAATAGAATTTGAAGACAAACAAGTCAAATCTTGACCAGTGTGAAGATAACATTATGGAAATAAACTCGATTTGACTCACCATAAAGAGTAAACAAGTTTTTTATTCAACAGACTAATGAGTTGGCGCATTAGAGTGATAATCTCCCGCATATTAACCAATTAATGACATTCTAATGCAACCAGCCGAATATGTTATGTCTTTATTAGGAAGGTTTTACTCCTTCCAATTTGTACAACAAATCTCTTTGTGGAGACAGAGAAGCCTTGGTCTTCAAAGGTTAATCCTTCCAGCTTCAAGAGATACCAGCACAAGTGTGCATTCTTTATTCAATCAAGGGAAACATATTCTTATCGCTAGTCATTTGAAGAATTTTATTCTGACACATAAACATTCTCTTAGCAGAATATGTGTGTTTACCTAGCTAGTGTTGCATACAATACTGGAGACAGGCTTTTAAGCTCCATTCACATACATCTCAAACATACTTCCGTCCTCGAGCTGTAATAGTTCAACATGACTTTCCCTTCGCCCTCCCCCTACGCCCTGTAGGTCGAGCAAGCATTCTCAAAGTTCTTTCGGTGTGTGTCAATAGGAGGTCAGAGTTTTATGGTTATGGGAATTTCCAGTGGGGCAGGTGTTCGTTGTCTCAGTTCTTACCCCATTAGATCACATCGTTTACATTGCATTCTTGGGCATTAGTCAGATTGGCACTTGGGCTCGCTAGAAAAATGTTTATTTGGGAAGTCCATCTATAGGGCCTCACTTTGTGAGGATCTTCCGTGTAGCGATGCTGTTATCATTTCCATTATGCATATGTTAGATGCAACATTGATCCATTCATTTTCACTCTGAGCCATTTTGGATTTCCATTTTGTTACAAGTATGGCCCGAGCCTCTAGCAGTAACTGAGGGACCAGACATTTAATCCTGTTCCAATCGTCCTCATCTTTCTCAAGGCTGAATAATATAAGGTGAGGATCTGCCAATCTAGAGAGAGATACCATCTATGTCTTTGATCCAGCCAAGGACCTCATCACAGAATACTTTTATTCGGGCACAACCCCACCACATGTGCCAATAATCGGCATTTACCCCACATTCCCACCAACATCTTGGGTTTGCCGTTTGAAACATTTTAGAAAGCCTGATAGGGTCTAATTGCCATCTATGTAATAGTTTGATAGAGTGTCATTTGTATTGATTTGATATGGATGTTTGTGTTGCAGCTTTACACATTTTCCCCACAAGTATGGACTTATCTGTTCACGTAGATCTCTCTCCCATATGCATCTCAACGGCTCTGTGGTCCCTTCCCCTGCTTCTTTATACATTGCTCACATCAGACCCTTCATCTCCATCCTAGAGTCTAATAGCTTTTCAAAGGGGGAAAGGTCTCTCATCAACTTGGTCTTCCATTCTGGTTTCATTAAGATTCCTTTTATCTGAATGTATTGGAAGAGAGACAGTGGGCCTATTCCCAAGGCCTCAGACAGTTCTAGGAGTGAGACAAAAGAGTCCTTTTTCTGTAGTTGCCCACCCTCTCTACGCCAGCCTCATACTATGTTTGGAATCGCTCTACGCTGAAGATGTGTTCATTGATTCCGGGGGACCATAGGTGGCTCAGTGGAGATGGTCATGTGGTTATCTTATGCATCTCTTTACCTTTTCTCCAGATTTCCTATATGGTGCTCAATATTGGGTGGCCTTTGAGTCTGTTATGGAGTTTTTTCTTGTGGACCCAGAGCCATTCCGAGACCATGGCTGGTGATCGGTAGAGGTTGTCCATGTGGACCCATTGGGTGTATTTGTGGTTACGTAGGTGAGGGATCAGGATGCGCAGTTGGGCCACTTCATAATATTGTTTTAGGTCAGGGAGGCCTACCCCGCCCTTGTCTTTGGAAAGTGTCAGAGTGACATATGAAATTCTTGCCTTCTTCCCCTGCAAACGGCATTTCACAATGGTTTTCTTGGCCTCAGATAATAAACTTTTTGGTATCTCGATGGGTAGCATTTGAAAGGGGTACAAAAACCGGGGCAGGCTTACCATTTTAATAGCATTAAGTCGCCCTAACCAAGATATCGTCAGCTTGTTCCATCTGGCTAGATCGGCACAGAACTGCTGGAGGAGGGGGGGGGGTTGGATTCATATAGAACAGCCAGATCTTTGGTGATCTGTATACCCAAGTATTTCAATTTAGAGTGTTCAATCTTAAGGCCCAATGGGGAGAACCTCATTTTGTTCACCTGAAACCCGGAGAGTTGACCCTATTTTTCTAGCAGGAGGAGGGCTCTGGGAATGGATGCCATGGGGTTAGTTATATGCAAAAGTATGTTGTCGGCATAAAGGGCTAACTTGTATTCCATCGCACCCAGGTGGATGCCTTCTACCATGGTGTCAGCCCTCATTTTCTGTGCCAGGGGTTCTGGGGAGAGTGCGAAAAGGATTGCAGAAAGAGGGCATCCCTGTCAGGTTCCGCGTTCCAGTTCAAACCATCTGGAGTATTCTCCATTCACAAATATGGATGCCTTAGGGGACATCTACAGCACGTGTATTCCCTGTCTAATCCTTGGGCCTACCTTACATAGAACTGCTCTCAGGAATCCCCACTCTACCCTGTCAAAGGCTTTCTCTGCGTCAATTGAAAGGAGGGCAGGATCATTGGGCATGGTCTGGGATATATGGATGAGGTGGAGTGTTTTGCACATTGTGTCTGCTCCCTGTCTCCCCAGTATGAATCCAACCTGATCGGGGTGTATGATTTGGGGCATTAGTGTCTCTAACCTAGTGGTCAGAACTCTTGTGTAGATTTTTGCATCTAAGTTGAGTAGGGAGATAGGGTGGTATGATCCACATTTTTTGGGGTCTCTCACATCTTTGGGAATCACTGTAATCAGTGCACGGGTAAAGGAATCAGGGGCTTTTCCTGTCGCTAATATTTCATTAAAGAGTTCTGCCATGAATGGCGTTAGTTGTGCACTAAAAGATTTGTAGAATCCGGCTGTGTAGCCATCTTGGCCTGAGGATTTGCCTACAGTTAACCTCTTTATTGCATCTTGGACTTCTTGTTCGGATATAGGGGATTCTAGCAGATCTGAATCTGGGCTTGATATCTTGGGCATATTGATCAAGGACAGGTAGGTCTCTTTTTCTGATTGGTCAGGGTTTGTTTCTGAGGTGTGTAGGGTCCAGTAAAAGTTAGCAAAGCATTCTGGGATGGTGGGGGGGTGTTTGTTGTGGCAGGGTTGCCCTCGATTATTTCTTATACCTTTCACTCAGCTCTCTGTTCTATGAGCCTGGCGGCCAGTAATGCATCAGCCTTGTCTCCTTTTTCATAAAAGTTTTGTTTCAGGAGTCAGAGCATGCACACTATCTGCTCGTGTTCCAACAGTTTCGATTCCTCCCTTTTCCTTTTTGCTTCGTTAATTTTATCGTGATCAATTCCTGTATCCCTCCTAATATCCCCCTCCAGCTGACAGATTTTCGTTCTTAGTCTGTGTTCGATAAACTTTCGCTAACTTTTCTTGGACAACCCTTCTCTTATCAAAATACCTCTCCAAGTGGCTTTCCCCTCCTACCAGACTACTTGCTTAGATACCTCACTGGTATTGTTTATTTTGAGGAATTTGTTAATTTCAGTCTCCATTTCTGTCTTGAAGACTGCTTCTTTCCAGAGATTCTCATTACAATGCCATTCTCCTCCCTTTGTCGGTAAATCCTCCCACCGCATATCTGCCAGCACCATATCATGGTCTGACCATGTGATCAGGGCTATCTCTAAGTGTGTCGTGGTATCGGCAAGAATTTTGGATAGGTATATATAGTCGATTCGAGTATATGTGTTGTGTGGGGTGGAGTAGAATGTGTAGCCTTGGTCATCTGAGTGCATGTCCCTCCACACATCTATCATTTCATATGTATCCATCATCTCTGCAAGTTCTGTACCATCACCCCTAGTCTGGCTTCTCGTATCGGGGTTGCCAGGTTTCCTATCTTTGACTGGGTCTGCCCACTGATTGAAGTCGCCTCCTAGGATGATATGGCCTGAGGGTTCTAGGAGTATTTTGGGAATCGCTTTGGCAAAAAATCTAGTTTGTCCTGTGTTGGGAGAGTAGATTGTAGCAATCGTCACATTCACTTTGCCAATACTTCCTATTACCAATAGGGCGTGCCCTTCTATATCGGACCATGTCTTGGCCTCCACAAAATCTATACCTTTTCTGACAAGGATTCCCACACCTCCCTTTGTAAGTGGTCTAGATCCCCAGAACTCCATCCCTACACGTTTCCCAAGGATTTGCCATTCCTCCCCCTTAGCATATTTTGGAACCTGTAATAGGAGAATATCTATTTTGGCTCACCGGAATTCTCTGGCTACAAGTGATTTATTAGTTGATGAGTTGAGTCCTTTTACATTAAGTGTCCCTACCCTCAGGGAATCCCCTCCCCTTGTATCAGCATTCAATGCCATTGATTGTACCTATGAGGAGATAGCTTATGTTACATGACCAGTATTTTATTTTCCCATTGAGTTTCACATTATATCGAGTGCTTTGAACCACTAAAGGTGCTGCTTTGACCCCATCCCTTTGTCTGCCCTCGCTCCCTCCCATAACCCCTCCCCTTCCCAGTTGGTAATGTTCGATCAAGCCCAGTTGATAGCACCAGACCTGCATCAAACCACCTGTGGGGGCCGTTACTTCATGCCCTTTGACCTAATGTGATACCTAAATCTCAATTGAACCCTTCCTGTGTCCCCTCCCGGTACTCGTGTCATGGCCATAGTGGTGTCCCCAACTTAGCACCTTACTCAGTCACATTCTAGACAATGGGTTAAATTCCGTCTTTCCAAGTTCGTGAATGTTCAGTGGTCCCCCTCTGGGGAGAGGTTACCTCTCCGGTACTTTCTCGAGCCTTTCACGCGTTTTCTCCTAGAGCCCTGAATGCGCCATTCTCAATATTCTTGTCTCGGCTCTTCTTGATTGCTTTCTTCTTCCCGGGGACTGATTAGTTTGGAGATGCATGCCTTGATTTCTTTTTTGGATCAAAATCTAATCTGGGTTCCCTCATATTCAAAGGAGAGGTAGAAGGGGTATCCCCACCTGTATCAGATGTTCTTTTCTTTCAGTCGTTTCATGAGGGGTTCGCACATCTGCCTGAGAGCCAGTGTCAGAGAGGATAGGTCTTGATATATTGAGATTTGAGCACTTCCTAAAGTGATAGCCTCACTGCCTCTGGCCTTCTCATGTACCCTGGCATTGTCTTGGAAGCGATGGAATCGAGCAAGGACCGATGTTGGTCCGCCCGGGGGGCCACCGGCCCTGTGGATCCATTCTGTTTTGGTTTCATCAATAGCATCGTCCGCGACCAGGAGCTTCATAATGTCATGAAGTGTCTTCCTAACATCAGTTTCAGTTTCTCCTTCTCGTTCCGGAATTCCAAAAATCTGTGTTGTTCTGTCTTTCTCTATTTTTCCAAGTCATCCAACTTGAGCTTGAAGTCTTCTTCTACATCATCTTTTTCTGTATTAATGGGTGTTCAAAACATTGTTTTATGACTGTGGTACTCAAGTCCCAGACTCAAGATACAAAACCAACTTGAGCTTGAAGTCTTCTTCTTCTTTGTTCTCTGTCATCCTCTGATCGAGTTGTGCTTCTAGAGTATCTATGGATGCCTGGTTGTTCTCTACTCCTTCAAGTCTTTCTTCCATGTTGTCCAACCGTTGTGTGATTTTGTCTATCTTACACACCTGTGTAAACTATACACTAAAAAAGGGGATTTCTTCACCAAGTGAGGTAGGTATGTGAACCCAAGAACTTCATTTGGTATTGACAGGTCTTACAACCTTCACCCAAATTTGAACTGGATAGACCAGGGACCAGAGCACTCCGGTTTGAAGTCTCTGAGGCTGGATAACATTCATAGAGAATTCCTGTGTGTGTGCCTATGTCCTCTATATATGTATCTGGACACGCAAATCCATACAGTACATAGGATTTGGACACAGGAATCAGGATTTGGGACGCAGAACATGGGTTCATGAACTAATAACATGTTTTCCTTTGGTCTTAAACCTTTCTCTACAAGCAACAAATGTGTAAGCAGCAAGCATGTCACTTTACTGAAATGACAATGGCATCAGAATGCACATTATTTGCCCTATGCAAAATTTGCGTTTTTAACCCTCCATTAAAATAATGAAGTGAGTGTCATGGCCTTTACAGTAATGACATGACAGAAAGAGATGTAACTCATTCGAGCAAAAACTACAATGTGTACTATATTGACAAAACAGCTATAAAAAGTGTTTTATACCCTTGATATTTCTGGGGTTCAGCCACCCTTTAACAGAGTCATACCCAGAAGATCAAAAGTATGGCCAAGACACTGCCTGCGATTTACAGTAAAGCCGCGTACAACCAGGTAAAAGCCTAGCATGCCCAAGTTGTATAATAATATGCTGTTGAGTGCATAGTGTGGACTCACAGGTCCATTGGAAAAGAAACCCCACTTTAAATCATATAGACTTAATGTGGGCCACTGAGTAGACAGGCAGATTCGTTTGAGAGAGGGCCCAAAGTAACAAGAGTAGAAACTTTACACATAGAGCGGGCACCTCTTGAAATGTGCAACATCCCTGCTACATACATCTATTTAGTACAAAAAAAGTCTTTACCTGGGGCCAGATTACAGAAACTTTGCACTTGTGCAAGTGCAAAGTTTGCACGGTATTAGCCCTATTTCTAAAAACACTTAAAAATATTGAAAAACCATTGCACCAAGACAAGTGAAGTTTGGCATGCTATAAACACAAAGGCAAACATTGCCCTAGTGCTAAAAAGATACATTTATGATGCATTTTTGCATCAAGGCAAAGTTTGCCCTAGTGCTAATACCATTCCATATTGGTGCAAAAATGTAGTAAAAATGAATCTTTTTTGAACTAGAGCAATTTTTTCCCTGGTGCTTTTAATATGCCAAACTTCACTTGTCCACGTGCAATGTTTTTTTAATGTGACACCAGTGTTTTTAAAAATAGGGCAAACTTTACCCTAGTGCTAATACCGTGCAAACTTTGCACTTGCACCGGTGCAAAGTTTCTGTAATCTGGCCCATGGATTCTCAGATACGAGTCTGCACACCTTTCAGAATTAAATCAATACATTCATAATTTTAGATTTTATAAAATGCGTTAGAAAACAGAATTGTATCTTAACTATTCTATGACCATTACAATTTAATATCCTTTTACAACATAAACACGTTCTCTAAAATATGTATAAGGGTAATGAATTACATATGTTTTCAGGTCATTGTATATATGAAGGAATTGGCGACACATGTGTCACGTTTTTCTCATTTCATACATTTCTTTTTAAAATCCCATGTGTTGCAGAGATACACTTCCTGACAAATAAAGGCTGAGCGGCCATCTGGAAAACTCTTAAACACTGCATGGCCAATGCATCAGATCTTGTGTTTCTAGATTTTCCCCAAAGGTCCAGAGGTGGGAGCGACTCGTGCAGAATCCATGAAAGAGGGACGACTCCTGTAGTGGTGGAGGAAGGCCAGGTATCCGAATAGAAGGAAGGAGGCTGCAGAACATACTGGCTGCAATTAAAGAAGGAGATGGATGGCCTCCACCAACAGAGAAATAACCCAGAAGGGCAAGAGGGATACAGGAAATGGGGAGAAAAAAGAAGACGCAGGAAAGAGGAACAAAGAAGGAGGATGGGGTGAAGCTCCAACTCCGGTTTAATGAAGGAAGTTGTGAAATCCTAGCCAATACAGATGAAGTCTACTTAACATTGCTGCCAGAAGGATTCAGATGCCTGTGGCTGTTCAAAGAGGCATGCCAAGCATATTTGATAGGATAGTCCTATTGGTCAAACTGGTCTGATGCCCAAAATCCAGTTTGAGACTTCACCTCTCTCTGTGGTAAGGGCCAAGTTCCAAAGATGTCATGCCTTTGACCTGTCTTGCACCTCAAGTTAGAAGATACACGTCCTCCTCACTGACTGTTGGTCTCATGACAGGCCATTCCCCCCAGACTCCAAGTTAATCAATTTATGTCCGATAACATGCTATGGGAGCAGAAACCACAGTTCTTCCTGACGTATGCCATATGCAGCCTCAGTGACCTAAGTACTGCCATCTAATAGCATTTAGACTGTAATGTGTTGGCATATTCATAGAAGGCAGGAAACATCTTTACAGACTAGAATGTTACCACTGTATGGCATGCATGTAATGTAATGCACTAATGTCATCATTTTATGAATGATAACACTTCATAACCTAGGCATTTTATATTTTAATCATTTAAAGTAGTGTCCCCAAATGCAAGCAACAGTGTAGGAATAGTCAGCATATGAAAAGTATAGCCATACCTGTACTATAGAGACATCGTAAACTACATAAGGTTGCACAAGCCTGACATAAACAGCATATGCAAGGTACATGCTTGCAAATACAAGAGTTGCCATCATATTTTACACATGTCCAAGTAGAGCCTTTGTATGCCAGAAGTTTTAAAAGACAGGTCTAGGAGGACTGGCCACCAGGGGGCGCAGATACAAACATGCTCCCTGTGTGGGCTCCGCTGCCACGGCCCCGAAAAGTGGATTGAGCCCCCACTTGTGGACCCCCCCACAGAAGGAAATCGAGTGGCTACTGTGGGAAGATCCCCCCACTCTATAGTAAAAATCTCGGAATCAATCGGACTAGGAATCGCTCCGAAAACAGCATACAAAATCACGGCCCGCCAGACCTGAAATGTGAAACTGAAACTGTGCAATCACATGTGTCTTGATAGAGACTGGCGGCCCCTCAGGACCCAAAGCATTGAGGCAGACTCCGCAGTAAAGGAACCAGAGAAATCCCTGGCGACTGAGCCGATTTGAGAGGTAGGTGTCTCTTACTGCGAGGCACCCTATCCTCTACTGTCTGTGACTTACACTGAGCATTAAAGGCGGCCACTGCGACCCCGACCCCAGCCGTACACTGCCCCACTGAGGCTGAGGCCCGTTGTGCGGAACACTGAGTATGACAGTCGTGGAAAGTGTCGGTGGCCCACCCACCTGAACAAGACCAAGGACCGCAGCCCAAGTGAGATCCCCGGGATCCCCAATCGCATCTGTTCCGGTCCGCACTCTACAGAGTGCATCCGCGTAGCATACGTGGAGACCCAGCAGGTAAAGAACTTGAAATGGCAGCAAACGGTGAGTCAAACGAATAGAGTCCCCCCTGCTATGGAACTCCAGTGACCCCTCCGAATTTGAAGTGTAATCATCCCACACGTTCCCACACCATTACCCGGTGCACAGCATGTACAGAGGGGAGGTCTAACTCGCAAAAACTGCTCAAGGAAACTCCATTCACAAAACGCCTTTTATGCGGGCAAAGACCGGAGTGAGGAGCAAGCAAATGGACAGTGGCCACGTGAAGTCACAGGTGGGCCAAACCCCTCAAAAAACATCCAGAGGCGAAACATACCCTACTTTCCTATTGCTATCCCAACTGCAGGAAGAGAAGGAGAACCTGATCACTTTGATAGGGCCGTACACTGGAGCTCAAGCAGACCTAAGCCAAGCCTAACACTAGGTAATTAGCATGCTGCAATCCCCCTCACAGTGGGGGGAAGTGCACACATCGCATAACGACCCTCTGCCAGTGTGATCCACCAAACAGGACCAAAAGAGAGCCCGCCCAGTGCAAAATTGCCTCCGATCCTCCCCATAGTGGACAACAAAACAAAGGCACTCAAACTCTGCTACGAATATAGTTGGAGTGGACCTGATGAGGCCTCATCGTTGCATCCACATCCTGGAATTATTCTGAAGGCATCCCCTTATACATTTAATCAACGTAACACCGCGGTGTGTCTCCTATTAAAGTAAGTGGTAAAGGGGGCAACCCAACTCACTATATAATAGGTTTAAGAGGAAAAGGCTATGAGGAAAAGCTGAACTTTAAGGCAATGCCCCAAAGAGACATTAATGAACCAGCCACACCACTAAACACTGTAATAAACAACGGAATACTCAGCAAGAGCTACACCGTAGTGCCTCAGAAAGGGACTGTATTAAGGGCCTATTCCAGCAGAACTCAGGGAAACACAGTGCCGCCACACCCAAACCTCTGTCACACATACAACCCTGCTCGCCCTCATAAGGACCACAACGCTTTACCAACACCACCCCCTAAAGGCTATATGAGTGTGAGACAAAAATTGGCCCTTTTGCTTCCACCTCCATACCTATCGGAACAGACGACCCCCAACATGGCAGCCAGAGACACCACAGGAAAAAAAATTGGTGGCCACGAAAGGAGACATTGCAGCCTTGTTGGGAGAAATTAAAAATATGGGAGCTAACATCGGAGGTAAGATAGACAAAATCACACCACAGTTGGACAACATGGAAGAAAGACTTAAAGGAGTCATAGATACTCTAGAAGCACAACTCGATCAGAGGTTGACAGAAATGGAACAATGAGAAGAAGACTTCAAGCTCAAGTTGGTTTTGTATCTTGAGTCTGGGACTTGAGTACCACAGTCATAAAACATTGTTTTGAACACCCATTAATACAGAAAAAGATGATGTCCTCTTTCCGTCGGCTTTGGCTTCATGAATATATGCTTTGGGTTGACCATCTAGAGCATGGGTGCGCAATTTATGGCCTGTGGACCAGTTGCGGCCCACCATGATGTTTTGTTGGTCTTCCGGGCCAGACAAAACACTGGCCCTCATTTGCTCAGAGCACATGCACCACGTAGGTCCTACGAGTCATCTAGTGCATGTGTGCTGCACCAATGGAGTGCCAGCACTATGGCTGGCATGGTCAGTAAGGCTTGATGCCGGAAAGCATTTCAGCCTTGCCACACCAGCCGTAGCACAAGAGACCTCGCCAGCATTCCAGCTAGCCTACCTTCCAGCACGTCCGGTAAGTACATATTGGGGGGGGGGGTCTGTTTGTTTGTTGGTTTGTGTGTCGGGTCTTTGTCCTGCCTGTATGTTTGTGTGTATGGTCTGTCCTGCATGTATGTTTGTGTGTGTATGTTGTGATGCGGGGGAGGGGGGTGTGTCAGGTCTGCCTGAGTGTTTGTTTTTGTGTGAAAGTGCAGTGTGTATTGTGATGTGGGGGTGGGCGGAGTGTTGAGTCTGCCTGAGTGTTTGTTTTTATGTGAAAGTGCAATGTAAGTTGTGATGCAGGGGTGGGGGGTGTTGGCTCTGCCTGAGTGTTTGTTTATGTGTGAAAGTTGGGGTTGGGGGGCTCGGGTTTGTATGGGTGCATGGTGTATGCTTGTGAGATTCTATGCTGAGTTGGGGGCGGGGGGTTTCGGTCTGTATGGGTGCATAGTACATTGGTGTATCCTTGTGAGTTTGTGTGCTGGGGTGGGGGGTTCCTGTCTGTATGGGTGCATGGTGTATGCTTGTTAGGCTGTATGCGGGGAAAGGAGTGGGGTTTGGGGTCTGTATGGGTATGTATGTATGGTGCATGCTTCGTGGCATGCGGCATCGTGTTTGGTTGGTGGTGGAGGCCATGGGGCATCGTGTTTGGCTGGGGAGTGGGCCCAATGGGGCATAGTGTTTGGTTGGGGGTTGGAGGCCATGGGGCATAGTGTTTGGTTGGGGGTGTGGGCCATGAGGCATAGTGTTTGGTTGGGCAGTGGGAGCCATGGGGCATAGTGTTTGGTTGAGGGTGGGAGCCATGGGGCATAGTCTTTGAATGGGGGTCGGGGGACATGGGGCATAGTGTTTGGTTGAGGGTTGAGGGCCATGGGGCATAGTGTTTGGTTGGGGGGTGGGGCCATGGGGCATAGTTTTTGGTTGAGGGGTGGCAGCCATGGGGCATAGTGTTTGGTTGGGGAGTGGGGGCCATGAGGCATAGTGTTTGGTTGGGCATGGGGGCCATGGGGCATAGTATTTGGCTGGGGTGAGGGCCATGGGGCATAGTGTTGGTTAGGGATGGGGGGCCATGGGGCATAGTGTTTGGTTGAGGGGTGGGAGCCATGGGGCATAGTGTTTGGTTGAGAGGTGGGGGCCGTGCGGCATAGTGTTTGGTTTGGGAGTGGGGGCCATGGGGCATAGGGTTCGGTTGAGGGGTGGGAGCCATGGGGCATAGAGTTTGGTTGAGGGGTGGGGGCCATGGGGCATAGTGTTTGGTTGAGGGGTGGGATCCATGGGGCATAGTGTTTGGTTGAGGGGTGAGGACCTTGGGGCATAGTGTTTGCTTGGGCGTGGGGGTCATCGGGCATAGTGTCGCACTCCAAGAGTGAACCCAATAATAAAGGCTTAAACAGGCACAGTTAGGAGATGTACTTCCTTTGCTTTTTGAGGAAATCTGACTCAACGAAGGCCATACTTCTTTAGGGCAATCCAAACATTAAAGTATAGCAGGCTAAAATAACAGAAAGGGTCAATAAAATATATATAATTGAATTAAACAGACAATATGCAATAACTAAATAGAAATACATGATAACAATGGAAAATGTGTAGTACAAAATGTAAGTTTGAAAAACATTAAAAATCGTTACACCTCAAAAACATATTCTTTTTTCATGTGTTTAATAACAATTTGGGGGTTGAAAAAGCCTCCTGCCATGCCACGCCCCGCCACGCCTACCGCCCCACCCACATTTACTTTTTGGCCCACTACAGCCATCATGTAAGGTACTTTTGGCCCTCTGTCAAAATCAGTTGTGCACCCCTGATCTAGAATGATGCATAGCCCAAGATCATTGCAATGATGGCCTAGAAGTCGGAGTTGCCAACACAGACTGCATGCAGATGTGAGTCCTAGATCTGTAGGCATTGTTTCTTGGATTGTAGACTTATATGCTGGTCTGCACATTAATGCTCTCTATCCTCAACCCACATACATGGGGTCCTGATGGGTCCAGGATCCATTAATACCCAATTTCAAAGTTTGCCTTATGCATGGCCATGGTTTGAAAATTCCCGGTCTGAGCGGTGAAACCTGAGTTTTATGCTGAGGCGAGAGTTGGGCAATCTTTCTTAAGTCCAATTTCAACCACATGAGTTTTGAAAGCTTCATGCATTCTGAAATGTCAACGTTTCTTTTTTGCTATACAAAAAAAATAACAACTTCCGGATAGAATTATTTCTTAATAGAGTTTGGCAGGGTTTGCCCTTTCCTGCATGACCCTCAATAACTTAATGAAGGTAAAAAAAAACTACTTAACAATATTATGTAAGGGCAGATGGAAGGGCTATGAGCATACTTTGTATCATTTAAGAGCAAGTTCAGACTGTTGCAAATAAGAAAAAATGCTACTTCTAATAGGATCAGCGCATTTCCCCTTACACGCAACCGCAGAAGCCACGATGTAGTTTGCATCCTTTTCAGAAGGTTATTACAGCATTGGGGACGGACTCAGAAATACTAACTGACACACTGATATGAGCTGCTCATCCACCATGTAGTGAGGGAGATACAGAAATATCCACATGTCATTGGTAGGATAATGTATCTGGGACTATCTGAAGCGTCATGACCCTCATAGCATAGGCTTAAAATTAGGGTTCATGAAAAGAGAAACATGTAGACCATGGTCCTTCGATGCTGATGAACACATCCTGGACTTAAAGCATGGGCCACCATTAGAAAGATACAAACTTTTCAAAGTAAGTTCAAAGTTCGTAATCACGAATATACAAACCATGAATAAACAATGTGGGTATCATACACAGATACATATGACTCTGAGCTCTAAGTGGGAAAACCTGACGTGCAGAGTCACACACACGGTTTCTTAGAACCTTCACATTAGGAATGTAGGCTTGTGCTCACATACGCAGACGATCACAGATCCAGGGGCTGGTTCAGCTATATTAATATCCATTTCAGGGCATGTATAGTTGTTGTTACATTTATGAACACTCTTTTACAGTGTGACAAGGTCAGTACGATGCCCTTGGCAAGTGAGGATGATAACCGCTCTCAGCCAGAGCCAGTACTAAAACAGAGGGGGAATGAGCAGGTCGGACTGTGTCAGTCTCAGTTCCTTCTTTCAGTGTCAGTTTTCTTCAATTACTTTTTTCTTCAATTACATTCACTCCATATGTTTCTGACATGTTTCTGGCTAGTCTTTTTTTATATTTCTTTCAGAAAACTACATATTCTAGCATCCCCTGTGAATGAAAGAATAACCACCATTCAAATTGAAGCTACCACAAGTGCCATGGAAGTGGTGAACCACAATCAGAAATGTATTGTAAAGAAACCAATGCACAAAACTGTGAAACACAACCTGCAATGTATTGAAGAGATGCCGGTGAGTAAATGAGAATTGCAGTTGAGAACAAAGTGCTTTCAGTTTTAATTGTGCTCAACCAGATACATCAGTAGTGGGTGTGGTCCAGTAAACATTGCCCACAAAAGTGCATATGATTTATTGCCTATGATTGGATATTTTCAACCAATACATCATAAGCCTTATTTCATCCAGTTAACTCTGAGTGGACATGTGTTTCGAGAATTGATTCTCTTCTTCAAGGCTTAATGCAGTATACAATTGGTCAACAATCCAAGCGATAAAATGCAAGTCTTAAAGTGGTGTTAATAGAACCTGCGAAAAAAAAAAACATCACATTTGAAAAACAATATGCTGAAAGATATGTCACTACTGTCAAAAACATTGGTGTCACCACAACATGTAATTAAACACGAATTATTGTATCCCATTTTCAAATATTCATCATGGCATTGGTGAAATGAGAAAAGGCCACACACAGAAAACACAAAGAAAAAAACAAGTGTTAAAACGCTTAAAGTATTTTAAAGTCTGCATTCCTTGATAAAAACCTGTAGGTTGCATACTGTACAACAAATTCAATAAGTGGTATGTGAACATGCTCCCAATCCTACGCAACACCCCAGGGGAACCCATAAAGTAAGGCCACGCTTGTGTTCATAATCCAAAACAATGGAACCTCTAGTGTTCTAAATTCTTTTTTTCTTTTTTCTTTTTTTTTAGCTTCTATTATTTTATTTATTTTTTATTTTTTTTTAAAATTTTATTTTCAATTTTAACAATACTACAATACATTAAAAACATCAAGGTGATACAAAAATAAACTATACACAAGATTACAAATCACTGAACACAAATTCCACCGCACTAAATTCTTATAAATAATGAACTTTCTATATTGATAGGTCGAGGCATTGATGTCAGTTAGACCCTGGTAAAGCGATGCTCAAGGTAGACAACTACTAAATCATGTGAAGGGTGGCCCCAAACAAGCATTTTAGAATGTTAGCATGCATGCAGAAGATAAAGGCTAAGTGGCACTGACTGATTTAGGTTCAGATCATGGAAGACTGTGGAAAAAGTAAGAATCTTCTCAAGATAAAGGACGATTTCTTAAGCTGTCAAGAAAATAATTCAGTGAATGATTTTAAAGGAAAGCATTAAGTAAATCGTGTCAATTGTGTTTGGCAAAGGCAGTGCTCATATGAAGATTTGTTATATTAACGTACTGAGTTAATTTGAAATGCAACCTACCCCTTGCTTGAATGGAGATGTGTAAATAATGAATTCACAGATTGATAACGATGTTGTGTGTTATGCTGCGCGGTGAAAGAAACAGACGTGCAGCGGTATCAGATGCTGCTGGTGTCCCTGCTTGCATGCTTGATAGTGTGAGACAATCAGAAATGAAACAAAACAATAGACCAGTGTGAATTAGATTACGTCGCCCAATCTGGTCAATCTCACTAAAGGAACATTAATTAGAGTAATGCTTACCTAACAATGAGTGAAGCTGGTTTCCCACTGCACACTGCGGTCCAGAAACCAGAAATTATGGTAAGTTGTCATTTATGTGGTCATTTAAGAAGCGTGTTTGTTACCATGACACTGCGTATACTCGACATCAAAAACGGACTGCGAGCACAATGGTGTGTAAGTGCTTGAAAAAAAGAGAAGTTCAGTTGATGAAGGAGGTCCGTGCAAATGTGGAATGCTCCAACGATGCTTACCCGGTGGAGATCCACAGAATAGACCCCCAATCAAACAGGCAGACTGACAGGACTAGCAGGCCCTCAAATGCACTGGGATTTAAGGAACATAACTCACCACCACAGGGCACCATTGGAAAGCCAACACAGACCTGCGCATGGAAAAGCGGTAAGACTCAGGCCACCCTCTATGTGTTATGATGTTTGTGCTGCCTCCCCATAGAGGACCACAGGGAAAGATTGTCCCAGGGAGCCAGTGGGGGGGATAGCCTATGGGAAGAAAGAGGGCAGTATAAAGGATACCTGGGAGACAGGAATGTATGGGTTGTTCAGGGGAGGTCACTGGTGGTGGAGGTGGACCAAAAGACCAGATGGAGGAAGGATGGTGCAGAGTACTGTGAAGGAGGGTAATACAGTTAGTGAAGTTTTGAATGGTGTGAGGAAGTGGTACTGAACGTGAATTAGTGTGCATGTGTTTGTGTGGGTGGAGTGATTGAAGAGAGTGGCAAGTGAAGGAGAAGGTGAGTGGGGGAGTGAAAGGCGAGGGAGTATAGTAGTGGGTTGGAGAGCCGAGGGTAGTAATTGTGGGGAGAGAGGGTGTGGAAGTGTTGTTAATTTGGGAGAATAGTAGTGGTGGGCAGAAGGGAAAATAGTAGCAGTGAGGAGAGGCGTGAGTTTTGATTCAGAGAGGGGAGTGTAGTAGTGGTCTGGAGAGGGGAGAGTGGTAGTTACGTGGAGAGGGGAGGGAAATAGTGGCATGGGGAGGTGGGAGCAGTAGTGTGGAGAGAAGAGAGGAGTAGTACAGCCGAGCTTAGAGTTATCGTGGAGCGGGGGGGGAGTTGTTGAGTGGTGAGGGGAGTAGTAGAGTGGCGAGGGGCGAGTAGCCGCCATGTGCGGAAGGGTGCGAAGTAGAGGCTAAGATCAGAGGCTGGAGGTGGGAAGTAGAGGGAGGAACATCAAAAGGATAGATTAGATAGTGTGAGGGAGAGAAAGGAGAGGCAGTGGGTGAAGTAGGAGGGGGGAGAGGTGGTGAAGAAAAGTGAGACAGAGGATATTGGTAGAGCAACACAAGTTTGTGGAAGAAATGGATCAAGTGGGGCCTGAGTAACTCGGGGGCACTAATGTTTGTTTTACATTACATTAGAGAACCTAGACCAGGGTCATGAAGACTGTTCCCATAGAGTGGCAGAGTGAGAAGGTGCACACCATTAGGCCATTGAGACCAGTTAGACAGTTTCTTAGATAGTAGGAGTCACAGATCATTAGATTTAAGCCTGGGGTTGAGGAAAGTCTGTGATATAGGGGGAAGAGCCCTACCTAAACAAGGGGAGGAGAGAGAGAGAGAGAGAGAGAGAGAGAGAGAGAGAGAGAGAGAGAGAGAGAGAGAGAGAGATGACCCATAGCAAGCATATGTTTTTAATTTGAACATAGAACCCTTGAACTGTCTTCGAAAGTTGCTGTGTTCTGGAGGCATCTGTGACAAAATATATACATACACACTGCATTGTGTTCTACATTTTGAGTAATAATATGTTTATAGTTATGTTTTGTTTTATTTGTAGAGGACACAACTCACACCTAATTGTCTGTGTCAGTGATGCTTAAGAATACTGATGAACAGGAGAACTCAAAGTGGAATTTTGTGGTAGGAGGTGGTATGATACAGGGAAACAGTGACAAGGGATCGGGTTAAGGGTTCCTGTTCTCTCCCCGAATAACACAGCAGGAAACCCACTTAGTAATGGAATGTTAGTAGCCACAGACTGGGTAGGATGAAGGATTTGCTATGTGACACGGGGAACACGAGCACTTTTTTGAGTGAGTCATAAAATTGCTTGACGGATTGTCTGAACCTCGATGAGAGTGTCGTTGTGTTCCATAGGAATGGAACATAGACAAGGAGCCCTCTGTTTCCCTAATTCTTGCCACTGGAATGGGCCCTTTCTAGATGAAGATGTCAGAAGAGCAAAATGATCAGGAAAGGAGTCATACGTGGAGTCCACTTTGGAGATGTGGAGGGGGGGCTGATGCTCTTGGTGACTTGATAGAGTGTTTGAATCCCTTGAAGACATTGCAGACTATTTTTTCTTCTCATGAAAACCTCTTCCTCTCACCAATGAAATCTGCAATAGACAGTCTTCCTAAGACGACAGAATGTTTCTCCTCAAAAAGCAACCAACTATATTTTAAAAATGTTTTCACCACTTCTCTCCTTATACAAATGTTTCTCTAGAAAAACATAAAAACTGTATAAGGGTAACAACATCTGCTAAAACGCCTTAAACTCTAAGTCAGAGCAATGAAACCAAAATGAAATCAAATAACAACCCACCAGTAGAAACTAAATATTATTTTAATTATAGTTCAAGTTTCTACATAGAGGTAACTAGCAGAAAGTGCCCATTCTCCGATCCGAACAGGTTCTGTGGACAGACATCACAAAACTCTCATCAATTGTTGAAAATAAAGGATCCTGTAGGTCGCTGTTCCGATTGGCTAATTGCTTGATGTGCTTTGTACTCTGAAGTAAACCGCATTGAGAATGGGTGTGTGTGGCTGTCTGACATACCCCAGAGCTAAAATTTGGGGGAGATGAGAGATGGTGTGCTGCTGCATACTGGGACCTACTGTGCTCTCTCCCCATCTGTTGCCTCACCAAGGTGTGGTGTAGTTCGCTGCAGTGCATTGCAGTGCAAATGTCCCAGGAACTGTGCTTTTTAGGGTAGAGGACCGGTCCGTCTACACCCACATTAATGTTTCACCGATTTCAGTTAACTGTCTCATGTGTGAAGGTGCTGAAATTCGGGCTCAGGGGTGGGATGTCCACATTTTATGTAGCCAGTAATGTCCGGAGGTTCCTAACAGGTAACTATGCGAAGTTGGTGCAGATTGGTGGAACAGTGTGGAATTGTATAAGGAACTACTCACCACCAATCATCAAAGCCAGAAAAAGTTTAGACTTTTACTGTAATCCAGGGAAAGGGGTTGGGTGTTCAAATGTCATCTGGCGAGGATTGTCCATACGGTCCTAATGGGTACTATGCAAATGTGGTGCAGATTGGTGAAACAATGCTAAATTGTATAAGGAATAGCGCTTTGCCAAGCCACAAACTCACAAACACATTTTGACATTTGCTGAAATTCGGAGAACGGTGTGGGGTGACCACATGTCATGTGGCCAGTAATATCCACAGGGTCCTAATAGGTAACTATGCTAAATGTGGTGCAGATAGGTGAAATGGTGCAGAATTGTTTAAGGAACAAGGCTTTGCCAAGCCACAAACCCACAAACACATTTTGACTTTTGCTGAAATCCGGGGAACGGGGTGGGGTGTCCAAATGTAATGTAGCCAGTAGTGCCACAAGAATCATCAGCATGTAAAAGGACCAATAAGGAGGTTGGTTTATTGCCCTTACTAGCAACCTGTTAAGTGACTTCAATTCAGCAATCCCACTAAGTCAGTGCCTCGTCTGGGATGCCCAAGGGAGCCCTTATTTATATATTTTTATGACAAGTTATACTCTGGATGATAAACCCTTATATAATGCCCCTCTCTTTGAATCCCCCTGACCTCACTGAGCCAAGAAGTAGGTTTGTTTTGCAATTTAAAAGATTTATTGGAAAAATTAAACAATATATATATATTACACTTTTATAATAAATTAATATTTGATATCACGCTTAAGAATATGACAGTGATCAACACTGGGTGATGTTACACTAGCACACTGATTTAATTACTTAAGAGTTAGTATAGGGAGGAAAAGGTAACTGAGAATGCTTTTATGGTTTCAAGGAAAAACAATGATGGAAAGAATGCAGTACAGAAATAACTGGTAGGGTTTCACAAGAGATAAAATGTTCACTTTTCCCCTGGTGGCAATTCACTCCCCCCTATACAATAGTAGATGGAAAGAAGAGCACACAGTTCTCAGGAATACAATCAAATGTAGTTCAGTTCCCCCCTAGCAAGCTTAGATCACAGGGATGATTTTAAAACACAGGCAAAATACTTTAAATGTGGTTTGCAAGGAAGTGAAATTATGCTAAAAATGATTTTAATTCCCTATAGGAGATCCAGGGTAGGTGATAGCTACTTAATATTAGTTCAGGTTAGCACTATCAATGATTCAGGGATGGTTATCAGGTTGAAAACGGAATTCAATAACGGAAGCAAAAGACAGATATTTTTACACGTGGTTGAAATGAAGCAAAATGTCAATTTGCAGCAATTTTTCCAAATGCGTCGAGCACGATTACGGAATAACTATTAGGAATAGAAAGGCTTAGAATCTTAGCTTTAAAATGAAAGTGAAATTTCGTTCCTAACCCACACGGTTCCAAAGATATGGACGATTTTGTGGAGATAGATTTTCAGAAATGAAAGTAAACTTCAGAATGACAAAATGACACTTTTCCAGCTTTGAAACGACAGAATGAACACACGATTCCTATGATGCAGATCTGGACAGGTTCAAATGAATCAGATTATTTTAAACTAAGAGATTAGTTCTGACACAGTTCTGGCTGAGTACTCACACTATAAATGTGAAATAGGCCGTTAAGGTCTGATCAGGTTTGGACTGGACTCCTGGCGGGTGGTTCTGAAGTCACAGCTCTATGGGTCAGCTCTGCTCTGCACTTCACAGTGGTCTGGTCTCTGGTTCTGGCAAAAGTTCTTGGCACTGCAGAGCGGTCTGGTCTCTGGTTCTGGAGATGGTTCTTCTGGATATTGTCTGGTCCGGCAAAATGCGTCGCAAGAAAGTGTAAAGTGAATGTCTTTCCTGTCCAAGCAGTCTCTTTTTATGTGTTCTGCAAGTGGGTGTGTGCGTGGGCATAACTAAGCCTGCCCCTCATAACTTATCATTGGCCAAGTCCTCCTCTCTCCCTTGATTGGGGAATGAAATGGAGTGTCATTGTGATGAGGTAGTTTATGGGTCAGAGGATCCACCCCTGGTCAATTTGCACACAAATCTATTCTTCATCCAAATACACATTTATCTATGTGCCATTTTTCTAATATTATATGTCCAGTTAACATATTTTCTGTAGCACCAAACCATCCGATCCCTGTCTTTGTAAGATGTCATGTCCACTTCTGACAGAATTCTGCCCTTTTCATCCAGATAACGACCTCTAAACATTTCCAGATTTTACACAAATGTGCACAACGAATATGGGTATCAGATGATAAGGTGTCAGATTTTTAACATACATATATTTGGAGTAACAACCTATTTTCCGCTACTATCCCCCAGAACATACCACAGAGTCCTAATACCTCTCAAAATGTGCACAGAAAAATCACAAGAATAATGATATTGATTATACAATTTTGACAAGTGTGTACTATGAATTATCCATCTTTTTAAAATGATACTCTGGCCCAGAAGGGTGTGGTTTCCCAAAGCACATGGTGGAATTTCTGGTTTGTCCACTTCCTCCAACTCAAGTTGCTCACAGAGGGCCTCATTACACGGATGGCGGTAAGGATTTACCGGTACCTGTAAAATACCGGTTCCGGTAAATCCTTACCGCCTTAAAACGAGGTCCATTTGCGGGTTGGAGGATTTAACGCCTGCTTTTTGCAGGCGTTAAAAACCAACCCACAAAGGGACCCAGGGAGCTAATTACGGTACCGCAATTTGCGGTACCGTAATTAGCGCCTTCCCCATTCCCATTGAGCCCTATGGGGCAAAAATGGGAATGGGGAAGGGCAATGGTGGAAGGAGGAATTACCGCCCCGCCAACCTTGGAATGGGGCGGTAATTCCCCTTTCCGCCAAGGCGGTGCCGGTATTTTACCGGCATGAACCATGGCGCTAATAGCGCCATGGTTCTCCGCCATCCGTGTAATGAGGCCCAGAGGCACTGCCCCTCCCCATTTCTCTCAAGAGGAAGCCATTTATGACCCCCCCTAATTTAACATTTGCCTGAGCCAAGGAAGGCTCATTGTTCTGTTTCCCTCCAGTCCTCGGTGCTCCTCCCTTGATTCAATCAGGGAGGTGTCATGTCCTTTTGGTGGGAACAGCAGAAGGCAGCCAGGCATGGGAATGCAGTGGCTGAGCAAGTTTCAACTCCTGTCGGGGGTAGTTGCCGGGCAGAATTCACTCTCTTCAAGCCAGGCTTCAGCCAAATGTCACTTTTGTACACAGTTTTTCTTCATCCAAATCAAACTTACAATTTTTACACATGCAGCTAGAATGCTGATTCTAAGTTCAAAACTATGACATTTAAACAGTTGCAACCTATGTGACACTCAAAGTAGGTCACTCATTTATTTTAACATTTCGATTTTAGTGGCTTTAAGTCCAATTTCACTTGAGCTGCTGGCATCCGCAGCTCAGCCAGTTTTGTTATAAACATTGTTTTGGGCTCTTCATCTTTCCAGATTTTGTATGCACACAAGACTACATTCTGCCAAATGTCTGCTGGTGTTCATTGAGATTTTTGAATATCTTGCAATGTTTAAAATAGGCATTTTTAGCTTGCACTTCAGAGAAACAAAGGTGATTTCAAAGCGTTTTTTTGAGCTAACAGGCACTGCTGTTTTTCCTTTGGCACACATTCCACTCATGGCACTCCTGGCCCATCACGCTCGCACTGGTTGGTGGTAGGTCAGGCGACCATTTTGGTGTGCGCAAAAACTGCACGGTTTTCCTGGATCCTGGCGCAAATGTGGGCTTTTCCGCCCTCTTGGATTTCCTAAGCCCACAGCACCAAATGTTGCAGCATAATAGTCCAAACGTGGGTCAGGACATCCAACAAGCACCCCCGCCCAACTGCGCTTTGATTTCGAGTCGAGGGGGAGTCGGGTGCAAAGGATGTTTTGATCCACGCATTGGGATGTCCGAATCATCTTCTTCCGATTCTGCAGATGACAAAGTTCAGCATCTTTTCCTCCATCAGGGTGGATCGATCAGTTCTCCTTGCCGGTCCTGATGGGAGTATTGGGCGGTACCCCAGGCCCCTCGGATCTTTGCTCCCGGTCCCCAGGTCGTCTTGTGTGGTCAGTCTCTAGGTTTTCTTTCTCCTAGGATGACAAAGCAAAGCGGCAATACCTATTCATAGACATTTCTCCCCCACTATTGATATAGTGGGGCGGCATATACATTTTATAAATCAATAGACATTTACATTCTTATTTTACAAAAAAAACCAAGATATAATTAGAAGACATTTTCATTCAAGAATCATAATATTTTATAGACTTTATGTGGGATATTTTAGGGTTGGAGCTGAATTACTCTGGAGCGGCCCCCTCTGGTATTGCAGAGGTCTCCTCCAGTTGCTGCAGAGTGTGCCTGGGATGGCAACACTTTAACTGATTTATATGGACCCACTTGTCTTCCCCTTCTGCCAAACTACCTTTGAGGATGCGGATCTTGTATGCAACTGGGGAGATCTTGTCTATAATTTCAAAAGGTCCCTTCCATGTAGGCAAAAATGTTTGCTGTTTGGCCTGGTTTCTTTGCAAATTGTATAGATAGTTCCGGTCTCCCACATTATATACTTTCCTGGAAGTTTTCAAATCGTAATGGGTCTTCATGCTATCAGCAGATCTTTCTAGATTTCGCTGAGCATAGGCAAAAGCATGTTGGAGGTGTTTCCTTAAATTCTCCACATACTCATGAGTTGTGGAGGCATTTATCAACGTTTGCTCTTGGGTTCTGTAGAGCAAATGCTGGGGAAGCACCATCTTGTGTCCAGTCATCAGCTCAAATGGTGACATTTTAGTTGCAGATGAAGGGGTAGATCTGATGGCCATTAGGACCAGAGGTAATCGGATATCCCAACTTGGCCCAGAATCTGCCACAAACTTTTTTAATATGCTCACAATGGTCCGGTTGTAGTGTTCTACTGCCCCACAAGAAGCTGGCCGGTAAGCAATATGTAGCTTCCTTTTGACCCCCAGTATCTCCCACATCTTTGTCATTACCTCGCTGGTGAAATGGCTACCTCTGTCTGACTCAATCCTTTGAGGTAGCCCAAAACGGGAAAAGATGTGGTTAATCATCAGGGCCGCTGCTGTTTCTGCCTTGCAGTTTGGCGCCGGGAGACATTCCACCCACTTGGTAATCAAGCATGTCACCGTCAACATGTACTTATTCCCCCCAGTGGAGCGAATCACGGGGCCTATGGAGTCGATTTGCAAATCTGACCATGGCAGTGTCATCCCCCTCTTTTGGAGAGGCGCCCGGTGTGTGAGGGATGTTGGCTGAAATTGTGCACACACAAGATACCCCTTCAAGTATTGGTCGAGGTCCTGCCCCATGTGTAGCCAGTATGCAACCTCTCTTAAGATCTCAAGTGTTGTATGAAACCCCCTATGACCGGCGGTGGCCGCATCATGGGCGTGACTTAACAACAGGCTTCGGAATGAGGTAGGGACCACCCACTGATCATGGCCAGCTTGGGATTTCCTTACCAACAAACCGTCTTGGATTCGGAACATTTTTGGACATTTCATCAGCACTCTAAGGTCCTCTTTCCCAATGTAGTCGGTATCCGTCAGGGGACAGTTTTCAGGGTCCTCAATGTGTTGGTAAAACTTACCAATTATTGGATCCCCTTTTTAAGCCGTAATCAAATCAGCATCTGGAGTCTACTTACTCCATTGTGCAGTTGAAAGATCATTGTGAGCATGTGTCTGGGACCTAGTGATAGCAGTGACCTGGATTTCTCCCAACAGGGACTCAATCTCTATTAGATTCCCTTGGATGGCCCCGGTTTTGGCCAGCTGATCAGCTAACTCATTTCCAGTTTTGTCTGGTCCCTCTACTTTGGAATGACCCTTGATCTTCTTCCAATAGATGGTCATCCCATTCACGGTGACCAGATCATCAATATTTTGGATTAACTTCCCATGTTTCAAGGGTTTGTTATTAGCACATAACATGCCTCTGGTTTTCCAGTTAACCAGGTGCTCCACAAACCCGTTCCGTACATAATCTGAATCTGTGATTATGACCAGTACGCGGAGTTGATGTTGGACAGCAGTGAGTATGGCCTGATGCACAGCCATCAATTCTGCAACCTGACTACTTCGGGGACCAATTTTGTACCCAGCGGAGGGTTCTGGGGACTCATTCACCCATGCATTCCCTACGCTGGCCACCAGTTCTTTCTCCCCATTGTTGTCAACATGGTAAGAGCATCCATCCACATAGACAGTGGGCATTCCCTCACACTTGTCTTCTTCAAATACTTTGTGTGGGGAATTAAGGTATGCCTCCATGTTGTCCTTGATTTTCAGACTTTCGTTCTCGAGACAGTTTTCTCTGGCACAATCATGCAAGTCAGCCAGACCTTGCGCGAGGAGACTTTTCTTGTTTTGGCCATATCTGACCTCCACAGGAAAGCCTTGCATTAACAGAATCCAGGAAGTAATTCGGGAATTACTCACATTTACGGCTCGGGTTCTGTCACTTTGGAGATATTGCAGAGGCTGGTGTGGAGTCTCCACTATGATGTGTTCCCCCTGGATGAACGGGCGGTAATTCTTCAATGCCCACACCGTTGCCAGGAGTGCCTTCTCACAATCGTTGAATTTTTCCTCCACAGAGGATAAAGTTGTGCTCACATAAGAGATTACTTTATTGACCTTGTGATGCTTTTGATATAATACTGCCGTCAAGCACGTATTAGAGAACCCTGTCTCCAGGAAAAACTCCTTGTTTCTGACAGGGTAAGCTAGCCAGGGCGCTTGTGAGAGGCTTTTTTGAGTTGTCTTACTGCCTCGGATTGTTTTGGACCCCATTCCCACTTGACCCCCCCCTTCAAAAGATGAATGAGGGGTCTAGTGATCCATTTTTGGAGGGCTTTCACTTTCTTTTCCTGGGGACAGAGACCCTGAGGAGTAATCTCATGCCCCACAAAATTAACATGGGTTCTACACCACTGTGCCTTCTGAAAGGAAAGTTTTGCTCTGGCGGCCCTCAACTGTGTCAGAACATAACAAATCTCCGCTATATGTTCCTCCACAGATGAACTTTTGATGAGGACATCATCTACATAAGCCAAGTTACCCCTTGCACCCAGGTCGGGCATGGCCTTGTGTAGGAAAATGTTGAATTCATTGCCGGAGTTGAGGTGTCCGAAGGGAGTCCGGGTCCATGTGTACTGCTGGCCCCCAAAGGTAAGAGCCAGTTTTTTATTGGTCCTCCCTACTGACAGGCATGGTCCAGTATCCATTGGTCAGGTCTATTGCAGTGAAAAACTGTGAACCCTGAATCTGGGCCAGCCCTTGGTCAATGTAGGGCAGAGACCATCGGGAAGTATGGACCCATTTGTTGAGCTCCCTAAGGTCGGCGCAGAGTCTCCACTGGCCGTTTGGCTTCAATATTCCCAGCACCGGATTATTGAAGGTGCTGTGTACTGGACGGATTATCCCCCGGGACTCAAGGTTCTTAATTATTTCAGTAAGGGACTCCATGGATGCGAGAGGCAAACGATATTGCTTCACAAACACTGGAGTAATGCCAGGGTCTGTGGGGATTGTTGTTGTGTGGATGTCGGTGTGACCACAGTCATATGAGTCTACCGCAAAGAGATTGTGGAAATCCAAGAAAACTTGTTTCAACTTTTGCTTCTGTTCCAGATTCTCGCAGGCATCAGCTAGGTTGGCTCTCTCTTCCGCCATCTGCCTGAAGCCTGGAAAGACTTCTGGTTTTGCTATCTCAGCGCCCTCCTCCAGCTGGGTGGAGAAGTCCCTGGTCAGAGTGCTGATTTGGACTGGAGGCTTCAGGTGGGAAAGGCAGCCGTCATGGACCTGGACAATCACCTCATCCCTTCTGAAGTCACAAGTCACATCTTCCTTTCCATAAGGGCAGGAAGTGTACATCAGGAAGTTCCCCCCATGCCGGGTAACGATCCTGTCTGGTGTTGTATTGTCATCACTGTCACTGTCGAAACAGTCCTTGGGGATTGTTCCTAACAGTTAATTTCCTAAATCAATGGAGAAATGTCGGTCATCAACCGCCATTCCAATAATGGTGCCCGCGGCTAGAGTAATACTCTTTAAGTCGCTGTTATCCACCTCTATTGGAATGCTGTCATGTTCTATGTTGACTAATGGTGTTGGGTTTACCCCAACCCTTGCTGTTGGAGAGAAGCATTTAGATGAATATAAGCATCAGGGTTTGTCAATTTTTGTCCTCTTTTAACTTTTACTTCCACAGAGAATTGTCGGGTCCTTTCTGGGATGGTGAATTCCTCTTTAACCTGAATTTCAACTGCATACGGTAGCAATTGAGCTGACTAAATGATTTTTCTGGATCATCAAAGCCCATGGGATTATCCGCTAATCGGGACCAAGCTTTGAAGTTTATTAGGTCCAAACTAATGGCAAAGCGATTGAGAATGTCACTGCCTAAGTAAAAGGCGGCAGTGACGTCTCGCACGACCCAACAATTATGGACTATGCTCTTGTTGCCAATGGAGATTTTGAGCATACACCTGCTTGGCAGGAGATGTTTGGAATTAGGTGCTTCCAGGTCCATTCCCCATTTGTCTATCAGTTTGAATGTGGGAATGGCTGGATCTTTTGGGAGTTGGCGGAACATGGCTTCGCTGATGAAGCTCCTACCGTTGTTCACACACACTTCCCATCATTTAACTGAACAGGGATGAACAACTGCTCTCCAATTTGCTGAATATAAGCCAGGCTCTGAGCTGATTTCACATCTTTCTCGACTATCGGAGTGGGAATGTCTGATTGTGGATTAGTAAAGAATTTCAGAGTGTTTCCTTCTAGTGTGGAATACCACCTTAAACTGGAAGGAAGGTTGATTTTCAGAAATAGAGAGGACCCCCCATCACCAGTCTGTTGTCCTACTGCTATTACTGTCATGTCTGGAATTTGGTTATTCTGGAAGTGAAATTCTACTTGGTCAGATTTTTGTTCAACCATGTGGCAGGTGCCGTTTAAGCTAACATAGTTGACACTCTGCTTTAATATTATTGGTCGGCTAGTCTGGGTCCAGAGGACCTTTTTTACACAATCTATTAGGGGTGACAACCTTCTCAGGAGGTCATTCCCTGGTAAACAAGGGGTGCCCTCTGGAGTCACTACTATGACCGGGTGTTTCACCTTGTGTCGCCCAATTTTGATGTCCAAATCTGAAGTTGTAACGCTCACCTGATTCCCACGGAGGCGCTGATCTTGGCAGGAAGGTGTCTGTGACTCGAAAGGTGATGTGCAGAACCCGATGGGCTTCTGGGGTCGAACCTCTTCGCACTGTGTGTCGAACTCGTAGGGTGAGGTTTCTGCAGGTGAAAGAATATGGGGGTTAATGGTCTGGGTTGTTCAATGTCCCTCTTCCTCTCTCTCCCTCTCCTTAGAGCACCCAGGTCAACGTGCTCACCTTAGATAGGTGAATGCTGGGCTCTCCATCTGCGTCTGGTGCAGGGCGCTGCTGCCAGTTCCTTCACTGGTGAAACATAGGCCTCTTGGACTCAGAAGACCGTTACCGTCGTTAACTGCACGAGCGGTGAGTTTCCAGACACCTTTTTAGTCTTTATAGTCTTTAGGTGCAAGGCACGTTAACATTGAACAGGACTTTGTATAATGCTTTTCTCCCTTTGTCTTGCAGGACTCTTGAGGAAGATGGAGTGAAGCGCCTGGAAATGCATGAATAAATGCAAGCGCTCTAACTGTCTTTTCCCTTGCAGCGTAGTTCGTGCTGAAGAGACACCGGAGTATTGCAGGCGTTCTATTGCGAAGAGCGCGATGGGCGTAAGTAAATACCTGTCTAATGTCTCTTCTTTTGTCTTTCAGAAGGTGGTTTGCAGCGCCGGAGTCGGTAAGTAGTGACAATGCTTTTGTCTTCGCAGGCGGAGGTGCAGCGTGCCGAAAATGACCGCAGCCGATGGATCAGGTGAGTAGCACTGCGAGTTAAGGCTGCCTTGCTAACCTGCTGTTTCTTGTCTCTGCAGGTGCTGCTGTCGACTGGATGCAGGAAGTGGTGAGTATGCTTCTTGCAGATTCAGGATGCAGGAATGGTGAGTATGATTCTTGCAGATTCCGGATCGTAAGAAGAAAGGCTGGAACAGACTCGGTGTGCGTTCTGCTGCAGATGCAGACTAACGCGAAGCACGTTTCGTCTATCGGGTGTGGTTTAAATAGCCTTGGAGTGATGAGGCGTCTTCCTCCACGGCCCCGCCTAGGTATGAAAAGAGTTCCAGTTCCAGAAGCTTTCCAGTGCTGAATCCAGGGAGTGGAGCTTGCCCCACCCAGGTAAGAAAGTAGTTCCTGTTCACAGAGGACTTCTAAGTGGCTGGTAAGTAAGCAGCATGGTCTGCTGCAGGTAAGTCCACCCAAGCATCTGTACACATATTATGAGCCCGGCGCTTCCAGTGCCGGGACCAATGATTCTGAAGAGCCTGGTGCCACCGGCGCCAGGACAAGGTCCAAAAGGTCCCCGTGGGGACCGGCTGGTGCCTAGGATTAGGGTTAGGGGCCTGCTTCCAAGGATGTTGGGCTGGTCCTGGCTCCTTGGAAGCAGTGATCATGACAGTACCCCCCCTCAAGGCCCCTCCTAAGCGTGTCTTCTCCGGGGGTTTTGGCTTGTCGGGGTGATTCAGATGGAATCTCTTGACCAGACGAGGTGCGTGGACATATTCTGAGGGTTCCCAAGACCTTTCCTGGGGGCCGTATCCTTTCCAATCAACCAGATAATATAACTTAGATTTGGAGATCTTGGAGTCTAGAATGTTCTTTACTTCGAATTCGAGTTCTCCGTCTACCAAAACAGGTTCTGGGAGTTCAGTCAATCGGGTTTCTGGTTGTACTGGTTTTAATAAGGAGACATGGAATACTGGATGTATTTTCATATGCGCAGGTAATTCCAATTTGACCGCCACCGGATTAACTATGGTAGAGATGGGGTAAGGTCCAAGGTATCTCGGGTTGAAGGTGCGGGGTCCTTTTAGAGGCAGGTGCTTAGTGGATAACCAGACCTGATCTCCTACTGCATAGTGAGGGGCCTCTTTACGGTGTCGATCTGCTCCCTTTTTGACTTGAGCTTTAGCTCTTTGCAGATGGGCAGTGGCTTCTTTAAAAGCACGGGTAATCTCAGAGTGCAAATGATCCACAGCAGGTGTTTCGAATTCTTGGGGAGGATCCAGATTAGAGGTTCTAGGATGATGTCCGTATAATAGGAAGAAGGGAGTCTTCCCGGTTCCAGAATGAGTCGAATTGTTGTAAGCGTATTCAGCGACCCAAAGAATATCCTTCCAAGGGTTTTCAGTTTGTTGGAGCATGCAACGCAGATATTGCTCTAGAGTCTGATTTGTCCTCTCGGTTTGTCCGTCAGTTTGGGGATGGTGACTGGTTGAAAGTCTTACATCAATTTGGGCTAGACGACAGCAACTTCGCCAAAAGTGGGAGATGAATTGACTTCCCCTATCGGAGTTAAAACCGAGGGAAAACCGTGTAACCGAACAATGTTCTCTAAGAATTCTCGGGCCAATACCGAAGCCGAAGGTAGGCCCTTCAGGGGAATGAAGTGAGCCATCTTGGAGAACAGATCCACGACTACTAAAATGGTATTATACCCTGAGCATGGAGGTAAATCCGTGATGAAATCCATGGACAGGGTATGCCATGGACAGGGAGGAATATCCAGAGGGTGTAAAAGGCCGGCTGGTTTCTCCTTCTGGCTTTTATTCTGGGCACACACACCGCAGGAGATTACAAAGTCTCTAATATCCTTCTTCCATGATGGCCACAATGTCTCTTGATCTTTTCCATGGTTTTGGTAATGCCAGGGTGACCCTCCATTAGAGAGTCGTGATAACCGGAGATTACTTGTTTTTGTATTTTCTCACAGGGCAAGTACAATCGCCCTTGGAAATATGGTAGGTCTTGATCCACTGAGAATTCTTTTCCCTTTAATTGCCAGTCCTGCAAATCGGCCGGAGTTAGGAGTGACTTGACTGTAGTCTTGATGTCTTCAAAGGATTGAGCGCTAACCAACCCCAAAATCCTTTGTTCTGGGATTATGGGTATTGGTTCTGGATTGGTCAAATGTTCATCTACTCCCATCCGAGAGAGGGCATCTGCTTTTCCGTTTTTACTGCCGGGTCGATAAGTAATTATAAAGTCAAACTCAGCCAGAAACAGAGCCCAGCGAAGCTGTCTGGAAGACTGAGCTTTGGCCGTCTTTAGATATTGTAGAGTGCGGTGATCAGTCATTACGGTGACTGTGTGTCTGGCTCCCAAAAGATAATGCCGCCAGGCTTTAAAGGCCGATCTGATAGCTAAAAGTTCCTTGTCTGTAATTGAATAGTTGATCTCGGAAGCCGAGAATTTGCGGGACCAAAAGGCTACTGGATGTAATTGGTGTGTGACCGGATCTCTTTGTGATAACACTGCCCCCATAGCAAGACTAGAAGCATCCGTTTCCACGATGTAGGGGAGTTCTGGGCGAGGATGTTTTAGAACAGGTGCAGAAATGAATTTAGCTTTTAAGTCCTGAAAAGCTTGTTCTGCTTCAGTAGACCATTCAAAACGTTTGTTCTTCTTTAACAGAGCGGTGATGGGCTGGACTATCCGCGAGAATTCAGGAATGAATCTGCGGTAAAAGTTAGCGAAGCCTAACATGCTTTGAACTCCTTTTACCGAGGTTGGTGATGGCCACTTGATGATTGCATCGACCTTCTTTGAATCCATATGAACCCCATTAGGTGACAATATGAATCCCAGGAACTCAACTTCAGTTACGTTGAAAACGCATTTTTCAAGCTTGGCAAAAAGGTTATGTTGACGCAGTCTCTCGAGAACCTTTTTAACGTGTCTCTGATGTTCCTCTTCAGATGATGAATAGACAAGGATGTCATCAATGTAGACAACAACACACACATCTATGAGTTCTCTAAGGACATCGTTCATAAAATACTGAAAAGCGGCAGCAGCGTTACAAAGTCCAAAGGGCATCACTTGATATTCGAATAGCCCATACTTGGTGCGAAAGGCCGTCTTCCACTCATTGCCTTCTTTTATTCGTACCAAGTGGTAGGCTCCTCTGAGATCCAACTTTGTATATATACATGCTTCTTTGACTTGGTCCAGGAGTTCAGGGATCAAAGGTAACGGGTATCTGTTTTTAACGGTGATTTGATTCAGGGCGCGGTAATCTATACAAGTTCTAAGGTCTCCTTCCTTTTTCGGAACGAAGAACAAAGCCGAGGAAGCTGGAGATTTAGAAGGACGGATAAACCCGTTAGCTAGTTATTGGTCCAGATATTGCCTGAGGTGAAGATTCTCTGGCTCGGTGAGGGCATAAATCCTACTGCAAGGAGTTGTTCCGGGTATCAGGTCCATTTGACAGTCGTAAGACCTATGAGGAGGCAGGGTGTTAGCTTGATCCTTCCGAAAGACATCTTGGAATTCTTGGTAGTCGGGAGGTAATGTGGGAACCTCAGAAGAGATTGCCGCCACTGAAACTTCAGGCCGAGGATAACAAGTGGTAAAACATTCTGGAAACTGAACCGTCTTTGCTCGCCAGTTGATCTGAGGATTGTGCTTCTCTAACCAAGGGATTCCCAGAATGATCTGGAACTCAGGGGCCTTGATCACATCGAACACGATTTTCTCCCAGTGTCCATCTTGGCTCACTAGCGTCACTTCTTGGGTGGCGTGCGTTACTGGTCCGGAGGCTATCTCTGTGCCATCCACTGTAGTAATGACGTCTTTTGCTGCCTTAGGGACAAGGGGTAGATTCATCCTTGATGCCATTTCACGGTCCACATAATTGCCGATTGCTCCGCTGTCGATGTAAGCTTCAATTGCATGCAAACGATCCGGACGTGCAGGACTAATGAGGACCATGGGCACCACGAAATGCGAGGTCACGGGACAGATCTTAACGCTCGGCAAGAGGACCTCTACACTTGCCGGGCTAGGTCGTTTCCCTGCTCAGAACTTGAGGTACTGGAATCTGCGGCTCCTACAGCCTTCTTAGCTGGTTTCACTGGACAGTCTCGAAGAAAGTGCCCCGAGTTCCCGCAATAGAGGCATAATTGCAGCTGTCTTCTTCTTTCCCGCTCCTTTTGGGTTAAAGGACCTTTCATCCCCCCTATTTGCATGGGTTCCACAGTGTCAGCTCCCTTAGTAGAAGTCTGTGGTTTAGAAAACACTCGGGTATCAAATTTAGAACGATCAGCCTTCCTGTTCTGTAATCTGTGGTCCAATTGGACGACTAAGTCAATATAGTCTGAGCATTCTTGTGGAGGGTTCACAACTTGAGCTAACACATCCTTGAGCTCTCCACGCAGGCCTCTGTAGAAAAGCGTTATTCTCTTATCCTCGGGCCATTGAGTTTCCACTATGAGTCTGTTGAATGAGGCTATATAGGTCAAGAGGTCTTGATTACCCTGTCGTAAAGAAAGAAGTTCATTGTCCAAGGCCTGCCCTTGTGCATGTCTTGCAAACAGTTTCTCCATGCTGGACTGGAAGGCCTGGAAATCATGTAAAACCAGATCATCCTGGGTGACTAAAGGGATCAACCAATCTGCGGCGCTGCCACTGAGATAAGAAAGCACGAAAGCCACTTTGGTCTGGTCTGTTGGGAATGCAGCTGGTCGACATAAGAAATGTAAGCGACACTGGTTGAGGAACACTGCAAATTTCTTTGGGTCACCAGAAAAACGTTCGGGCGGAGCCAAGGGCACATTACCAGGTAGATTGATTTGCACTGGATTTACAGAAGATGCAGAAGGATAGCTTCCTCCTGGAGTGGGCAGGGGTGTCTGTCCTGCCGGCGTTTGTAGCAATTGCCTAGCGAGGTCCTCTGTTCGCTCCTTGGAAACTATCAGTTCTCTTCTTAGAGAGCTTGTTTCCTGACGAGCTGCATGTACTTCTGCTCTTAATTCCCCGAGCAACTGGGCTAAGTGATCAGTGTCTGAGGTTTCCATTGCGCCTGGGTAGGAGTTTTGCCGTGGGCTTCACGTTCTGTAACGCTCACCTGATTCCCACGGAGGCGCTGATCTTGGCAGGAAGGTGTCTGTGACTCGAAAGGTGATGTGCAGAACCCGATGGGCTTCTGGGGTCGAACCTCTTCGCACTGTGTGTCGAACTTGTAGGGTGAGGTTTCTGCAGGTGAAAGAATATGGGGGTTAATGGTCTGGGTTGTTCAATGTCCCTCTTCCTCTCTCTCCCTCTCCGTAGAGCCCCCAGGTCAACGTGCTCACCTTAGATAGGTGAATGCTGGGCTCTCCATCTGCGTCTGGTGCAGGGCGCTGTTGCCAGTTCCTTCACTGGTGAAACATAGGCCTCTTGGACTCAGAAGACCGTTACCGTCGTTAGCTGCACGAGCGGTGAGTTTCCAGACACCTTTTTAGTCTTTATAGTCTTTAGGTGCAAGGCACGTTAACATTGAACAGGACTTCGTATAATGCTTTTCTCCCTTTGTCTTGCAGGACTCTTGAGGAAGATGGAGTGAAGCGCCTGGAAATGCGTGAGTAAATGCAAGCGCTCTAACTGTCTTTTCCCTTGCAGCGTAGTTCGTGCTGAAGAGACGCCGGAGTATTGCAGGCGTTCTATTGCGAAGAGCGCGATGGGCGTAAGTAAATACCTGTCTAATGTCTCTTCTTTTGTCTTTCAGAAGTTGGTTTGCAGCGCCGGAGTCGGTAAGTAGTGACAATGCTTTTGTCTTCGCAGGCGGAGGTGCAGCGTGCCGAAAATGACCGCAGCCGATGGATCAGGTGAGTAGCACTGCGAGTTAAGGCTGCCTTGCTAACCTGCTGTTTCTTGTCTCTGCAGGTGCTGCTGTCGACTGGATGCAGGAATGGTGAGTATGCTTCTTGCAGATTCAGGATGCAGGAATGGTGAGTATGATTCTTGCAGATTCAGGATCGTAAGAAGAAAAGCTGGAACAGACTTTGTGAGCATTATGCTGCAGATGCGGAATAACGCGAAGCACGTTTCGTCTATCGGGTGTGGTTTAAATAGCCTTGGAGTGATGAGGCATCTTCCTCCACGGCCCCGCCTAGGTATGAAAAGAGTTCCAGTTCCAGAAGCTTTCCAGTGCTGAATCCAGGGAGTGGAGCTTGACCCACCCAGGTAAGAAAGTAGTTCCTGTTCACAGAGGACTTCTAAGTGGCTGGTAAGTAAGCAGCATGGTCTGCTGCAGGTAAGTCCACCCAAGCATCTGTACACATATTATGAGCCCGGCGCTTCCAGTGCCGGGACCAATGATTCTGATGAGCCTGGTGCCACCGGCGCCAGGACAAGGTCCAAAAGGTCCCCGTGGGGACCGGCTGGTGCCTAGGATTAGGGTTAGGGGCCTGCTTCCAAGGACGTTGGGCTGGTCCTGGCTCCTTGGAAGCAGTGATCATGACAGAAGTCCCCTGGACGGGAATTTCCTTCCCGTCAAAGTTCTGGAGTTGTCCAGGAAGAGAGGTGAGAGGAATACGGTAATTCTCCCCCCTTCCTGCATTTAGTTCATCAAAGGCCCTTTTGGACAGAAGAGTAGCTTGAGATCCAGTGTCCACCAGTGCCAAAATTGTACCCTGCCTCTGTACTTGAACCGGGGCATAGTATCTTCCCTCCTTTTCTGTAAGGGGGCACAGATAATGCACATTTTTGGACAACTGGGGGGCTAATTTTCTGTTTTTGGATATTGAGGGAGAAGAGATTTGGGCAAAATTCTGTGGAGAGTCTCAGGAATCTGAAAGGAAAAGTTGGCAACTGGAGATGGTTTTGGGTTCCCCTGGTTCCGGTTCTGGGCCGCCTCCCCCTTTTTGGAGGCAGTCACCAGGATGGGTTTGAACCAGGGGTTTTCGTAATTGTTGGTTCTGGGATAGAATGATGGGCGGCGACAGCTCAATCCCCACATCTACCCAGTCTATTGATTCAGTTTTAGGTTCCCCTGATTCAGGTTCTGGGCCGCCCCCCCCCCTTTTTGGAGGCAGTCACCAGGATGGGTTTGAACCAGGGGTTTTCGGTATTGTTGGTTCTGGGATAGGATGATGGGCGGCGAAAGCTCGATCCCCTTATCTACCCAGTCTATTGATTCGGTTTTAGGTTCCCCTGATTCCGGTTCTGGGAAGCCCCCCGCCCTCCTTTTGGAGGCAATCACCAGGATGGGTTTGAACCAGGGGTTTTCGGTATTGTTGGTTCTGGGATAGGATGATGGGTGGCGACAGCTCAATCCCCACATCTACCCAGTCTGGATTGGAATCCCTTGGGACCCATTTTTCCTTGGGAGGAGTTCCCCCATCTCTGAAGGAGAAAATCCTTCCCCCAGGATCCTCTTGGGATCCCTCTCCCTCAAATTGGAAGATCTGTACCTCCTCCACAAAGTGGGTCTGTTTGGGTACTTTGTTTCTCCTACCCTCCCTCTGCTCCTTGGGAGGCAGACTTTCAAGGGCAGGAGATTTTGTTTCTGGTTCCTGGGTTTCCAGGGTCTGTTTACAAGTGGGGAAGGAAACTTCCTCCAAGGCTTTACACCCCCTCCCCCTTGTGCCTCCTCCCTGGGAACCGGTGTGTTATCGGGGTGCTGACCCCGTCATTGTTCTGGAGCACCAGGCCCAGAGGTTGGGGCATTCTGCATTGGCATGCTCATCTGAGGGTTCTGTTGAGCCCTCAGTATGTGACCCAGATCTCGTGCCATATTTTGGACCTGGCGCTCTAACTGTGAAACCCGCTCAGTCTGATACTGGGTTCTATTTTCTCCCCTGGGCTGATCCCGGGAAGGGTAGCTATCCCTACTCTGGTAGTACCCCGGGATGGGAAGATTTGTGTACTCCTCCACCCTTCGCCTCCCCTCTCCCGGATTCGGTTGTCTGGGCTCAGGGAAGTGGGGAAAGAAGGATGGATGATTTTGGGGCTGGAAGTTGGGTGGATACCTGGGGAACAAGTTCTGCCCAGGATTTGGTGAATTTCTGCCCTCCTGGGGGAAGTGTGGAGGGAAGTTCCCTGGGTTGGGCGCTTGGTTGGATCCACCCCCTTGGGCCAGAGCTGTCCACACATAACCCAGGAATGGACTGTTTCCCTTATAGTGGGGAGTTACATAGTCAGGGGAGCGAGGGACCCCATTTGTGGGACTACCTCCATGACTCCCTGTCTGTGACTGGCCCGAGGGCCTTCTGGGCTTAGAATTATTTGGTGCCGGCAGGTTTTTAGGTCCCCCCATCTCCAAATCCAAAACGGGGGCAACCTTTACCTCTGCCACCTTGGCAGCAGCAGAGGTGCTGCTGGTTTTGGGGTTATTGGGCTGATTCTTATTTTCCACCGGTTTCTGCACCTCATAGATGCGGGTGGCTTGCTCAATGACCCAGTCTAAAGATCTTTTCTCATGAAAGTCTCTCATAAGCTGGGTCATTATGTATTTGGGTAAGGCATGGAAAAATGTATTATCAAATTCTTTACTGTCCGTGCGTACCCTTTTTGTAGTCTGCGCAAAAGCACGCTTTAACTCCTGCACAAATTCTTGTGGGGCCTGATCCTCCCCACATTGCAAATTGTAGGCTACCTTGCGAGCCTCTTGGGGATTTCTGTGAACAGAAAAATGTTTCAAGATGGCCGCCCTGTAGGTGGACCATCTTGATTGATTTTGGTCCTCCAGCCTCACAAAGAAACTGGAGTATTCTGGGGAGAATGTCCATTTAACATACTGAATGCAGCTACTGCTGTCTTTCAAATGGAAAGTCTCCATCATTTGCTCATAAAGCTCCAAGTGTTCCCAAACACAATACTTGGCGTTCTTGTGATAAGGGGTGATGACACTCCTTATTGCCTTGATCTGCTTTAAGGGGTCCTTAAGCAAGGCTCGTTTTGCCTTATTGGCCTTTTTGGTTCGGGTAACCCTGGTCCACTCATCCTCTGATTCAGAGGCACTGCTCCCAGAGGTGCCCGTCTGATCTTCCAGGTTTTCCCTGATTCTGCGAGCCTGGGAATGGCTGGCAGAATGTGGGGACCTAGTCTCCTGTGTCCTGGGCCGCTCAGAGGAGTCTTCAGATCCCTCCTTGCTGCCAGGATTTGATGGGTACCCCCCCACTGACCTAACTGGGCAGAGGTTTTTAGGATGCCCTTAGTGGGCCTACTCTCCTGGGGTTCCCCACTAAATTGCACTGTGCTTGGGTGTCCATACCCGGATGCCCGCCCATCCATTTCTGGGAGGTACTGGCCTATGAACCCCATACTTTTGGCTGGATAGTAATCTGCCATCCCTGTGGCCCTGTGCTCATGTGCGCCAGGGGACATGGGGGTGGCAGAGTCCAGGGACTGGGAGAGATGAAGGCCTCTGGTACTAGGGCTCCTGAGGTTATGCTCAGGTGTTTCCCTTTCCCAGCGAACTTCATCTCTGTCAGCCCCTGCTCCCTGTTGCAATGCAAGAGCCTGCGCTTTCAGTTCCTCAGTTAAGGCCTTACTAGACTCTATCAGTTTCTCCTTCATGGCTGCCTGTTGCTGGAGCCTATCATTGTGATGACAGAGAGCCTCATTTTCTCTCTGTGCCTCCTGGTTGGTCCTGGAGTACTGAGCCAGTCTTTGCTGCAGGAGGGTTACCTCCTGGCTCCCATCCCTACTGGCCTGCTCCTTTCTTGCCAGAGCATCTTCCACCCTCCTGGTGTGCTCTAGCAAGTCCTGATGCTCTTTTTGGAGGTCACCCTGCCCCTGGAGGGCCAGGTGATTTTATTCAATTTTTTCTTTTAAGTGGCAGACTTCCTGGCCTAAGGCATCCCTTTCCTGACTAAGAGCCTGCATCTGTGCTGCAAGGTTGTCCCTCTGCCTTTGAAAGGCACCAGCTTTCTGGCGTTCTTGATCAAATTCTGCCTGGGTATCCAGGTCTTTCAAAATCAGTTTATTGCTCTCTGCCTTTTCCCTATCTAGGTGGCTTTGCAGGGTGACTACCTGCTCTGCGCATGCCCTATTGAAGTCTAGTTGTTGCTCCAGCTTTTTCTGGCTCTGCAGTAGGGTGTCCAAACCTTCTTGGTACTCCTTCTGCAAAGCCAGAAATCTGTTATCCTGGTCAGACTTTTCCTGTTGCAGGATACCCATATCCTCTTTTATTTTAATGATATACTGCCTACTATCATTTTCTGACTCCTGGCTCCTCTGCAGCCTCTGCTCTGAAGAGACCAGGTCAGATTGGGCCTTCTCTAATACCATCAGTTGCCTATTTGCCAGATCTTGGCCTTCAGCACATTTGTCCTGTATGGCTCCCATATATAAATATAAATATGCCGCTACCCTGGCAATCTTGTTGTGCTCATCCTTGGCCTTAGGGGTCATATATAGTTCACTCAGGGCGACGTGTAAGGGACCATGATCTCTCCATATATCTGACCCTGTTTCAGTGATCTGGGTGTGATTACCTGCAACCAGACTGCCTGGTCCTGATGAGCCCACTCACCTCTCACAAATAGCTCATGTAAGAGGTGTTCTCTGGCTATCTTGATATCTACCAAGGTCGTCATTCTGGAAATTGATTTCCTTCCTGATTTACAGAAGTTTGTATTTTGTTTTGCGAAACAGACCATTTCCTTAGAGCGTTCCTTTGAGGGGTGTTTTTACAGTGTAACACGGCGTGGTGATCCAACAGAATTTATATATCCTGTCAGTTAGCACACTGTATTAATCTGCACAAGTGATAGATCTAATCCAGAATCCCGGACGAGCCCCCAATCTGTTAAGTGACTTCAATTCAGCAATCCCACTAAGTCAGTGCCTCGTCTGGGATGCCCAAGGGAAGCCCATATTTATATATTTTTATGACAAGTCATACTCTGGATGATAAACCCTTATGTAACGGCCTTCTCTTTGAATCCCCCTGACCTCACTGAGCCAAGAAGTAGGTTTGTTTTGCAATTTAAAAGATTTATTGGAAAAATTAAACAATATATATATATTACACTTTTATAATAAATTAATATTTGATATCACACTTAAGAATATGACAGTGATCAACACTGGGTGATGTTACACTAGCATACTGATTTAATTACTTAAGAGTTAGTATAGGGAGGAAAAGGTAACTGAGAATGCTTTTATGGTTTCAAGGAAAAACAATGATGGAAAGAAAGCAGTACAGAAATAACTGTTAGGGTTTCACAAGAGATGATATGTTCACTTTTTCCCCTGGTGGCAATTCACTCCCCCCCTATGCAATAGAAGATGGAAAGGATAGCACACAGTTCTCAGGAATACAATCAAATGTAGTTCAGTTCCCCCTAGCAAGCTTAGATCACAGGGATGATTTTAAAACACAGGCAAAATACTTTAAATGTGGTTTGCAAGGAAGTAAAATTATGCTAAAAATGATTTTAATTCCCTATAGGAGATTCAGGGTAGGTGATAGCTACTTAATATTAGTTCAGGTCAGCACTATCAATGATTCAGGGATGGTTATCAGGTTGAAAACGGAATTCAATAACGGAAGCAAAAGACAGATATTTTTACACGTGGTTGAAATGAAGCAAAATGTCAATTCGCAGCAATTTTTCCAAATGCGTCGAGCGCGATTATTATGGAATAAGGCTTGTTGGAAAGCTTAGAATCTTAGCTTTAAAATGAAAGTTAAATCTTGTTCCTAGCCCACATGGTTCCAAAGATACGGATGATTTTGTGGAGATAGATTTTCAGAAATGAAAGTAAACTTCAGAATGACAAAATGACACTTTTCCAGCTTTGACATGACAGAATGAACACATGATTCCTATGATGCAGTTCTGGGCAGGTTCAAATGTTTTCAATCAGATTATTTTAAACTAAGAGATTAGTTCTGGCACAGTTCTAGCTGAGTACTCACACTATAAATTTGAAATAGGCCGTCAAGGTCTGATCAGGTTTGGACTGGACTCCTGATGGGTGGTTCTGAAGTCACAGCTCTCTGGGTCAGCTCTGCTCTGCACTTCACAGCGGCCTGGTCTCTGGTTCTGGCAAAAGTTCTTGGCACTGCATAGCGGTCTAGTCTCTGGTTCTGGAGAAGGTCCTTCTGGATATTGTCTGGTCCGGCAAAATGCATCGCAAGAAAGTGGAAAGTGAATGTCTTGCCTGTCCAAGCAGTCTCTTTTTATGTGTTCTGCAAGTGGGTGTGTGCGTGGGCATAACTAAGCCTGCCTCTCACAACTTATCATTGGCCAAGTCCTCCACTCTCCCTTGATTGGGGAAGGAAATGGAGTGTCATTGTGATGACGTAGTTTATGGGTCAGATGATCCACCCCTGGACAATTTGCACACAAATCTATTCTTCATCCAAATACACATTTATCTATGTACCATTTTTCTAATATTATATGTCCAGTTAACATATTTTCTGTAGCACCAAACCATCCAATCCCTGTCTTTGTAAGATGTTGTGTCCACTTCTGACAGAATTCTGCCCTTTTCATCCAGATAACGACCTCTAAACTTTTCCAGATTTTACACAAATGTGCACAAGGAATATGGGTATCAGATGATAAGGTGTCAGATTTTTAACATACATGCATTTGTAGTAACAACCTATTTTCCGCTACTATCCCCCAGAACATACCACAGAGTCCTAATACCTCTTAATATGTGCACAGAAAAATCACAAGAATAATATTAATTATATAATTTTGACAAGTCCGTACTATGAATTATCCATCTTTTTAAAATTATGCTCTGGCCCAGAGGGATGTGGTTTCCCAAAGCACATGGTGGAATTTCTGGTTTGTCCACTTCCTCCAACTCAAGTTGCTCACAGAGGCACTGCCCCTTCCCGTTTCTCTCAAGAGGAAGCCATTTACGACCCCCCCTAATTTAACATTTGCCTGAGCCAAGGAAGGCTCATTGTTCTGTTTCCCTCCAGTCCTAGGTGCTCCTCCCCTGATTCAATCAGGGAGGTGTCATCTCCTTTGGATGGGAACAGCAGAAGGCAGCCAGGCCTGGGAATGCAGTGGCTGAGCAAGTTTCAACTCCTGTCGGGGGTAGTTGCCAGGCAGAATTCACTCTCTTCAAGCCAGGCTTCAGCCAAATGTCACTTTTGTTCCCATTTTTTCTTCATCCAAATCAAACTTACAATTTTTACACATGCAGCTAGAATGCTGATTCTAAATTCAAAACTATGACATTTAAACAGTTGCAACCTATGTGACACTCAAAGTAGGTCACTCATTTATTTTAACATTTCAATTTTAGTGGCTTTAAGTCCAATTTCACTTCAGCTGCATCCACAGTTCAGCCAGTTTTGTTATAAACATTGTATTGGGCTCTTCATCTTTCCAGATTTTGTATGCACACAAGACTACATTCTTCCGAATGTCTGCTGGTGTTCATTGCGGTTTTTGAATATCTTGCAATGTTTAAAATAGGCATTTTTAGCTTGCATTTCAGAGAAACAAAGGTGATTTCAAAGAGCTAACAGGCACTGCTGTTTTTCCTTTGGCACACATTCCACTCATGGCACTCCTGGCCCATCACGCTGGCACTGGTGGGTGGTAGGTCAGGCGACCATTTTGGTGTGCGCAAAAACTGCGCAGTTTTCCTGGATCCTGGCGCAAATGTGGGCCTTTCCGCCATCTTGGATTTCCTAAACCCACAGCACCAAATGTTGCAGCATAATAGTCCAAATGTGTAGCAGGACACCCAACAAACCGGCACATTCATTCCAACTTCAGAACAATGCACCACCTTCAGAATAGGTGTTAAGTACCAAAATATTTGGGAAATGCTTTCTACATTATCTTTTTGGTACTTAACACAATGTTCAGAATCGGATGCTGAGTCTTCATGTTCAAGAAGTGTGGCCACCACAAGACAGCAGCATGCGTTTAGCACAAGTGCTCATCAAAATAGCATGCTGAATCTGCTAAAGTGAAATGTAAGAACACGAGGCTTACTATTCAACAGAGAAAATACTGTACTGTCCACCTAGCAGTAAAACCTCCACCCAGTAAACCATATCCCTTGTCGTTTTTACCTTGCATCAAGGTGGTCTGTGTACAGTCTGTGTTGATTACTTCTCAGTAAACTTTGTCATATTCTTATTGTGCGAGCAATATCCATATAGGATGCATTGCAAATGTTACAGTACTTTCTGTGTTCTTTATTGTCTATTACTAGAATATGTAGTGACTTGGTACACTACATGGGACTAACCTCTTAATTTATGATAGTGATATTAAGTAGAGGTGTCTGCCTTCTTTGCTGGGGGAAAGCCTGTTCTTTCTCTTTGTGCTTTCCAGAGAAGGAGTTATTCTACAAAACCTACAGCCCAGCGCGGAACACGCTGCAGAGCTGTGCTGCAGAGGTGTCTGCAGTCTTTGCAGTCTGTGCTCGCCAGTGTGTCAGGTGCCTCCAGTCTCTGTTGTTTTGCTGGAACATCAGGAAACATCAAAGTGTGTTACAGCCCAGCCCGGGTCATTGAACTGGAAAGGTAAGGCTCTGCTCATTACCATCCTAATGAATCTTGTACGACTACACTTTACACAGTATCTAACTTCCAGTTCAAGTCCATGGGACTTGTAAAAACCCCAAAAAGGGGCAAAGCAAGAAAAGAGAAGAGCAGACGCCAGGCTGTCCGTCCACCCCCCCAGCCATGCTATTGACCTACTAGAGTACATAGCCAAGCAGGGGACTCAGCTACTTGACAAGTGAAGAGGGATGGGGCGACGCCATGCCACACAGTTTTCACCTTTATTCGCCCCCTTTTGGAGATCCATAATCACTCGGGTACGACGCTGTTAGTCATCAATCCCCCAAATCTGACTATGGAATCGAATGAAAGCCCAGACAAGCACTCAGATGGGCACAAAGAAAGAACGCAGGCCATTCCTGAAGTACCAAGTCAGGCCGGTTCCATGCAATAATGTCGCCACAAAAATCTCGCCATGCAAAAATATCGCCAAAAAATGGCCGTTTTTTGTGGCGACATTATTGCATGGAACATGCGGGGGACACCCCCGCAACCCCCAAACTTTTTTTTCTTTTTCTTTTAAAAATAAAAATGGGTTCATTTTGTTGCCCTTGTCCCCATATATATGGTCACCCAAATAATATTATTATATATTATATATATATTATTTACGGCGACCATATATATAGCAATATTATTACCTGATACCAACAGGCCTCAGCAACTGTGAACAATCCTTCTAATGTTCATGAGCCATAGGCCAAAACACCACTATCTATAAATGCCATAAATAGTTGGAATTTGGAGATGCAACAGACCCCGGAACTTGAACTGTTGATGGCTCATAAATCATGCTCACCACTGAATGACCACTGCAATGCAAATGACAATGCGAGGAATGTCTCATTGATGACTTTGATACTGAAGTCTATCTCGTTTTTTTAGAAGAGGTGTTCAATCGACCCGAGTCACCAGAATATGCAACTTGGGCAGGTTCATAAAAATGTAACTTTGGGCCACACCAGCCCGTCTTACAATCATCAACCAAGCGGGTGTCTGCTAAGGCGCTAGAGAACCAGCATTCCAAACTTGCCAGCTGTATTGCTCAAGACATAGCCAACCGGAGTGCAACAATGCTAGTCAAAGAAGTGCCGTCTACAATGGCGATCATGATGTGTTCAACTGTTCAACACCAACAATGGCTGAACAATTGTTATTAAAGGATCTGAACTTGATGCCCCAAGGATGCGATGTAATAATGCCAACAAAATGAAACATATAGCCAGCCAATGCGGAATCCGCCTTGATAAGGAAGCAGAGCTTACAGCCAGTGACAATCAAGATTGTTTGATTTAGCCAGAGGTGAGGACATGGACAAGATGACTCTGATGTCCGCAATTTTGTAGATTTTAAATTGGTCCAGATTTACAAAAGATAATTGCAGATTTGACGTGGCGGCGACAATGCCTCTCAATTCCACCAAAATATTGATTCCACCGATTGCTGGCCAGTCATCCAAGAGATCTGAGCTTCCATCAAAACAGGCAGACATACCAGTATTAGATAAACAGGGTTCGTCAATGGGTGAAAATGGCACTATCGACAAGCAATTAACATCTGTGCCACCGCTAAATACCCATTGTGAGCTTCAGAAAAATCACAACTCCAAGTCCCGGGCAAACCAGATGGCACGGTCAGATTCTAGAGTGACTCTAGTTTCTAAACCAAACAAGACTCTGCACTGTAACTCTAAAACAACAAATTTGAAGACCTTTGCTATCTTCGAAAAACCCGGAAACTCGGAGCAGAAGCTTGCCCAGAAGCCCCTGCAGCAAACAAAGAAATGAAAAAATGCACTACCCACCAAGAAACTGAAAACAAAAGGGGCTAGAGTATTTCTGCGGAAACTAACTTTCCTAGGCCGTCAGATTTCATAAAAGGAGTGTCTTAATCCACATGCTAGAATGACGGCCACTCTGATTACTTGTAAAAAGACCATATCAGATCTGAATGGCACTGGACAAGACATGCTCATCAGATGTAATTATCTACTTATTCTGATGGTGAAGAATTGGATATTGAGGAGAACTTAATAAACTTAAAATATGAGGTGCATGAAGACTATTGTGACACTCCACCTGATCACTCCAACATTACAAAGAACTGCACCTCCATTGTGATCTCTAAGCAGCAAGTCGATCTCACAAAGATGAACCCTGAGAGGATGAGAGTACTCTTCTCAACACTTCAGCAAAAGAGAATAGCATTAGAGAACAAATCAAGCTACAGGGTCATGAACCCTCCATAGAAGAACTCTGATAAAGTACAAAGGTTGTCTGCTATCTCCACGAATAAACCCAGAAGAGATGGTTTCCCAAAAATGCAAGTGATAATGGAGAGGGTAATCCCTGAACCCGATGGCCTAATTATGAACAGGAAAATCATCTTAAAGTTGTTTAGATGCTCCCGAAATTGAAATTCATCAGCTTAGATGATATACAAATCGTAGAATGTTTTAATGAGTCCAGACTGGACTGGGTAATCCTCCATCTATATTCACCACTAGTGAGAAGATCATTATTAGACGCCGCTCTAGATCTACTGCCTTTGGGTTTTGAGCTGTTGGACGATGTATATGCTCCCTCACAGGTTTTTCATCCTGCTTGCCATGCAAAGACAAAACGATCCTTGAATGGTTCACACATGGAAATTCAAGAACGTGCCATACATACAGAGAATTCTGGGAAAAAAGGAACAATGCCATCCAAGGTGACCTCTGACAAAGAGATTGCCAGTTTTAAAATAACCCTTGATAATGCAAAGGACACCAGAAGAAATGTGAAGGTAAATTCCAACACCACTAGTCCCTTCAATCATATAGCAGACTGGTCTTGGCTAGCATGGTCACTAACTCAAAGATCCAAACAGTAACAGCAAGCTGGAGAAGCCTTCAGGACCTTATGCATTGGATCCTGGAACACAAGAGACTTTATGCACCTCTTTTATGAAGATAGCTGTGACCCCAGTGCATATGACATAATGTTAAACCGTAATCATATAGTGCCTCCTTATTGTGAATATTGGCCTAAGCCCATTCACGTTACATGGGAAAACCGCGTTGCAAAGTTCCGATTTTGGGTTAACTTCGCCGCCATTTTAAAAGTCATCCACCATTTTGATTTCCACTCATGTTTCATGTTCTAAAATGGTGGACTGTGTTTTCAACTTGCTGTCGAGCCTAACGACCTTTGAGTTCTGTTAATGTTTAGGCTGTCCGAGAGCCGACTGTTCAAGGAGACCTTGTGCTTCATATGAACTGCCATTCAAGTGTTGTCTGCACTCACAAGCCTCATCCTTGTATAAACATCAAAACAATGAAGAACAAATGTCAATCGTGTGTCTTAGCTGAACTACATTGTAGAGACACTTGGACTAAGGCTTAATGGGGATTTGAGAATCAACAAAACCATTGTATCTTCATGGACATGCACACTCTTGGAATACTTTGCATAACATTGTAATACAGGTCATGTGAACTAGGCACAAACTCTAGCCCACAAATTATTAACGTGAAGAGAGGCTGGACAATATTGCAGGAATTGTATAAATATGCTGGTATTTAGATGTCCAACACTCTCTCTCTCCTCACTGTGTCGGCTGGTACACACTGCAAGGTGTTGGGAGTCAGATAGCTATCTGTTTTGCTTTGTAAACTGTACAGTAATAAAAGATACTAGTATCTTTTCAGCCCGTGATTGGTGTATTTATTTCATGGTACTCAGCCTCGATATTTCTTTGTTCTTTCAATATTATGTCTGCAAGAGACATGGTTGTCCTCTAAGCTGATCTGTGACAGATTTGAACTTTGCCTGAACCCAGCAATAACTAAATCTGCAGGGGGACCTTCTCTGGGTGTCCTCAAATTGGTGAAAATAGGGGAGTAACTTCTTGCTGGTTGAAGTGATAAATACAAACCCCTAGACTCAAATGCTCATCCTATGCTGAGTTTGGGAGCCCACCACTACTTTGACTATATTTATTCTGTTCAATTTCTATTGGAAATCTGTGGGAATTAATGATTGCACTATTGTATGATCCATTATATTGTTATTAGACAAAATGTGGATAGAATTGAAGGATCCCAAAATATTATTATGTGGGGACCTAAACATAAGTTGCATGTACAAAAGTGGATTCATTCTTTCAACAGCTGCTTTAGCAAAAAAAAAGCATTACTATTGATTTCTGAATTAGAAGAACGAGACATCTTTATGTTGAATGGCCAGACAAGTGGAGATGCTCTGGGCGGTGTCACCTGGTATCGTGGTGCCCTGTCGGTCCTGCTAGACTATTACTTCTCGTCTCACGACTTACATGTGTGGTTAAATTATTTGTACATATACCCTATGGTAAACAGTGATCATTATTCCTTAAATTGATATTTAAAGACCTTAGATTGGGTAACTATAAAGGGAGTCTAGGTAAAATGGCTGTAAATAATGAAACCATCCCAGAATATTATCGATAGATGTCAAAAAGATCAACATTAAATTCAGTGCCCTCCTGGAAGCAGAAGAGTATAATCTTCATTATTCTTGAGTGCTCTTAGACTTCCAAATGAAGCCAAAAGCTGGTCCAAAGATTGAATTTAAGAGATGTCACTATCCTAGCCATAAAGTGAAAGAGATGTAAAGAATTCTTAGAGTGGACCTGTGCAAAATGAACCGTGAACATGAGGGCGATAAAGCTTTCTGCAAGAAAAAATGGAAGCAACAATATAGAAGTTGGTTACTTTCCACGAAAGCGCAGCGCTATCAAGCAGATGCTGAAATAATCATGAAAATTCCCACTAATAAGAACACACGCAAATGATGGGCTTTGTTGAACAACAACGCTACTTATCAGTTAATGACATCAGTGCCAGCAGTAAAGGAGGAAACATGGATCCAATATTTTACTGAGTTATTCTCCTGCCCACTACAAGAAACGCAGGTTCCTGAATTTAAGGCATCCACTGCCTGGTTAATTCAATCTGATAGAGAGGATTTAGTCTTCTTAATCAATAAGTTGAATTCTTCCCGTGCAGCTGGCTGGGCCTGATGGTTTGAATAATTACATCATTACTCCAAATCCAGATGAATGGGCATTTTTGTGCCTCATGCTCTTTAATCAAATCATCCAAGCACGAGAAAACCCCTCCTTCCTTGAAGGCTGCGTTGATCATTTGAATATTCAAGAAGGGTGATAGGGAAAATCCAAAAGATTACAGACCTATTGCACTCCTGGATTCGCTTGGTAAGATCTTCGCGTCAATCCTCTTACGACATCTTAAAATCTGGAGCACCGCCGCAGGAACCTTTGACAAACGACAAAGTGGGTTCACCAATGGTATAGACATGAATTTGAACTTGACCCTACGCAACATCCTAAAGCTGAAAACAATCAAAACAAAGCAGAACGTGTATCTAGCCTTTATTGACCTGGAACAGGATTTTGATAGCATACATAAAGAAAAACATTGTTCAAGCTAGTAAATGGGGTTGTCTAGATAATCCTCTGGAAGCATTAAGGGCTCTTAATCATCAATCACAATTCAAGTCAGAATGTCAACAGAAGGCGCAGTCACCAAATCCATCAATACATGTAGATGAGTTAAACAAGGTTTATCTTTGGCTGCTATTCTACTTATCCTATTCATGTCTGACATGGAGCTAATTCAGAAATCTGTAAGGGATTTCCCCCAAAAAATATATGGCAAGGTTATCCCATGAATGTTATAAGCAGATGATCTAGTCTTGATTGACCAAACTCCAATAGGGCTCCAGAGGAGATTGGTATGATAATGGTAAGATAATGATATGAGAATCAATAATAACACATCTAAAATAATGATTCTTTCCAATGCCCGTGGGAAAAAGAAATCTGACTTCATCTGGTCCATAGACAATGACTTTTGGGGAAAATTGGACTTGATACCATACTTGGGAGACACCATTAATGGTTGCATTGCTCAATCGAGAAAATCTGGACAGGTGGAATCAGATTAAAATGCACTCGCTCATCCACTCAAGCCTCAATGATTATCAAAAAGGTTTGGAACATTTACATTGATACCAGTAGTCGTTTTTATAAACGAAATGTTGCTCCAATTTTAATCCATGCTATTGAAACTGCTTCGAACATCCCGATAGGATTCTGGGATGTGATTGAGGGTTATTTTTGGAAGAATGTTCTTCAGCTCCCTGGATCACTCCCAGTATCCCAAATAAGATATGAATTGGGTTTACAATCCCTAAAGTCCATGATCAAATGGAGAACACTCGATCGATATCGAAGGTGTATCGATGGAGAGCTTTTGCATCTCTTTAAAATGCTACAAAAATAGGCACGAACAAAAATAAGGACTGGCTAGTAGATGCCTGGAAAGGGAAGTGTCATGAGTGGTTATCTACGCTTGGTCAATCCAAAGAACCCTTGAAAATGAATGCCAATAAGGTAAAATGCTATTTAAAAAATGGCAGGATTGAATTGAAACACAAGACAAAAGATCCTCGTATAATTCACCCTTGAACTTAGCTCATGAATGGAGATCTATGAACAAACTTCCCAGATATCTAGACAAATGACCCAGTCCTAAACATTGTGATGTTTCATGAGGTTAAGACTAAACATCCTACCTACTATGGAGGTACTCAGTGTGAGTGTGAGAAGATGTAATCCTGAAGTGACCTCTGTATGCAGATTTTATAAAAGAAATGAAAAGCTGGAAACCTTAAAACATTTGGTAAAACAATGTAGGAGTCTATTGACAATGAGACAGAGATATCTTAGTTGGGTTGTTAGACATCAGCAGCCTATGACTATATATGAATTGTGGAACTTCATCTTAGTGGGGGAGAACTGTCACATGATACTGGCTGTGGCGAAATTCATGCAAGATGTGCTAGGATTGATATTGATAGTGAATGTTACAGGGAATTCGTTGTCGCTGGATAATGACTGTCGAGACAAATGTAAATAGTCAGTTGATTTACACTGAATTATCTTTCTGGTTTTGATGTCTATGAAGAGTTTGCTCCGAGTTATGACAGTTTCTTTGTGTTACTTGACGATTTGTTAATGAATTTATGAAAGGTTTGTAATAAACCAAACATAATAATTAAAAAAAACTATGCACTTTGTTTTTTAGAAATATTGATGGCTTGTCTTTTATACAAAAGTCCTTTTTAATATTACTCTTTTTTTTAAAATTGTTTGTAGTTGTTCTGTAGTTGCTACGAGAATATGGAAATCTTATGATGAAGCAGGTATGTTTTGTTTGCTTATTATTACTTACAAGCACCATTAATTGTAGAAGATTCTCAAGTACACTAAAGATTGATATGAATGCATTTCAATGAATCAGTGTTTTTTATGTATATTAGTTTTATTTGTAAATCAAAGGAGAAACAGAGAAGGAGACTAGTACAGTAGAAATATATCTTGTTTAAACTACTGCTGGTTTGATTGAATGCTCTGGTGTGGGTTTTGCTTGAAAAGTGTCCTTTTCTGCTGGATGTCAATCTGTTGACTCTCTCAAGGGTGATGATATATTCTTCCATGAACATGACATCCTGAAAGTCTTCCACTGTCTCTATACAGACATTCCTGTGGGCCATCTGCTTTTCCTTTCTGATGACACCTATCATAGTGCAGCATGAGGAAGGCATGGTTATAATAATGGAAAATTAACAATATATTGGGTCAGCAGGGAGAGGTGAAATGGGTGTGCAGGTAGAGTGAGGTAAGCCAGTTGCATTAAAGTGGTTTATCAGGGCGAGACAGAGTGGGTGACTGTGGTGTGGTAGAGTGGGAAAGCGGGTGAGGTAGAGCGGTTGAGTGAAATCAGATCGAGTAGGGTGAGGACGGTGAGGTGGATTGGGGTGTACATTGTGAGGAAGTGTAGGTGTGCAGGCTGAGGTTTGAGTGGGTGAGCAGGGAGTGGTAGGGTGAGCTGGTTGGGGTTTGGGTGTGTGTGGTAATCATGTTAAGCGAATGAGAGAAGAGGAAGAGTGTGTGATTGGGTAAGGTAGAGTAGGTTAGAGGGATGCGATGGGGTGGGTGTTCATGGTGAGGTAGTGTGGCTGACTGTAGTGAGGCAGGGTGGGGTGAGTGGAGTGAGTTAGAGTGGGTGAGTTGGGAGAGGTGGTAGTGTAGGTAGGTGGGGTGAGATAGAGTACAGTAACTGACCTTCACACTCTCCACTTCCTGCCCAGAAAAGCACAATAGAATATGCCTGTGTGCCCAAAAAAGCATAGTAGAATATAATAGTGGTGACTTTATCCATTTATCACACAAACTATTTGCCTTTTGCATCCAAGCTGTCCTTTTGTCATCTTGTTGCAGCAGCTCACTTCTGATTTTGCACAGTTTCCTAAAGTGAAAGATTAAAAAATGAATACCAATGAGCAGTATTCTAGAATTAATTTAGCATGCTTTCATCAAGCAATTAGGGAACGCCTTGGATTAACATTTTACATGTGTATACTGTTCTATAAGTGGTTGTCACATGACCTTTCACATATAATCATATAGTCATATAGTATAACACCTTACAAATTCCTATCTGTTATTAGATGCATGTGATTATGTTAAGCCTACATATCTAAGTGCTTCATTTAATTTATTCCTAGTTAGGCTAATATGACGTGATCAAGTGCTACAACATTTACTCAACCTATTGCTTAATTTGTTCTGGGCGTGTTTCCCACTGGTGTCTTAATAAATAGCAGAGCACTAAAAGGAAATCCCAAAAGTTATGCACCATTGATGGATGTCCATAATGGGATACCCAGCATGATATGTCTCCCTGTGATTGGCACTCATCTGAGGGCTAATCTATCTAGATATCCATGAGATGTAAAATGATCAGGCATTGCCCGCAAGGTGCTGGAATTACTTCCAGCTCTGAGGTGGAGGTAAATCCTGGCACCTCATTGGCCAACTTGTAATGAGGAAACGTGCTGGTATACGTTAATGCCTGCATGTTAATTCTGCATCGGCCAACTTGTAATGTGGCGCAATGAACGTCTGAAAAGTCATCTCCAGAACATCTTTTCAATAGGATAGAAACATAGGAGGGAGGCAAACAAGGTACATACAAGTCAACAGTTTTAATTGTTTCATCAACTACGCGATTTAAGTACAGACATCAAGCATCGGTGCCTTAATAAGGGACTATTGAAATTACTCAACCTTGCAAGTATATCAAGTTGGTGCCTGCCACTTTGCAGAATATTAACTACTCCATATCAGAGAAGTGCATTTGCACAACTACTATGAGAACAGATACACTGGGAGGCAAAGAGCCTTGCTTATTGTAGCATGGTACAATTAGATGGTTGCGCAATACAGTAGCAGAGCAATCACTGCAAAATCCCATATGTTATTGGTTTTTGCAAGCCATTATATCAATGTACAGAGCTAGAGCACTGTATTTACGCCACTGTGTGCTTGAAGCAGCATATACTATTGCAGTTCAAGCAGCTACAGTTTTGCTAAAAATACAACATACATTATTATGAAGAAGCCTGCTTTTTAACCATATTTTAATTATTTATTTATGTAATAAATTAAAGTAAAAAAATAGATTAAAAAAAACACAAGCCCCATGTTCCTTGATTACCTCCTGTAAATCCATATAGGCAACACAATGAAATTCAACTAAACTCAGTAACATCAAACCACCAGTATCATCAGTATCATATGAAAATGGCACAAATAGCTAAGCACACATATAAATAACTAGAGACTGGGAACTAAAAAGCGGCATTGGAGTCCAAGATGCCTGTGCATCGTAGCATTGAAAATACTGCAAGGATGGTGCAGCTCCATCGTAGATGAGCAGTAACATATCTCAGTATGCTATCCTGCACTTTGCTTGGCCAAAACCCTGTGCATAAGTAGCACAGCTTGTGTGTAGTGTCAACTGTAAAGACAGTGGGCCTCATTACGAGTTTGGCGGTTTTACGGGCACGGCTACCGCTGAACTCGCTACCGGCATCTTCACCAGCAAACGGGCCATTAGAAGTTGAATGATCCGGTAATTGCCCATTCGCAGGTGCCGGTGTGGGCGGGCTCCCGATCCCCATTCTGCCCCATAAGGCAGAATGGGTGTGGGGAGCATGGTTGCACTGACACCGTTGATAACGGTGCCGGTGCAATCACGAGTTCTGCTTGCAGGTGCTGCTCTGCATGCCTGGTCTGACCAGACGTGTAGAGCGGCACCCGAGAGCTGAACTAGTAATGTGGTGGTACGGTAACAGCGGTGCCTGTAGCACTACCAGTGCCGTTGTCACTGTACCATCACATTCCTAATGAGACCCAGTTACTTTTTTATGAGGCAAATCAGCAAAAGGATAAAAAGAAGTCAATCAAGCAGTGGGTTTTGCATCTGGCAAAGGGTGCTCCATGACTAGGAATCTATCATTTTTTTATCCCTACATGAAAATGTCAAGCTTGTGTAAAAGCATGTGGCCATTGCAAACAAATAGGGAAATGCCAAGGAGGACAGCATGTGGTTTTAGGGTAGGTGTACTACTTTTACACTTGCTTTTTGCAACTATGTGTGCACTCCAGGGGGATGATGAAAAATGAGGCTCCCCAGAGTTTAGACTGAATCCTCATTGACAACAATCAATATGGTTCTGTTATGTTATGGTAAATTGACATATACTGCACACCGTTAACATTAGCATGGTCTACAGTCATTCACGTGGCTCTGCAAGAAAGAGGGTGGGGTGGGTTGTTGGGGAAGAAGGATAGGATGGAGGTTGTGCTCTTCTGTTGATGCTTGCAGAACCAGGAGAAACTGGAATCTGTGCGTGTCAGTTTCTAGGTGAGTTTAGATTGTGTGCTCTGGCTTGTTGTATCCGGAGGGCTGAGGCCCAGTGTCTCGGATTGTTAGTTGTATGCAAATGTTTGTTTTGTTGGATGTGTGTTTAGTGTGTTTTGTGTGTAGTTTGTAGATGAGAAAGATCATTCAGCAACTCATTGTGTCCCACAATTGAAATTGACAACCAGTTTAGTGAGCCAAAATAAAAACAAATAGAGAAAAATAATACACAACAGAAATACAGCTCCTCGGTTGGGACATCCCTCTGGAACAGCCTCCCTGCCTCTCTCAAACTTGAGCAGAACCACTTTCGGTTCCAGAAGCAACTCAAGACCTTCCCTTTTGCTTTTTCGTTCTCTCTTCCTCTCTGATGCACCTGACTGCTCTGCGCACTGGTCGTCTGGTCACACTCTGAACTCGCGTACAGGCTCCTGCATGTCCAGTTGCCCTTGCACTGCCTCCAGGCTCCCCAGCACTTAACTGTCTGTATCTGCAAGCCTACACTCCCATCCCTCTGCACTTATGAGCCACCCCCTGGCTGCACTTGTGAATTAACTGCACTTCACCCTTCCCCTCCTCCTGGCACTTCTCCCCTTCCCTCTTCCCCGCACTTGTGCGATCTGAATGACATTCTGTATAATCTGTAACAAGTTTCGCATTATCCTACCTGCTGCGCCCTTCTACCTACGGGTCTGGAGCGCATTAGAAATAAAACAAACAAACAAACAAACAAACACAAGGACTAGTAAGATCGTTATTTTTTCCTCCCTTGTTTCCCCCTCCTTCTTTTGTCATGTAGGAACACTTGTGTACAGGCGCGTTATAAATGCCACATCATATCAAACATACGTAACAGGAAAAGTCAAGCAAAACGTGATTTGCAAGACAAACATCAGACCACCCCCACAAAGCATAAGCAATAAGATAGAAGTCATTAATCGATTTATATTTGTATTCATTTGGCCTCATTACGACCCTGGCGGTAGAGTGATAACGGCGCCGTTATCACTCTACCGCCACATTACGAGTTCTGCTCGTGGGGCCGCTCTTCACGCTTGGTAAGACCAGACGTGCAGAGCGGCACCCGCTAGCAAAACAGGATGGTAGCAATGGTCCCGTTACGAACGGGACCATTGTTACCATCCTCCCCATTCCCATTGAGCCCTGTGGGGGCTCAAGTGGGAATCGGGACGTACCGGGTCCGGGTTCCGCGAATGGGAATTACCGGGCCCGCAAAGATCGGAGTGGCCCGATTATTCCTCTTTTGCGGGACCCGGACCCCAGTTTGGGGGTAGCCATGCCAGTAAATACGGCATGGCTACCTCCAAACTCGTAATGAGGCCCATTGTGTTTATATAGCACTTTACACCAAAGCATTTTATAATTTAACATCAAGAATACATAGAAATAAATACAGTAGAAGCAATTTACAAAACATGAATCAAACCAGTAAAACAGTATGTAGGACAATTTGCCTATAAGGATAAACAAGAAAGGAGGGGGTGAGGAAGGGGAACAAGAGGGAAAGAGAATGGGAAATAGAGTGAGGGAGCAAGAGGAGGGGAGGACAGTCTTGCTGAATGTAGCTACCTCTCCCACTTCCCTCTGCCCCGCTGCGGAGGCCTGGGTTGGAGGCCCGGATACTCAGGGTTTAAGGGTGCTTCTTGCAGGCAATGTACTCATGTAGGATCCCAGAAACCCACACGTAGGATTCCGTGAACCCACCATGCTGCCCTGTGTTCTTGTTGTTGCACCTGAGCCAGCTGAAATCTCTGGCCCACTCCTTGCAGCCCCCAAAGCCTAGCGCCATCAAAAACTCCCAAGTCTGCCTACCTTTGCGATTTCTTTGTAAACTGCAGTTTGCAGTCTCCAATCCCATTCTTTTTAAGGAATAATTAAATTGCTGCAGACCTCTGGGTGTAACCTGTAGTTGAATGGTTCCTACTGATGTGTGTATCAGGGATGACCATGTGTGCATTTGTGTGTGTATGTGTGTCTGTGCGTGTTTACTCTAAACATGGAAACATGATTAAAGATTCAAATCATTATACACTGGGCCTCATTGCAACGTAGGCGGCCACGGAATGAACAGTGCCGTTAAGGTACTGGCACCGTTCATTCCGGACCACCACAATACAAGGTCCACAGCAGGCCCCGCTCTGGACGCCTGGCCAGACCAGACGTGCAGTGCAGGACCAGCTAGCAGACCAGGATGCTAACAACGGGCCCGTCATTGACGGGCCCGTTGTTAGCATTCTCACCATTCCCATTGAGCCCTAGGGGGGCTATAATGGGAATGGGGATGTACCGGGTCCGGGTCCCATGAAAGGGAATTATCGGGCCCTCCAAGGTCGGAATGGCCCGGTAAATCCCCTTTTGCGTGACGTGGATCCGGTACCCGGTTTGGGGGTAGCCATGCCTCTAAAAATGGCATGGCTACCTCCAAACTCGTAACGAGGCCCATTGTCTCCCTTGTTAAGCATCACATTTGTAGTTCAATTAGGGAGCCTCAAAGCCCTTTCAAAGTCCAATGAGAAGGAGAAAAAGGCTACATAAGCCTTTGGTTCAGTCTGCACTGGATGACAAGCAATATGCCTTACTATGATTGCCATTTATATATGCTGTTTTAAACATTCTTGTTTGTATTTGTGCTATATATTCAGTATCACTTGAGCTGTCTTGTTTTTGTACTTTATCTTGGACTTACATTTTCAAGCTGTACTATCTGCTTAGAATGTCAACCATTTCTGAAATACTTGACATGTCACCAAAATAAATAAGCAAATGGTCACATGGTATAATGGTTATTTTGACATCACAAAGTTGGTATATCATGTAGTCATTCTGAACATGTCAGTTGCTGACCTTTTACTTTCATGGATTCTGAACATTGCGGCATGCAGTTGAACCACACTGGTGTAAATACTCTGTATTCATGCATGTCAAGGGAGACACTGCTACCTAAACACTGTGCCTGTCAGACAGCTAGGCTCATTAACTTAATGGATGTCATTAGGTTATGGGTGGCAGAGGCAGCAGGCTCAATCAGTGAAACTAGACACGTATATTCTTTAGATGGCATTCAGACACATTTATTACATTACAAAATGCAACTAGAGGCAGAACATGCTTGACATCATAATGAACCTATTTATGTCATTAGTTACATACTTGAGCATGGGGGAGTGGCAGTGGCTACCATGCCCCATGCCCATGGAAAGGTCCTGAGGGCATTAGGTGAGCCACTGTAAACCATCAAGACCCTCAGTCCCGTTCCCTCTTTGCACTTACCGGTGAGGGCCGCTCAATGAGCATGACATGACACCTCACCCTTCTGCACCCGACCTTGGACCTTAAAATAAATCAGCAAGAAATCTCCCTTACAGTGACCCCACTTGTTCAGCCCATATTTCAATTCAGTGAAATGTGCCCCAACATACCATTACAGGGACACTGACCTACTGGTCAGGGGCACTCCCCCCATCAAAAACAGGGCTAATGCTCCTTCCTTCGAGACTCTATATTCCTTTCACCATGCATGGCATTGCCGAATTCCTAGGTATTTGTACACAATAGGCTCCAGATTGACTCTGAAATATGCCCATGGCAGGGCTCCAGATTGTCTCAGATCTTTTAAATTTGATTTGTATTTGGTTTATTTAAACCTTTACAAAAAGACATATTAAAATCAAATAAACCACATAAACCAACAAAAGTGGACAGAAATTAGAAAAAGTAGAAAAGAACATTACATCCTATCGTGCGCACAAATAAGATAAATAATACATCGAAAACAAACAGCCAAGTGACCGTAGGTTTCATTTACTCCCCAGTTACTTCAATGCATAAAGTTTCAATGTACAATCTATAGGTACCTAACAAACAAACATTTCTTATTTCCACAATACATCTGTACTCACTTTGACTTACAAGGATTTAAAAGAGTAAAATCTTTGTCATAGCTTTTGTATCTTAAATGAAAATTTTGAATCAGGACTAGTTGAATTTCGACAAATTAACATTAATTAAGTTGACAATGGCGTCTATTCAAAACTAATACCTATTGCCCATTTGTTTCATGACACATCACATATATTTTTCAGAAACACAATTAGTCTGATTTTTAGCGTAATGACATTACCATAATACTTCTCTGTCAACTGAAGAAATAGATTTCACAAAAGTTAAGAAGTATAGGATTCTCTGTGATTGAAGTGAGGGACAAACAAGCAATATGTGTTGGTGAGTTTCTTCCTCTCCTGCCACTTTACAAAATTGGCACCAGTTCTCGTTTTCCCTATTCATATATCTGATGTTAAATATGTCATGTGTGTTCATGACATTCATCCTGAATTGCGTCGTTTAATTTCTTATCACTCGACTAGGATACTTGCTTAAGTACCCTTCTATTACTGGAAAAATATTCCAGAAAGATACTACTTGAGAATATATTCTAGAACACTGTATAGTGGTCTTATTATCAGACCAGTCATTGTCTTTCAATATTTTCTTCATCTTATCCAGGTTCTCTATCAAGATGCAAATTGAAATTCCTAGGATTAGTAAAATACCTTCCACCTCTGTTTTAAGATTCGTCATGAAGACATTTGAGATATCTGCTCCTATAATTACATATAATACTTCACTTTTCGCCGTTAAACACTTCATCCACAGAGAAATTATTTTCCATTGCACGCATGATTTCACGGACTGTAGTCCAAATTCGTATCTGATTAATTCTATGGGTATACCCTTTGGTAAATAGAACAAAACCCCCTCCACACTATCCCTTCTACCACTCTTAGATATTCCATATAGTCACAAGCAAAAAATTGAAGACCGTAGAGAAGTCTTGGTAGAACTTTCAGCCTGCAGAACTCTCTACACGGTGTCATAGAACTTTTCCCAAATTTCCTTTCCACAAGACGCATTTGTCTTAAAGCTATCTCTGACTACACTTTTAGGCAATTTTTAGCTATGGTTATTGATCCATTACCAGTAAAGGCATAGCCTTGATGGGATAAGACATTTTTATTTTTTAGTTGTTTCCCTTCACACTGCCATGAGAATTTTTCATGACTCTTGTTTCTTCTTCCCATTTGGAGAATTACAGTTTATAAAGGGTCTATTTTTAATTTTAGTTCTTTAACAAATCCTCCAAATGCATTTATCAAGCGCTGAAGGCCTACTTTGGTGCTATCTAGAAGGAGAAAATCCTTGGCATAGGAGATCCATCCCACACACATTTCTCCTATCTTGGGGGTTACCATACCTTTTCCATCCAAAGCCTTTCCTGCCCCTGAGACGTAAAGATTAAAGAGAGTGGGAGCCAACATACAACCCTGCCTGAGCCCCTTTGTAGTTGCAATCTTTTTCAACATTAAACCCTCAGAGTTGAGCTGTACCCTCATTTTTGTATTCGAGTGCAGATAAATTATAATGTCTAGCAGTCCCCTAGTGTTTCCTGAAACCATAAGTCTCTGCCATAGTGTAGATCGGTCTTCCATATCGAAGGCCATTGAGAGGTCCATTGAGGCTATAAATAGTGGCGTGGCATCCTTTGACAATACTCTCTTCTGTGAACTTATAAGTACAAGACCACCGCAGTCAGTTCCTGTGCTTTTTTTAAGCCTATCTGTCTATCGTCTAAAATGGGATTGGCATCCATCCATTCCTCAATGTCTAGTAATACCAGTGACGCAACGATGTTTGAATCAGTGTCCGCTATAGCTATTGGTCTATAACTAGTGGGGTTTAAACGGCTACCTTTTTTTCAAAGATAGGAATAACAAATTATAGTTTCCATGAGTGTGGCGTTGTCTTTGTTTTAATTACATCGGAAAAGAGAAGAAAAATAACTTTTCACCAGAAAGGTACATTATACTTCAAAATGATATTGGATACATTATTTGGACCCGGTGTCCTGGAATTCCTAGATTTCACCATCAATCTGGAGACATTCTCAACTGTATTGTCTATTTACCATTCCAGTCCCTTCTTACTCTAATTGTCATGCCAAATATCATTCCCTTTATATGAGTTATCAAAGTGGTCTATACATACTGACTCCTTTATAGGATTAATGACCAATTGTATTTGAGTAGTCTCCAGGTTGTTAACAAGCTCCCAAACATTGGACGAGTTATGGCCCTTCAGAGAACTTAGCATGCACTTCTCTGTCCCTCTGAGACATCACCCCCCTATGAAATATCAGCCAATTCTTGTATTGTTGTCTAACTAGTTTTATCTTAGCTTGGATTTCCTGGTCTTCACCTGCTTCTTTACGTATCATTCTTACTTTTTTTGTGCAATAATACTCTACAATCATGAGCCTGGATATCTGATGACCACCTGTTACCAAACCCCACAGGCAGCCCACACCGCAGGGGACCCCCCCAGCACCCGTGACCATGCTCCACAGGCAGCCCACACCACAGGGGACCCCAACACCATGACCATGGCCCGCAGGCAGCCCATCACCTGTGATCTTGCCCCGCAGGCAGCCCATCACCCATGTCCATACCCTGCAGGCAGCCCATCATCCGTGACCATGGCCGCAGGCAGCCCACACCACAGGGGAAACCCCAACACCCGTGTTCATACCCCACAGGCAGCCCAGCACCCTTGATCATGCCCCACAGGCAGTCCACACCACAGGGGAACCCCCAACCCCCGTGTCCATGCCACCTAATCAGCATATCCTAAGGTCTAGCTACACTTCAGGACGGTCTAATATCTGCAGCCTAGTACAACTAATACACTAAAACCTAGAATAAGTGAATAATATCACCCTGCTTAGTGGAACCCTGAAACCAAGACTAATCTCACCCAGTGATATAGCCAAACTTATAAAGTCCAATAAAGTGTAAGCTCCACCTGAAACTACACCTAATAGCTCATACTAACCATGAGTGCACCCACTCCACCAGGGTTTGCAGGAAACGAACACCGTGGACCTCCTCCATTCTCCAGTCTGCCTTGCCTCCCGCCCCCCCTTCCCAAATCAGCCCACCCTCCTTCACATCCCCTACCCTTCCCCTTTCCAAACACCAAGCCAGAGGGGCATGATGGCGAGCCAACCACCCTATGAGCACTGCTCCCCCGAACCCAACCCCCAACCAGCCCACGTTGATCATGCCCGCTCCCCTCACTATCATACCGGGCACACCCGCCCTGCAATCATCCAACCCCGCCTTTCCCACAAACCCCCACCATCTTCCCCCGACCACACCCTTTCCCCTCCCTAAAAACCGCACGCCTAGCCCTAGCAAGAACAGAAGCATCATCCCTTTCCCCCTCTGACCCACCCACCCTCTCTCACACACCAATCACAACAAAGACACTAAATAGGAAATATACCTGGTCCTCCTCAATCTCTCAGCACTCTTTGCCTCCCCTGTCTCGACCCACCACCTCTTTTCCCCAATCACCACCTTCTCCCCCTCACTTCACCCTTCCTGAAACCCCTCTCCCTCGATTTCTCACCAACTGCAACTGAAACTCCTAACCGCCCACACCCCACCTTCAAATCCCCCGGGCCAAACCCATTCATCCTAACACACGCATTCACCCACTCCCACCCGAAACCCGCCAACATTTCTGCTCGCCCACTTTTCTCATCGATCATCAACCACCCTACCCCTCTCCCTCTCCAGTTTCCACTCTCCCCCACCCCCTTCCGCTCCAGCTCTGACACCAACCACACCTACTGAAGTGAACTACATCCTATTTAATGCACGATCCGTAGCAAAAAACAGACACTGCATCTTTGACCTCCTCACCTCTGACAAACCAGACCTGGTTTTCATCACCGAAACTTGGTTCTCTGATGACTTTGCCCCAATCACCAATGAAGCCTTCCCCCTTGACTACTCCCTCATCCCACTGAACTGTCCCTCTAGAGGTGGGGGAATAGCATTCATCTTCAAGTCTCACCAACCTTCCATTCCTGCCTGCAAATCACTCCTCGTTAAACTATCCCTCTCCGCGTCGTTCTCACACTGCTTCCGAATAATCTACAGACACCCTGGCTACGATAGACAATTCTCAAACAACCTCTGCGACGCTATTGCCACCCTTCAACTAAACCATCCCAACCTCACCCTCCTTGGAGACTTCAACATATGGCTCGACATCCCCACCAACCCTATGACACACTCTCTGGTTGACGGTCAAGACGCAATTAACCTCCAACCCCACATAAACGGCCTGACTCACTATGAAGGAAACACTCTTGATGGCCATCTTTAGATCCCACAACCGGATACATCTACCCCCGCTATCATCTGGTCTGATCACTTCATTGTTTCTTTCACCATTCGCTCACCCGACCGCCTTCCCATACTCGAATCTGAACCTCCGAAGCTACGCAAATGCTGGAAAAAACTAATAATCGTTCCTGACCTAGCCAACGCACTCCTCCAGTCTCCACCACCTACCTGCCAACTCAATAAACAACTAACCCCTGATGCCATTGACTCATAGCTCAACACCTCACTAATGCGGCTCACACCCTCTTGCAAACCATCAGCCGCCGTGGCCTGTTTCCTAGATGGTTCACACCTGAGTTGAAGACCACTAAACAACTATATAAATACCTAGAATGAAAATGGCAGAAAGACAAAACCCAGGAGAGCAGAGCCACCTTGGCACGACACCTTCATCAGTACAAGGCCGAAATCTGGAAATCAAAAAAGCCCACTACAACTCCCAAATCCTCAACATCAAAAACCCCAGCAAAGAACTTCACAAAATCATCTCCGAATTCATCGAACCGGCATGCACTACGACCGTCCTGACCCTCTCACAATCACTGTGTGACTCTCTCTCTCTCCACTTTTACGCCACCGCTCTCGAAAGAACAAATTCTCCAACCACCAACCTGGCTCTCTTACATCCACCAGGCAACCCTTCCCCCCATACCTGCCAACCCACTGCCTGCGACCACCACGCAACCAACTTTTGAATCCTTTAGTCCAATATCACCAGACCAATTTCTCAAACTTCTATCTGCGCACAAACCATCCTGCTCTCCGCTAGACCCTTGCCCGGCCACAACCCTCAAAGAAATGTTTGCTTCCACCTGCGCAGGAGAACACACAAGATCCATCATAAATGACTCTCTTTTCACGGATATCTTTCCCAATGCATTCAAAATGGTCCATGTCAAACCTCTAATAAAAAAAAACTTCCCTCGACCCTCTCAAGCCCAAAAACTACCACCACATCTCAAACACCAGGTTCCTTGCCAAACTCATTGACCGAGCCACCTACTCCCAACTAAATGCCTTTGTCGAATCAACAATCTCCTAGATCCCGCACAATCCGGGTTCAGTGCCCGTCACGGAACTGAAACCACACTAACCTCAATATGTGATGACCTTAAAATAACGGCAGACTCCGCGGGATGCACCACATTAATCCTTATTGACCTATCCGCCGCCTTCGACACAATCACTCAATCCTCCTTGACTGCCTCCACTCCCTAAGAATTCGTGGAACCGCTCTTAAATGGATAGCTTCATTCCTCAAATATAGGTACCAAATAACAATACTCTCCACCTATTCCTCCCAAGCCTGACCAGTCGACACAGGAGTCCCACAAGGAGCATGCCTATCTGCCCTCCTGTTCAATCTCTACTTGATCACACTCCCACCAATAATTCGTTCACACAACATCCTGTGTTACAACTACGCTGATGACACTCAACTAATTCTACAACTCCTGAACTTAAAACCCACTGCCGATCTGACCTTGCCTCCTGCCTTCTTGACATAGAGCTCTTGATGACCCAAAGCCACCTCTTGTTAAACCCCTCCAAAACTGAAATCATGGTATGTGGCAACTCTGAACTTCTTCCACACCCTCTACCCTGGCCATCCGCCATGGGCAACTCACTGACCCCCTCTAACTCAGTGAAAAACCTTGGATGCACCCTTGACTCTAACCTAACACTCTCGTGCCAAGTCAACAATGTCTCAAAGTCCTGCCACTACCACCTTAAAACCCTTAGGCGCATCTTTCCATATCTCTCCTTTCCCAACAGACTCTCCGCGGTCCAATCAATTGTTATATCAGATTGGACTACGCAAACCCCCTCTACCTTGGAATCCACACTTATCAACTGAATAAACTTCAAAGGGCAAAAAACGCTGCAGCCAAACTGCTACTTGCGCTCGGCCCAAGAGACCACATCTCCCCAGCCCTTAAGACTCTGCACTGGCTTCCAGTGGCCAGCAGGGTGACTTTCAAAACCTTATGCATCTCTCATCGAGCTTTGCATAAAACTGGACCTCAATATCTTCAAGACAAGCTAAAACCCTATCACCCTCCATGCACTCTAAGATCAAGCTCAGCCGGCCTCCTAGTCATTCCTAAGACAAACTCAGTCAGGTTAGGCGGATCATCATTCTCATCCTTGGCCCCCACGCTGTGGAACGCATTCCCACCCCAAATCCACCTAACTGAAGATATAATATCTTTCCGCAAACTACTGAAAACCTGCTTCCCCTAAAACCAACCCGTATGCAAACTAACCCAACAGAACAACAGCATCTCAATGACACCAATCCAACAAACTACTAGATATGAGAAATTGACATCTAATAACCGCTAATATAAAATAAAAGGACAAACAGAATAGAATGAGTAAAGTAGATCAAAGCAGTGAAGTGGATAATAAGAATAAATTGGACAAAAACAGTAACAAGATTTAAATTAATCAAATGGATGAAATTCATGATGAATGAACAAAGTGAATGGAGTGGATAAAATTGTTAGAATGGATGAAGTTTGTGGAACAGATCAATGTGCTGAGCGGATGAATGCGTTGAGCAGATGAGTGTGTAGATCGGATGAGTGTGTAGAACGGATGGGTGTGTAGAGCGGATGAGTGTGTAGAGCGGATGAGTGCGTAAGTGCAGAGAAGTGTCCAGACCGGATGAGTGTGCAGACCGGATGAGTGTATAGAGCGGATGAGTGTATAGAGCGGATAACTGCGTATGAGCGAACGAGTTTGTAGAGCTGATAAGTGCATATAGCAGATGAACGCGTGGAAAGAACAAGTGCATATAGCGGAGGAGTGCGGGGAGCGGAGGAGTGCGTGGAGCGTGATGGGTGAGCAGAGAAGAAGACTGCCCCAAGCGGAAGAGTGCGCCAAGCGGAGGAGTGTGTAAGAATGGGGGAGTGTGTAGAGCGGATGATTGCGTAGAACAGACTAGTGGGTAGAGCCGACGAGTGTATGGAGCAGACGAGGGCGTATGAGCGAATGAGTGCGTAAGAAAGGAGGGGTGCGTAAGAGCGAGTGAGTGCGCCAAGTGGAAGATTGCGCTGAGCGGAGGAGTGTGTAAGAATGGAGGAGTGTGTAGAGCGGATGATTGCGTAGAACAGACTAGTGGGTAGGGCCGACAAGTGTATGGAGCAGATGAGTGCGTATGAGCGAATGAGTGCATAAGAAAGGAGGGGTGCATATGAGCCCGTGAGTGCGTAGAGCAGGTGAGTGCGTAGAGCGGTGAGTGCGTAGAGTGGATGAGTGCGTAGAGTGGATGAAACGGGCGAACTATGTGGAGGGAACATGTGAAATAAGTGGATGGAATGGACAAAGTATGTAGGTGGTACTGGTGAAATATGTGGATTAAGTGCATAAAACAACTTAGAATACATGGAACGGATCGGAGTAAATAGAACAGATTCGAATGCATGAAACGGATTGGAGTGCGTGGGGCGGATTGGAGTGCATGGGGCATATTGGAGTGCATGGAATTGCGTGACATACATGGAATGGTTTGGAGTGCATGGAACGTTTGAAAGAGCATGTAACCCATCATATCACATCACCATGCTTACTCTCTTCTTTACACCACCATTCAACTAGAACCCAGAGATACTATGACACCATTCGGTATAACTGTTCTCATACCAACATCTGCTGCATATTCCCCATCACTCTATGTAAACGCTGCTGGTTACACAACCCCCAGCCAGGCGTTCTCCTCAGGCCTCCCGCAGCCACATTCGGTCTGGATAAATCCTGCCAGAAACAACACATACTCCTGATCTCTCAACCACCACACCTACCGCTAAGAAGCAGCTATTACACGAATACCACACCAGCTGCACACATATCTGGTGCTCACACGCACCTTTGACTCTCTCTACTCTCTCTGCTGACTTGAACTCCGGTTCCCAAGGGCGTTCAACCTACCAGCGCCTTCAGACCATACCAATGGTACATAAGGGGCTATATAAATGCAAAGTAACATAACATAACATAACATAACTGCTGACACATGTTAGGGAAGACATTTTGCATTCTAAACTTTTCGAAGACACACGTGCGGCATATCCACTTTCAAGGGAGAGGTTTAGTGGCTTATCAGGTAGACCTAGACACAACAATGAAAGTGGAAATGAAGGCGATCAGAAAAGACTGAGAATAGCACTGATATCCAGACTGGTGTTTGTATCTTTCATCTATTTCACTTGATATTGGACACCACTGCATGAGGGGACCCTGTGACTCTGACAAAGTATGCTTAATGGCTTATCTTAAGTGGTCTTTTATGCCGGCTACTTTTTTGTTCTGCTGTGCAGAGGCAATACACCTGACCCGTAATAATCTTCAGCAGCTCGCCCCTTTAGATACGATTTTGCCACAGACGGACACCATAAGGTGGGGCTGATTGTGTGCACATATTCCCTAAGGAAGCATTAGTCCTTACAAACTAGTGGGCCTGTCACTTTAAGTCCACTTGCTGGCCAAAGACAGCACTCTTCAAAGTATATACATGTGAATGCCACAGCTATGTGAATATGACTAATTTAGGACAAACAAAACACACTAACATGTCAAACTTCCAAACGAAAGATGCACACTTTCTTCTTCTGCTGAGGTCTTTTCTACAAAACTACTCTTAAGGATGGCACATTTCCCTCAATTGGACAACATGAACAATGCACAAATCACATTTCTCTGACTTTTAGTCATGTGTAAACTATACAATTTAATATGCATTACTAACGAGAGCATTTCGAAGAAAATGTAACATTTCCTAAAATATTTGTCTTTGCTATTTAGCCATTCCAGAAGGATTTTGACATTACCTCATGAATTGCTCATATTATTCATGAAATCCAATTAAATCAGATTATTAATTCTAACAGTCATGCCCTATGAATAGATTCTCATCGTTTGTCATTATGTCTTGACCATCTTGCCATCAAAATAATGACCTGTCATAGGTGTCACGGTATTCTCATATAAACCTCAAAATACTCTGAAACCGGTAATTATAATTTTATACTGCCTTCATTGCAATCATTGAGAAATAATGTCAGGAGCATATCTGAAATCAACACGTATATTTAACATGTTTAATCTGCCTCACAAAACCACTTTTACTCTCCCTCTCACTCAATTTAATTCTTTCTCTATCACTCAAAATCTGTGTGCTCATCCACCCAACTTCCCAGGAACCCAGCTATTTTCCCATCTGTTTGGTCCATCCATCCATCCATCCATCCATCCATCCATCCATCCATCCATCCATCCATCCATCCATCCATCCATCCATCCATCCATCCATCCATCCATCCATCCATCCATCCATCCATCCATCCATCCATCCATCCATCCATCCATCCATCCATCCATCCATCCATCCATCCATCCATCCATCCATCCATCCATCCATCCATCCATCCATCCATCCATCCATCCATCCATCCATCCATCCATCCATCCCATTTATCCACCTATGTATCCCTCATGCATCCATCCGTACTTCCAACCAACCATTGGTCCACTTGGAAGCCTGTGTGTCGGTTTGCATAACACACAGATGCTGATTTTATGGCAGCACGATTTGTTTTCTATTGCCCTTTTGTATTTGCTTTGCTGATTTGTATGCATTGTGTTGGAGTATCCTATTATACGTATTACAACATTCTTCTGAAAGTGGAGTATTCATAGCTTTTTTATTTTTATTTCACGTGATTACAATACGTTTGAACGTTAACGGAAAGGTTTTTTATGAATGTGATGGTTTTGAAAGCGGGCGACTCGTAAACAAAGTCCTGCTTTTGGACTAATAATTACGTTTCGCTTTTGTGTTGTTCATGGCAACACACCAGCAGTTAGGATAGCATAGGTTCAATCACTGGTTAGCACTTAGAAGCTGGGAAGGTCGCCATTCAGCATGATATATGAAGGAACCTACAAAATAATCAAAATAAAATATTATGCACACGACTGTTAGGCATGTTTTAATGTGAACAGAGAACTGATGAGGCCTACTGTGAACGTTAGGCCAATGTACCTTGGGCGTAAACAGAAGGACGTTGTACAATCATTGAGACGGGGCAAGCTGTGTGAGTCAGCCGGAATCTAGCACAGAACTGTGCAGCAGCACAGAGTTAGAGGACCGAGGGCCTCATCACGAGTTGGGCAGTATTCCAGCAGTATTACTGCCGGGATACGGCCCGGGCTAATGGCGTTACCGCCAACTGGTCTGGTGCTATTAGTGCCAGATCAAGAGTGTGGGCGGTAATGGGTATTCCCCATTGTGTCCATTGGACCCAATGGGGCACTTTTTGGTGCAATTAGCGCTCTTTAATAGTGCTGTGCTAATTGCGCCCGGCAATGCGGCAGTAATAGCGTTACTGCTGCATTTAAGGGCTACCACCCAACTCGTGATGAGGCCCCAAGGCTAGATTAGGACAACATAGATAGAAAGAGAAGGACACAGAGGAGAGAGTGCTGGGGCCAAGCAGAGCCACCAAAGTCAGTAAAGAGAAATGCTGTAATCTGCAACTTAGAGTGTGAATGCCTTACAAAAGGGAAAAACAGGCTCCTACTTCCTTTCCTTTTGAGAAAGTGCAGCCAAAAGGCATCATTGCAGGTGGTATGTGGGGACAGAGATGAAACGGCCTTCTGAGATAGTGAAACTGATGGACTTTGTTTTATGCTGTGTTGTATCCTGCATATGTATGAATGAGGTCTGAGTCAGTGTAAGAGCTGTGTTGGAATGCTAAGGGAGCTTGGAGTGTTGGGACACCTGGGGATTCCAAGGGAGACGGTTAGGGACTTGGAGCTGGGCAGGGAACCAGGGAAGAAGCTACTAATGATCTCTCTCTCTCCTATATTCTATACTGAACCTGTAACCAAGAGAATAAAGCGTGTTTCCTATTTTCTACATACCTGAGTCAGCCTGGTTCCTGCTCCTTGTTATTACTGGCTCAGGGTAGATCCTGCAGGAGGCAGGATACATCATTTGGCGACGAGGATCCCTTTAAGTAGGAGAATGAAGATAAGGCATTTGGAGAGGAGGTCTCAGTGAAAGTGAAGCCCATCAAAGTGCGCAGTGATTGCTGTCCGCATTGATGACAATTAAGGAGACCAAATGCTGAGCAGTGTGGAGAGCCGTAAAAGTCCATCCAGCTGAGGAGTGAGGATGACCCAGATGAACTATAAGACCTGCATGGGAGTGTGCAGGCAGCCTGATGAGGTGTACACGTTGCCGGTTTACACTGAGAAGAGTTGTGCAACAGCTGTGTTGTTTCCCAGGCGGCGCTGGCGATATGAAAAAAAAAAAAAGAAAGGGAATGCAAGCAGCGTTTAGAGATGGCATCCCACGTTTGTTTTCAAGGTACTGTGCAGAGTTTTGTTGACGGAGAAGTTTTAGGCGATGTATTTGGCCATAGGAGGGGTCCCCCGGGGCTGCGGGTGGCGCGCGTGCCCAGCAGGCCCTCCCTTTGTTTGCGTTCCAGCCTGTCAGTTGGCTTGCAACGCAGGAAAAGGGGCCCGACGCCATCTTACTCCCTCTCCGTGTTCGGAGAAAGCTTTAAAGAAAAGGCCATCTGGACGTGCATAAAGCGTCATGACATATGAGGAACTTGTGAGCCTGTTGCTTCCAACAACGTGACAATGAAGTTCCACGTGCGGTATTGGAGTTTGATTTATGTGTTGGCAGCTGCAAAGTTTTAAAAGAGTAATGCGATGCGGAAGACGAAGTAGCAGCTGTGATCAGGAACACACTTAAGCTAGATGTAAACAAAATCAAGGTATGCAGAAAGCCTTTCACTTCATTTTGAAATGATAGCAATTGGAGTTTTATGACTGTCGTTTTAATGGGCAAAAGAAGCTGGAACAGCTGATGTTGATTTTCAGAGTGCTTTGCTTTGTGACTATGGGGAATGATGCCGGCATTCTCGAACGGCTAATGGAGATATGGCCACACTGAGAAGAAATACTGACATGAAACTGCCCGACACATTATCTGACACATATTACGGAGCACGATGCCGGTAAGCAGGTTAAATTTATCTTGGCAGACGTAATGGAATACATTTTTGCGAACTCGAAAATGGATTTATCTTGAAGTTGCAGCACATACGGTGCGCACAGTGACAAGATCAAGTTTATACGTTTATTTTCAGGCTGACGAAATTATATATATGCACTAGTAATAATGGAGAAGTTGTGTTTATTGTTGCATATATGGGCAGGCAGAAGTTGTATGTGTGCAGAGTGGGTTTGTGGGCGGTGTTTTTTTTGGAGATGTTTTAATTTGCTTTGTTTTTAAACGAACTGCACATCATTTCTGGAGGAACTTTGAATTATAGAATGGAAACCAGAATTGAAGTTTAGCATTAAGAATTTTAAAGAATTATGCAGAAATGCTTGAGTTTTGGTAGAAATTGCACATGACATGGTTTTTTATGGGGGGGAATCTTTGATCTTTCGTATGCATAATGTAATGTGCATGTTGGGGAAATGCAAATTTTGGGAAAAGCACAATTTTTGGGAATTGCAGATTTGGAAATTCTAATTGTGTGATCTGCGTTTGCATGTGTTGAAGTTCTGTATGATTGTGGATTAAGTCTGCATATGTGAGCGCAAGCTTATGGGGTGTGTGACACAAGGGTGCGCACAGGAGGCAGCAGGTTCTGCAGTTGTAGTGCATTTGCGTGGTAGTTGTGTGAGTGTGTGGAGTTGCACGTTTGTAGATGTTGACGTGTGGAAGTGTAGTCAGGAGATACATGCATGCATTGGGGTTAGGTTCTCACATACTGGCCAGGTGTGTTTACCGGTGTAGATAAAACCTTCAGGAGGAACCCCACGTTTTTTTGAATGGAGTTGGACACAGTAGAGTGCTCCAGTAGTAATGATCTTAGGGCATGGGCCCATTTTTGGGGTCTGTAGTCAGTTTGGACACAGTAGAGTGTTCCGTGTTGACCTTAGGGCATGGGACCCATATATTTTGGTTGAGGTCTGATGTCAGTTTTCATCGCTGATTATGCGCATGAAATCTGGGGACATAGGTCCTCAGAGTAGAAGTTAATTGTCTGTGTTGGAGGTTATCGCTTGACAATTCTTTCATTTATGTTAAGGTTGGAGTTTTAGTTAGGAGCAAAGTTTGTTCTCCTAGTTTCTGTAGTGCCAGGCTGTGCATACGGGAGGAGGTATTGTATTGTTATTGCACGCCAGTTTTAGCTTTCAATTATTGGAGGGCACACAGGTGGTAGGCCAGTGGTTATTTTGTGGAGTTTTAATGCATATCTGGACCAGGTAGGGTCCATACACTGGCATGGGTTACTGGACTTCCGTTCAGTTATATTTATTAAAATTACATTTTCTGAGTTTTCAGGTTGCACCATTTATTTTTCCATCCTTGAGGTGTATCTGATTTTGGGTGTGCACATTTTGAGGTTTGCATAGCGCTACCATTTTCCATCTTAGTAGTGGTTTGTTGTTTTACAGTTTTACATGGCCCTTTTTGCTATGTATATTTTGCGCCACGCCTTTTTCTTTCGTGGTTGCGTGTTGTAATTTTGTGATCTTTGTGTTGTATGTCTCTTTTCTAGGTTTTTCATTCCTTTTTCATGTTTTCTTTAGGGGAGGAGGATGAGGCATGGTTGTTGGGATATTTGTTAGAGTGCATGGATCTTTGTTGGCATGTTTAGGACTATTCTGTTTTGGCCATTGTGTAAGTTTTCTAGATTCGTGGCTACACTATTTTGGCAGGTTAGGTAGCCTCTGTCGGGGTGTTGGGTTTGTGCTCAAGTGTGGCAGACTTGAAGCCAGGAGTGGCAGGCCTGGCGCAAGGTGTTTTAGTTTAGTGGGTTTGGTTTGTAGTTTTGGTTTTTGTTTGTCCATTGTGGCAAGGTTGTGCTTGGTGATGGCGGCACCGAGACCCTGGTGTGGCAGGCCAGGGTGGAAGGAGTAGTAGAAATGTTGTGGTTGTTAGTCCTAGCATGGTTGTGTGTTTGTGTGTTTTCTTTTGATTGAAAAAGGGGGGGTGTGTTGTATCCTGCATATGTATGAATGAGGTCTGAGTCAGTGTAAGAGCTATGTTGGAATGCTAAGGGAGCTTGGAGTGTTGGGACACCTGGGGATTCCAAGGGAGACGGTTAGGGACTTGGAGCTGGGCAGGGAACCAGGGAAGAAGCTACTAATGATCTCTCTCTCCTATATTCTATACTGAACCTGTAACCAAGAGAATAAAGCGTGTTTCCTATTTTCTACATACCTGAGTCAGCCTGGGTCCTGCTCCTTGTTATTACTGGCTCAGGGTAGATCCTGCAGGAGGCAGGATACATCATGCTGGCTTTTTTTCGAAGTCTGAAAGTGAGTAGAAGCGTTGGCTTGTTTTGATTTTTTCATTTGCTAATAAAGCAATGCAGGTAATTCCATTTCAGAAAGGCTGACTTGCTAACCAGCCCCCCTGTCCAAAAGCTCCATGCCAAAAGAATAATGTATACCTGCACACTAATGGATCAGTCTGATCTGCAGCGACCCGTTCTACCAGTGGCACAGAGCAGGCTCAGAGGTCACTGGTGCCTCTTGACAGCTACAGTGATAGCCAAGTCTCTGCGCACCCCTGTTACAAAAGCTATGAGGAAGAGAAATGTGTGGGTAATGGCATGGATTGTTCTTCGGGGACTTGGATAAGGAAGAGGGAGGTGCTGTAATGGAGAGATCTTTATAGCTGATGTCAGGAGAAAATCAATATCTTCACTTTTAAGTAGCAGGAAAAGCTTTTCCTATCAAAACAAAGACTTTAGTAAACATGCATCAGCATCACTCGGTCTACTATTGCACACTTTTAATTAAATGTAATGAAACATGTACAATCTTTTACAGCAAATAACTCCCTAAGGCGCACCGCTCATACATTTTAGGTACATTTAGGATGTAACACAGATTGCTTTTAAATTAACTTATAAACACAAATTATGCCCGATTGCCGCATCTCAATATGTTATAGTTGTGAAGTATTCACTCTTTTCATTGTGCCCTTCAAGATCCAGATCTTGATTGCGTCAAAAAGCTCAGAAAAAAACCAAAACCAAATTACTAAATCTCTAGGCCCCAAACCTTCACAATCATCCTCTCCTACCCCCACCCACATTCTCCCCAGCCTCATCAATGCCCTTTTCACTCTCCTTATATAATTTTAGGGCAGTTTCCAAAAACACATCCAGTCTCAGTCTAGAACTGTGTAATGTCTGAAAAGTCTTGGGTCCAGCAATGCATCATGAGAGATGTAACTAACTTTTTGGGCACAGGGTCACTGCCGCCCACATTATCCCCAGCCTAAAAACTGCCCTTTTCACTCCTCTTATATCATTTTAGAGCAATTTCCAGAAACAAATCAAGATCTCAATCTCGATCTGTATAATAATGTATTTTCAGAAATGAAAAGCATTGTGTCCAGCAATGCATCATGGGAGATATAACAAACTTTTTTTTTTAGCACAGGGGCACTGCACTCTACACCAAAACAAAAAAGGATTTCCTTCAAGCACTTTATTTCTAATTTGGTGCAAATCAGTCTGGTAGTTTGGTTTGTGTGTGAATAATAGTTGGAGATTTCCCCCTGAGAAAATCAATACAAAAAGTTAAAACACACTCTTTGTTTAACTCTTCATACCTTTAGAGCCATAACACAGATTTGTACAACATTTCTAGATTTGGGGGCCCAGGTCAGACATCTTCTTTGGAGAATGTTATACAGATCTGTTGTTCAGCTCAATATTTATTAGACATAGCATTTTCACATTACGTATAGATAATGGGTTTCAACTGAACTGTAGGGTGAATAGTGTTACTCTATAATATATATACATAATTATGCATATTTATAGTCACTGAAAAACTTTTGTTAAAGTGTAGCTAAATTGAGTTAATGCAACAAAACCCTTGAAATTAAGTGGATGTGGGAAGACAGGACCAGCTTAACTCAGCAAGTTCACGTTGATGCCCCCTATAGTGCTAGGTGCACCATAATGCCATTTTGTATGTCATTGCTACTCCTGTGGGATACATTTACCCACTCAGCAGAATTCCCCTCCATCTCCAAGCTGCACTTCAGCAGTTACCAGCAGCTGGCTCCTTTGAGCGTCATTGCCTCGCATCAACACTGTGTTTACGGCTACAAAATGATGGTTGTACTGTGTTGCCAAGCACTTAATGGGCAAGATGGAACAGGGGGCACACTGAGAAAGACTGCCAGGGTGTTTTCTTACATGCACCAAGAAGAAAATCAAAAAAACAGTTCTGCTTTGCTGCTAGCTCCACATTTCCACTTTGAAAAAGGAAATATTTGGCATTTAAAGTGATGGTGCCCTGATGCTCTTTTTCATCTATTCAAACTTTACACAGTTCTGATACAGGGAGATCCAGCTGTGCCCATCCACATTCAGATCGTGCTACAGTAAAAGAAAGCATTATCACTGAATGACAGGCTGTGTTAGGCATGATCTGGGAAATCACCAGAAACTTTACTCTCAGCCGTGCGGAAAAATGCTTCACTTTTTGCTACAAAGTGTCATAAATAAACCCTTAAAAAAAAAGCCTAGCTCTCTGTGCATATGTCAATTTCAGTGGACCTTTGCCTTGAACATACTGCTGTGTGAGAGAAACTGATTAGGGCTGCAACACAATGTTTGGAATCCAGATGGGAGATAAAACTGAATTTGAAAGTGGCATTCCAGCAGAATTCACCATGTATCAAAATGTGCTTTTGCAAACAAGAAAAATGTCTCTTTTTGTTGAACAAGGCCATGTCCTTGCCTAGAAATGTAAGGGTGTTTGGGTAAAATCTAATATAATGTTTTATTTCCACAGACTTGCCTCAGCTTCAGAACAAAGTAAAATAAATAAATAAATAAATGCATTGACTGTACTGGGGAACCAGCCAAATAGGTTTCCTTCTCAGTTTACATGAACATTTGTGTCCTAGCAACAGAAGTGGCCTTCCCCCAAAAGGAACCACAATGGATTTTTGGGATCTTTTGCCCTCAGAAACTTTGGATGGCCAAGAGGAAGAAATATCACATGCTTTCAGGGTAATTCATGGAATAAATGTGCGCTGAAAAGGGAAGCACAAGCGTGAAAATCACAGCGCACGCGTGCTAAAGCCGCTGTCATGATCTCTGCTTCCAAAAGGTCAGGGTTTTCCCAACTCCCTTGGAAGCAGATCCATAACCCAGGATCCGAGTGCCAACCAGTCCCAATTGGGACCTTTTGGACCCAGTCCTGGCGCCAGTGGCACCAGGCTCATAAATATGCCCAGTCCCAGCACTGGAAGCGCCGGGCTCATAATGCTTGGGTGGACTTACCTGCAGCAGACCATGCTGCTTACTTGCCTGCCAGTTGAGCCTCTGATCCTCTTCTGTTTGGAACTACTTTTCCTGTTGGGTGGGGCAGGAGCCACTCCCTAGGTTCAGAACACTGGAACTCTTCTGGAAAGCAGGAACTCTTTTCTTACTGGCTGTGGAAGGAGACACCTAAGCACTACAGGAGGCTATTTAAACCACACCCGATGGATGAATCTTGCTTTGCGTTATTCTGCATCCTCTGCAGCAGAACGCTCATCGTGTCTTCTGCATCTGATCTTGGGCCTAAGGAAAAAGGCTTACCATCCGGAATCCAGTCTTCAGCAACACCTATAAAGAAAAGAAAGAACAGGTTAGCATTACGGTCTTCAGTGACAGAGCTTCACTTACCTGGTCCATCGGCTGTCACCAACGCCTCGCGCTGCATTCCGGCATCTGAAAGACAAAGGCTTACCTACTCTTCGTGCGCTCCGGAGGTCTTCGCACTGCATTCCGGCATCTGAAAGACAAAAGCTTACCAACTCTTCGCACGCTCCGGAGGCCTTCGGCGCTGCATCCCGCATCTGAAAGACAAAACAAGGTGCGTTTAAAGACATTGGGGAACTTTAATACTCACGTGCCATTACTCCTTTCCACATCTAACCCAGAGGGTATTAAGGCACCCTGCAGCCGCTCCGAACTTGTACCTGCAAAATAAAAAGACAGTTAGAGCGCATCGTGAAGCAGGCAACAAGCGCTTACTTACGTGCTTCCAGGCGCTTCTATTCATCACACAGGCTCCATCTTCAACTCACTTCAGCTAGTCATCCGCCATCGCCGGAACCCTGCTAAACAAGAGACATCATTCCTAAAGACTCTGAAGTCAACAGGCCTGCTCCCCTTATCCAGTGAAGAAACTGGTTACAGCACCCTGCCCCGAGGCAGATGGAGAGCACGGAGTTCACTTACCTAAGACATCTTACCCTTCGAGTCAGACATACAGTGCACAGAGGTCCAGCCCAAAGAGCCAGCCGTGTGTTACACATCACCTTTGAAGATACGGTATACGCCCAGTCAAGACCGGCGCCTCTACGGGAATCAGGTGAGCGTTACAGAACGTAAAGCCTACCGCAAAACTCCCGTCCAGGCGCTATGGAAACCTCGGATACCGACCAGCTAGCCCAGTTACTTGGGGAACTAAGGGCAGAAGTGCATGCAGCCCGTCAGGAAACGAACGCTCTAAGAAGGGAACTGATTATTTCCAAGGAGCGAACAGATGATCTCGCTAGACAATTGCTACAGTCACAGGCCGGACAGACCCCGTTACCCGCATCTGGGGGAAATCTTCCTTCTACATCCTCTATGAATCCAGTGCAGATCAACCTACCTGGGAATGTACCTCTGGCTCCGCCCGAACGATTTTCTGGTGACCCAAAGAGGTTTGCAGTATTTATCAATCAGTGCCGGTTGCATTTCTTATGCCGGCCAGCAGCCTTTCCAACTGATCAAGCTAAAGTAGCTTTCGTGCTTTCGTACCTTAGTGGCAATGCGGCAGACTGGTCGATCCCTCTAGTAAATCAAGATGATCTGGTCCTCCATGATTTTCAAGCTTTTCAGCTCAGTATGGAAAAACTGTTCGCAAGACATTCACAGGGGCAGGCCTTGGACAATGAGCTTCTTTCGTTGCGACAAGGTAATCAAGACCTTTTGGCTTATATTGCGTCTTTCAACAGACTGATAGTGGAAACTCAATGGCCTGAGGACAAAAGGATTACGCTGTTTTGTAGAGGTCTACGTGGAGAGCTCAAAGATGTGTTAGCCCAAGTAGTGAATCCCCCACAAGATTGTTCGGACTATATAGACTTAGTCGTTCAAATAGATCACAGACTGCAGAACAGGAAGGCCGATCGTTCCAAGTTTGATGCTCGAGTATTTTCCAAACCGCCAACTCCTTCCAAAGGAGTAGACTCCGGGGAACCCATGCAAATAGGGGGCCTGAAAGGTCCTCTAACACAAAAGGAGCGGGAAAGGAGAAAACCGTTGCAATTATGCCTCTATTGTGGAAACTCAGGGCACTTTCTTCGAGACTGTCCGGTGAAACCTGCCAAGAAGGCAGTAGGAGCTGCAGTGACCAAAGTTACAAACTCTGAGCAGGGAAACGACCTCGCCCGACAAGAATAGAGGTCCTCTTGCCGAGCATGAAAACCAGTTCTGTGACCTCGCATTTCGTGATACCTATGGTCCTCATTAGCCCTGATAATCCGGATCGATTACATGCAATTGAAGCTTACGTCGACAGCGGTGCCATCGGCAATTATGTGGATCATGAAATGGTTTTGAAGATGAATCTAACTCTTTGTCCCAAGGCTGTAAAGGACGTCATTACTACGGTGGATGGTACGGAGATAGCCTCCGGACCAGTAACTAATACCACTCAAGAAGTGACGCTAGTAAGTCAAGATGGACACCATGAGAAGATCGTGTTCGATGTGATCAAGGCCCCTCAGTTTCAGATTATTCTAGGAATACCTTGGTTAGAGAAACACAATCCTCTGATCGATTGGCGAGCAAGAACGGTCCAGTTTCCAGAATGTATCTCTACTTGTCACCCTCCACCTGGTGTTGCACTGGCAGCAATTTCTTCAGAGACTCCCCAGTTACCTCCCGAATACCTAGAATACCAAGATTTTTTCCGGAAGGATCAGGCTAACTCTCTACCTCCTCATAGGTCTTATGACTGCCAGATAGACCTGATACCTGGATCTACTCCTCCTTGTAGTAGAATTTATGCCCTCACCGAGCCTGAGAACCTTCACCTTCAACAATACCTGGATTAATACCTGGCAAATGGGTTTATTCGTCCTTCCAAGTCCCCTGCTTCTTCAGCTTTGTTCTTCGTTCCAAAAAAGGAAGGAGACCTTAGAACTTGTATAGATTATCGCTCCCTGAACCAGATCACCGGTGAGAATAGATACCCGTTACCTTTGATCCCTGAACTCCTGGACCAAGTCAGAAAAGCATGCATATATACAAAGCTGGATCTTAGAGGAGCCTACCACTTGGTACGAGTAAAAGAGGGCGATGAATGGAAGACGGCCTTCCGCACCAAATATGGGCTATTTGAATATCAGGTCATGCCCTTTGGACTTTGCAATGCCCCGGCCGCCTTTCAATATTTTATGAACGATGTCCTCAGAGAGCTCATAGATGTGTGTGTTGTTGTTTACATTGACGACATCCTCGTTTATTCTTCATCGGAATCTGAACATCGGAAACACGTGAAAATGGTCCTCGAAAGATTGCGTCAACACAAACTTTTCGCTAAGTTGGAAAAATGTGTTTTCAACGTGACTGAAGTTGAATTCTTGGGATTCATATTATCACCTAGCGGAGTGCGTATGGATTCAAAGAAGGTCGATGCAGTTCTCAAATGGCCATCACCATCCTCCGTAAAAGGTGTGCAAAGCATGTTAGGCTTCGCTAACTTTTACCGCAGGTTTATCCCCGAATTCTCTTGAATAGTCCAGCCCATCACTGCCTTGTTAAAGAAAAACAAACGTTTTGAATGGTCTACCGAGGCAGAACAAGCTTTCCAAGATTTGAAGACTAAATTTATCTCTGCACCAATATTAAAACACCCTCGCCCCGAACTCCCCTACATCGTGGAAACTGATGCTTCAAGCCTTGCCATGGGGGAAGTTCTATCACAAAAGGACCCGGTAACCAATCAGTTGCATCCCGTGGCATTTTGGTCCCGCAAATTCTCGCCTCCTGAAATCAATTACACGATTACTGACAAGGAACTTCTGGCTATCAAGTCTGCCTTTAAGGCTTGGCGGCATTACCTGCTGGGGGCCCGACACACCGTTACTGTGATTACGGATCACCGAAACCTGCAATATTTGAAAACCGCAAAAGCCCAATCCTCTAGACAACTCCGTTGGGCATTATTCTTTGCCGAGTTTGACTTCATAATTACCTATCGACCTGGTACAAAAAATGGTAAAGCTGATGCCCTTTCTCGGATGGGAGTGGAAGAACACTTGATCAACCCTAAACCTGTACCAATCATTCCCGAACAAAGAATTCTGGGTGTCATCGCCACACAATCCATAGAGGAAGTTAAGGATAAAGCCAGGCAACTTGTAACTCCAGCAGACATACAGAATTGGCATCTGCAGGGAAAGGACTTTGCAGTAAAGGACAACTTATTGTATTTCCAAGAACGATTATACCTGCCCAGCACAGATTTACAGAAAAAAGTAATCTCTTGTTATCACGATTCTTTAATGGAAGGACATCCCGGTATGGCCAAGACCTCAGAAAAGATCAAGCGCTATTTCTGGTGGCCGTCTTGGAAAAAAGATATCAGAGACTTTATAATGTCCTGTGGAGTATGCGCCCAAAACAAGAGTCAAAAGGAAAGACCAGCAGGCCTCTTACGCCCTATTGACATCCCACCTCGCCCTTGGCATACGCTTTCTATGGACTTTATCACTGATCTACCTCCATGCTCCGGATACAATACGATTCTAGTAATCGTGGACTTATTCTCCAAGATGGCGCATTTCATTCCGCTCAAAGGCTTGCCAACAGCAGCAACTCTGGCCCGAGAATTTCTCGAAAACATCGTCCGACTGCACGGTTTTCCTTCGGTTCTAATTTCGGATCGAGGTAGTCAATTTATTTCTCATTTTTGGCGAAGTTGCTGTCGGTCGGCTCAAATTGATGTGAGACTATCGACCAGTCACCACCCTCAGACGGACGGACAAACCGAGAGGACCAATCAAACTCTGGAACAGTATTTACGCTGCATGCTGCAACAAACTGAAAAAACTTGGAAAGACATCCTTTGGATAGCCGAATATGCCTACAATAACTCTGTCCATTCGGGAACTGGGAAAACCCCGTTTTTTCTTTTATACGGCAGTCACCCTCGAACCTCGGAGTTGGATCCCCTCCAAGATCTTGAAACACCAGCAGTAGACTACCTGCATTCTACAATCACCCAAGCCTTTAAGGAAGCTGTTTCTCACCTTCAAAGGGCTAAAGAAGAATACAAGAAAGGAGCAGATCAACATCGGAAGGAAGCCCCTCAATATCAAGTAGGGGATCAAGTCTGGTTATCCACCAAACATCTACCTCTAAAAGGGCCACGCACATTCAACCCAAGATACCTTGGTCCCTATTCCATCACTACCATAGTAAACCCGGTAGCGGTCAAGTTGGACTTGCCCCTGCACATAAAGATACATCCGGTCTTCCACGTCTCTCTATTAAAACCCGTGCAACCTCAAACCCGACTAACTAAATCTCCAAAACCTATCCTAGTTGATGGAGAACTCGAGTTTGAAATCAAAAACATTCTGGACTCCAAGATCTCCAAATCTAAACTATTTTACCTAATTGACTGGAAAGGCTACGGCCCCCAAGAGAGATCCTGGGAACCTGCTGAATATGTCCACGCTCCTCGCCTAATCAAAAGATTTCACCGAACATTTCCTGACAAGCCAAAACCCCCGGAGAAGCCCGGCTTGGGAGGGGCCCTGAGGGGGGGTACTGTCATGATCTCTGCTTCCAAAAGGTCAGGGTTTTCCCAACTCCCTTGTAAGCAGATCCATAACCCAGGTTCCGAGTGCCAACCAGTCTCAATTGGGACCTTTTGGACCCAGTCCTGGCGCCAGTGGCACCAGGCTCATAAATATGCCCAGTCCCAGCGCTGGAAGCGCTGGGCTCATAATGCTTGGGTGGACTTACCTGCAGCAGACCATGCTGCTTACTTGCCTGCCAGTTGAGCCTCTTATCCTCTTCTGTTTGGAACTACTTTTCCTGTTGGGTGGGGCAGGAGCCACTCCCTAGGTTCAGAACACTGGAACTCTTCTGGAAAGCAGGAACTCTTTTCTTACCTAGGCGTGGCTGTGGAAGGAGACACCTAAGCACTACAGGAGGCTATTTAAACCACACCCGATGGATGAATCTTGCTTTGCGTTATTCTGCATCCTCTGCAGCAGACCGCTCATCGTGTCTTCTGCATCTGATCCTGGGCCTAAGGAAAAAGGCTTACCATCCTGAATCCAGTCTTCAGCAACACCTATAAAGAAAAGAAAGAACAGGTTAGCATTACGGTCTTCAGTGACAGAGCTTCACTTACCTGGTCCATCGGCTGTCACCAACGCCTCGCGCTGCATTCCGGCATCTGAAAGACAAAGGCTTACCTACTCTTCGTGCGCTCCGGAGGTCTTCGCACTGCATTCCGGCATCTGAAAGACAAAAGCTTACCAACTCTTCGCACGCTCCGGAGGCCTTCGGCGCTGCATCCCGCATCTGAAAGACAAAACAAGGTGCGTTTAAAGACATTGGGGAACTTTAATACTCACGTGCCATTACTCCTTTCCACATCTAACCCAGAGGGTATTCCGGCACCCTGCAGCCGCTCCGAACTTGTACCTGCAAAATAAAAAAGACAGTTAGAGCGCATCGTGAAGCAGGCAACAAGCGCTTACTTACGTGCTTCCAGGCGCTTCTATTCATCACACAGGCTCCATCTTCAACTCACTTCAGCTAGTCATCCGCCATCGCCGGAACCCTGCAAAACAAGAGACATCATTCCTAAAGACTTTTTAAAGACATTAGAATTACTTGAAACTTACCGTTCGTGCAGTAAACGACGGACAGCAGTCCTCTGAAGTCAAGAGGCCTGCTCCCCTTATCCAGTGAAGAAACTGGTTACAGCACCCTGCCCCGAGGCAGATGGAGAGCACGGCGTTCACTTACCTAAGACATCTTACCCTTCGAGTCAGACATACAGTGCACAGAGGTCCAGCCCAAAGAGCCAGCCGTGTGTTACACATCACCTTTGAAGATACGGTATACGCCCAGTCAAGACCGGCGCCTCTACGGGAATCAGGTGAGCGTTACAGCCGCACACGCAGCCGCTCACCGATTCATGTAATACGCTGCGCGTGTAAAACCTGGGATGTGGGCCAAATCCATGGGTGACGCACGCGGGCACAGATTTCACTAAACAATGTGCGAGGCGCGCACAGGGAAAGCGCACATCGTGTAGCGCACACAAGAAAAGTGGGCGGAACACGGGGTGTAACACGTGGAATGGGGAACAACGCATGAAAATGTGGGCGTTATGGGGGAAGTACGGGAGGTAAATGATTGCAATACTCACACGCGCCCTAACAACACATATTCATGGAATCAAACAGAGGAAACCTGTGCACCAAAAATGACACGCTAATCCGGAAACACATACGCCAGCAGGAAGCAGGCGTAAGTGGCACCGGGCAGCATAAAAGTGCGAGCAAACAACAAACAAGCTCATACGCTACAATGAACATACCGTTCCTCGCAGCATTGGTCGTGGGACACCGCAGGAGGAGGAGGATAGCCAGGCCCTGCATTCTTTAACCCAGGACCAGCCTTTTTGGGATGCCTGATGACCAGGTGTATGGGAGGCACATGTTTCCACCACTAATAATCCTAGAACTGGTCAGGGAGTGGGAGGATGACCTCACATCACCCACCCTGTGCTTGGAAAAGGTGCTCAATGTACTTCACTTCTTGCTACTGGGTCATTTCAGCGGACAAGTGCCATAGTTGGGGGTGTCTCACAGGCCACAAAGTCACGCTGCCTACACCAGGTGTTGGCCATCATGACTGCACGCCCCTCAGTCTGCAGGCACATATACATGCCCAGATCTCCTGCAGAAAGGCAGGCTGTCGTCCAGGACTTTTACTGGGTGGCACACTTCCCCAAAGTGCTAGGTGCCATTGATTGCACCCATGTGGCTTTATGTCCTCGCAGGGCCACAGAGCACATCTATCAAAACTGCAAGCACTGGCATTCCATCAACGTGCAGGTTGTATGTGATGCCAAGCGAATCATCACCTCAGTATATGCCAACTATCCGGGTTCCAGCCATGATAGTTTCATATTCAGAATGTCACCCCTAAAACGGGACCTGGAAGCTGGACGGCATGGCAACGCATGGCTAATTGGTGAGTATAAATGCCTCTGCACATGCATGCATGTCAGGCACTGAGAAATGTGAAAACCCCACTAATGACAACCATTATCACCTCCCCAGGGGACAGTGCCTACCGTCTGAGCACCTACATGATGACGCCAATACGGAACCCCACTACACCACCCGAGGTAAGATACAACACAGCCCACATTGCAACCTGGGGCCTAGTGGAGCGCACATTCGGAGTGCTGAAGTCACGCTTTCGCTCCCTTGACCGCTCTGGTGGGCAGCTGCTATATGCGCCCCCAATAGTGTGCATGATCATAGTGGCAGCATGTGTCCTGCACAACATTGCAACCCAGCAGGGTGTGCCAGTAGACATGGTGGTGCCCCCACATCCCCAAGCACATGCACGGCCTCTGCGCATGAGAGGTGAAAGGGCACGTGAGGAGGCAGCCCATACACAGCTTGTGGCAAATTACTTCAACTAAAATCCCACCCCTGCGGAGTGCACACAGGCCTGGCATATACCAGCTGTCAATTTATGATGATGACAAAAGGGACAGTCAACTGTCACAACCATACCATCCTGAGATTGTTCACCTGGAAGTGCTACATTGTGTGCATCCCTAGCTACTTAAACACACCCAATGCCGTGTCAGTAAAAGGCACACATTCATTCTGCATGAAGGACTACCCTTTTGCAAAACAATACAAACAAATAGTGGCATGTCACCCAACCCCTCCCTAACCCCATCTCAGCTACCCAACACACCATGGCATGCGATTTGAAAGCAACCAAATGAATGCACATCACACGACACAAGTGTCACAAAGTGCACCGTCCCAAATGGAAACAGGTCACAGACAATTGCCTCTCACCAATGAAATAAAAAACAGCACACATTAACAAATACCAGCAAGACAAAACATCAGTACAGGATCCAACAGTGGCAACATATGACAGTAAAAATTAAAGTAGTGCAAGTGTCGCAACCTGACTAATGCAGCACATCAATCCCTTCCAACTGCTTAGAGGCAAATGTGTCAGTGTACTGCATACAGCAAGAACTGCATCTGCAAAGTAGATGGGCTCATTAAGACATGAAGAAGCTACATGTATATAAGCAAAAAGTCCTGTATGTAAAACCATATAGAAATCCACCATGCAGTGGAGAAATGATCAAAAATCCCCACTAGGCTTGTATACACAGTTTGGACTACAGACTGGCCACACAATTTATGGGAGCCCAATGCCCCTGCGTAAATTACTGTCACTTGGTCACACCCTTTGCAAGCCCATGGAAAGGGGAAGCAGGAGGGGTGTGTGTGTCAGGAACCCAAGTTTCTAACCCAAAGACAGGACAAGCCTACATGTGCCCAGCTGGAATACACAGTGGATGCCTACGGGAGCCACACAAAGCAACACACTGTAACATTAATTCACAATCTGAAAGAAAATGGTTATGAACAAAAATGTAAATGCAAATGAAATATAGAAAAAGCAACAGTAAATGTAAAGTAAAAGAAACAAATTAAATAATAAAGTAAAAATCAGAAGCATAACCAAATAAAAATAAATGTGTGAAAATCAAAATAAGAAATCAAGATTTAAAATAAAATAATAAATAGAAAAAAGAAGAAAAAATAAAGATAGCAAATTGGAATGAAATCTGAAAAAAAAACAAAAAACAACAGAAAAAATGGCCATGTGTGGACCGGGGGGAGGCCACCCAGGATGGATGAGGTACAGGGTGCACCCCAACACCCACATGCATGGATGTTGAGAAAAAAAAAACTCCATGGGCTCATGGCCTGCACGACTACGCTACAGTGGGAGAACTGCCCTTGCTGTCATCACCCCCTGGTGGTACATCAGAAGGTGGGCGTTGTATGGGAGGCAGAGCACGCAAATGCACGATGACTAAAGGTCTCACTGCAGGCATTGACTGCTGGATGATGTTGGCAGGACCAACCTCAGTGTGATGGACTTGGACCAACACTGTCCCGGCTGCGAGTCTCGGTGCTGGAGTGGATTGAGTTGTAGCTGGCCCTGCAGCCTCCTCACCCTGCTTATTTGGGGCAGCAGATGACATTGCTGCCCCAGATCCATGGGGCCTAGTGACAGCAACCTTCACCGCCACACATGGCTTTGACTTGGTGACACGGAAGTCAACCTGGGAGTCATCCTGTGCCGGTTCGGTTCACAATATGGGCTGGGTTAACAAGGCCTGATCTGGGATGGTATCAGCTGCATCTCCCCGACCCATTGGTGGGGCATAGTTGTCCCTGATTGGTCCTCCACACAACGGCCTCTTGGGCCACCCTGCACATCCTGGCCACGTCCCCTACCGTGCCCACCTCTTGGAGGTCAGCCACCTTTGCCTCCCAACCATGGCACTGATGTTCTTGTGTGAATGGGAGGTGCAGTAAACAATTGTCGTGGCAAATTGGGGTGAAAGGGGCAGGGTACTAGATGGAATACATACCCTAGTGCTCTAGAAAGGCTGTCTGTGACCCCTGGGGGAAGATGACAGGTTACGCAATGCTCAGGTACCCTGAAAACAAAATTTTATGTGCACGCGAACCCTGGTAGCCCACACTGGCTACAATGACCTCGGAATGGGTACGCAACACACGGGGGCAACCACAGTTGAAAAATATGTGCGCGACTCACTGTCTGCCTGGAAAAAGAACATGCAAAAGACGTATGTGTGTGCGTTGGCAACACCCCTGCCAAAAGAAGAATTGAACGCTTTCTGAGTATACAAGGAGTACAAATTGGAACCATTGTGAAGTAATCGCGTGTGAACCGACAAGAAGTACAAGAATCACCCGCTCGCTGTCCACAAAAAGCAACTACAAGAAAATGGCATCCTACGTGTACCTTTTAACCCAGCACACACATGCGACTTCACTTACGCACGCACGCGCTAATTTGGGCCTTTCCTCCAATTACACGCAGTGACAACCGGATGTGCTGTTTTTGTACGTGCACAATCAACATGCACACGTGTGGAGGGAAACGCCTGTGCGCGTTATGTCACAGATGTGCTTATGCGCTAAGGGCCTTTCCTCGAATTACATGCTGACGTGCAGTTTTTTCATGTGCCAAATCACTCCTCATCAAGCTGGCCACGTGACAACACATGGAAGACCACACTCCTGCCCCGAAGGACATTTTCCTGCCCCCCAAAGCCCCGGGCACTCTCCCACCTACCATCTGCTGCTGCCTGCCTGCTGGCCACATTCTTGTTGCCTGCACGAAAGCCATCTGTAGGGGTCCAGTTGCTGTGACCACCCCTGCTGGAACAGAAGACTCCCGACTGGCATTCCATTACTCCACAGCCCAGCCCCAGGACCCAGTTGCCCACCCACACCTGCCTCGGAGGTTGCCATGTCCGACACAACAACATCTGGCACCAGTGGCAACCCCCCAGCAGAAAGGCAGAGGGCTGCCAGCTTCAGTGCCAATGAAGTTGGCATCCTGGTGGAGCAAGTCGTGGGGCATTATGATGCCCTCTTTGGAAGTTCACGTGCCGACAATGGACGGAAGAGGATCTGGAAGGACACCGTGGCTCCCATCAACGTGGAGGGGGTGGCAGCCCGTGACATGCAACACGTCCGGAAGCGATGGGAGAACTTCAGGTCCAGGATCCTCAGCAAGGCCCGGTGCCTCTTGAAGGCAAAGCATGCAGAGGGGTGCCGGGTCCGCCTTACCAACATCCAGATGAGGGTCCTGGAACGCATACACCCAGCGCTCCACCTCCAGATCCTTCAGAGGCAGACCCGTGCAGAGTCGAGCGGTAAGTGTCCATGCATACTGATTGGACGCTGTGCATTTTGAGGTGTGGCAGGAGTGTGCAGGTTGCACATATATCTTGGAAGGTCCATGTATGGATGAGTATGTACAGGGACATGAGCCTGCCACATCCGAGTCCTGTCATGTGTGAGGCACATCAATGGTGTATGTGTTAAAATGCATGGTGCCCAAATGCATGTGTCGGTACACAAATGTGTATAATTATGTGTATGTACAGTGGCATGGTTGTGGTGTGACACATGGATGCTGGTTCCACCTTCATGGATGTGCACAATCTACATGTGCGTGTGTGTGTATTTGACATGTGTGCCACTGTGATATACCATGGATGCATGTGACACCGACATGTAGGAGGCTGATTGGCAGATGTGACATGGATGCCGATGATATAACTGCGACAGGTGGTGGAGATGTACAGATTCATGTATGTCTGGTGGCGTATGTTCATGTGTTTGTCATGCCCCGTGTTTCATGTGACCTCAGGCTAACCTTCGGATGCTCATGCTGTTGTATGTGTAGGGATGTTGCTGCCTGCTGCAACATTCCTGTTAATTTGCGCATGTGTGTGGGTTCAAATGACAGGTGTGTTGGGGATTGTGATCACATGTGTGAAGTTTTACACTGCCACTCATGTGCAACTGTCTTGTGTGTATCAGACCATTGTACAGTGCCCTGATGGCTGTGTTCTATCTCTCCATGTCTGCAGTGTCAACTGATGAAGAGGGCGGAGACGGTGCTGTGGAGCACAGCAGCAGGGATCCCACCGCCAATCGGAGACGCAAGGCCCAGCTCCCCTCCCAGGTTGTCATCTCGTCAGGGAGTGAGGGGTTTGGTGCCGTGTCCGTGGCCGCAGCTGCCGAGGGTAGGTCCAAGAGGTGGATGTCGGAGGTGGACTCCTCGGCAGCAGAAGGGGCAGCTGAGATCCCACAGGGGTTTATGGAGGAAGATGGCACAGAGTCTTCCAGGTTGGTGGAGGGTTTGGTTGAGAAGGAGGCCATGGAAGGGCCACACACGGGGTCTGGAGGGGGGATTTCACTGGTGCTATTGGTGCAGTCCAGGGGCAGGGACAGGAGGCAGCACAGGTGGCCGCAGAGGTGCCTGTGTGTAATCCTGTCCCCGATCCTGTGACTGCATCATCCCGCACCAGCAGGGATGCCTTCGTCCAGACCCGTTTTCAGGGAGGGGATCCGCTAACAACAACTGGCCTTCCTCTCCCTGCGGATGTGGCAATCCGGAACCATGTTGAGCCTGTCCTTGGCTGGGGTGGCGTTGCGTCAACTCATTCTCATGAGGACGCTGCACGTGATTTCAGATGCTTCTGTGTAGCTACTATGGTCAGGGCGGCGAACTCCATGTGCAAGGTGCTGAGACGGGCTGAGTGCCTCAAGGAAATTCACAGGGAGTTGGAGGTGGACATGGCATTATCCCTGCGAGACCTCGGGGCCAGGGAACAGGTCCGTCTCCAGGACTTTGAACAGGGGTTTGATGATGCCCTGGCCCAGGAAATCAAGAAGTGAGCCATAGGACTTACCCACCGCCATTGTATATAGTTCATTAGTGTTAGGTTTCCTTTCTATTTTTCTTTCATTTAAGGCACATGGACTATGCCACACCTTTTGGTATATAGTTATTTATTAGGTAGGGTTTTTGTAGGTTTCCGTTGGATTGTTGGGCTCATGGACCCTGGATTTTTACATTGTACATAGGTCAGGACTGGATTTGACTTCATTGATTTTTTTTTTCCCCATGGAGCAATGGTTTTCACTTTTTTGATGGACAAACCCTTTGGAACCATTTTCATTTGGATTTATTTGGATTCAGCATTCATATATTTGTCATTTATTTTGGACATCCAGCCTTTTGTTTAATCTTTTTTTTTGTTGTGTGTTTTTCTTTCATTCTGTTGATTTTGTATTTAATACATTTTGATTTCATACTTCATTTGTGTGGTATTCTTTCATTGGTTTTGTGCATGTCACACTGTGGGTTTTCTCATTCACTTGCCCCCATTGTGTGTGTCTGACGGACATGTATTGATGTGCATACTTGTCATTTGGGATCTATCATGACATGGGGATTTCAATGTGGAGTGGATGGAATACTTGATTGGGTTTTTGGACTGGGGTGGCGTGGGGTGGGATTTGGGTGGCCATAAGGGCCATGAGTGTGGATCGTGATGACGTGCTGGGGGGACATGAGTCAGGGCCTGCTGGCATATGCCCATCACTGGGGGTGGGTGGATGGGTGTGGGGTCATGAGTCGGGGCCTGCTGGCAGGGGCCTGTCACTGCTGGGTGAGTGGAGTTGCAGGGGGACATGAGTGGGGGCTTGCTGGCAGGTGCCCATCACTGCTGGATGGGTGGGGGTGCAGGGGGACATTAGTGGGGGCCTGCTGGCAGGTGCCCGTCACTGCTGGGTGGGTGAGGGTACAGGGTGACATGAGGCAGGGCCTGCTGGCAGGTTCCTGTCACTGATGGGTGGGTGGGGTGCAGGGGGACATGAGTCAGGGCCTGCTGGCAGGTGCCCGTCACTGCTGGGTGGGTGGGGGTGCAAGGGGAGATGAGTCAGGGCCTGCTGGCAGGTGCCCATCACTGCTTGGTGTGTGGGGGTGAAGGGGGACATGAGTGGGGTCTGCTGGCAGGGGCCCGTCACTGCTGGGTGGGTGGGGGTGTAGGGGGACATGAGTTGGGGCCTGCTGACAGGTGCCCATCACTGGGGGTGGGTGGATGGGTGGGGGGACATGGGTCGGGGCCTGCTGGCAGATGCCCGTCCCTGGGGGTGGGTGGATTAGTTGGGTGACAAGAGTCAGGGCCAGCTGGCAGGTGGCTGTCACTGGTGGTGGGTGGATGGGTGGGGGGACATGAGTCTGGGCCTGCTGGCACATGCCCGTCACTGGGGGTGGGGTGGGGGCACATGAGTCGGGGCTCACAAGAGGGCTCACAAGTGCATGGTGCCATGTGGGCTGCCTGCAGGGCATGGTGAGGGTTGTAGGGTAATCCCCTGTGGTGAGGGGGGAAACCGCACACCCGGGAGGGCCCACAATGCCAAATAGCATGTGAAACATATCCCCCAAATACATATACCCCGCTCTCACCTGGAGTATCGCGTGTGAAAATTCCAGCGCACCAACAAAATACACATACCCCGCTCACAGAAGGGCTATCGCGTGTGAAACTCCCTATGTACCCCCCAAATACATGTACCCCGCTCTCGCCTGGAGTATCGCGTGTTAAACTTCCTGCGCACCACCAAAATACATGTACCCTGCTCGCACAAGGCCTATCGTGTGTGAAATTTCCTGCCACCCCCAAAATACACGTACCCCACTCGCACAAGGCCTATCGCGTGTGAAACTCCCCATGTATCTCCCAAATACACGTACCCCGTTCGCACAAGGCCTATCGAGTGTGAAACTCCCCGCGTACCCCCCAAATACATGTACCCTGCTCTCGCCTGGAGTATCGCGTGTGAAACTTCCTGCGCACCCCCAAAATACACGTGCCCTGCTTGCACAAGGCCTATCGCGTGTGATACTCCCTGCGCACCCCAAAATATACCACCCCGCTCTCACCCAAGGCCTATGGTGTGTGAAACTCCTTGCTCACCCCCAAAATGCACGCATTCACCTGGAAGTGCTACATTGTGTGCATCCCTAGCTACTTAAACACACCCAATGCCGTGTCAGTAAAAGGCACACATTCATGCTGCATGAAGGACTACCCTTTTGCAAAACAATACAAACAAATAGTGGCATGTCACCCAACCCCTCCCTAACCCCATCTCAGCTACCCAACACACCATGGCATGCGATTTGAAAGCAACCAAATGAATGCACATCACACGACACAAGTGTCACAAAGTGCACCGTCCCAAATGGAAACAGGTCACAGACAATTGCCTCTCACCAATGAAATAAAAAACAGCACACATTAACAAATACCAGCAAGACAAAACATCAGTACAGGATCCAACAGTGGCAACATATGACAGTAAAAATTAAAGTAGTGCAAGTGTCGCAACCTGACTAATGCAGCACATCAATCCCTTCCAACTGCTTAGAGGCAAATGTGTCAGTGTACTGCATACAGCAAGAACTGCATCTGCAAAGTAGATGGGCTCATTAAGACATGAAGAAGCTACATGTATATAAGCAAAAAGTCCTGTATGTAAAACCATATAGAAATCCACCATGCAGTGGAGAAATGATCAAAAATCCCCACTAGGGTTGTATACACAGTTTGGACTACAGACTGGCCACACAATTTATGGGAGCCCAATGCCCCTGCGTAAATTACTGTCACTTGGTCACACCCTTTGCAAGCCCATGGAAAGGGGAAGCAGGAGGGGTGTGTGTGTCAGGAACCCAAGTTTCTAACCCAAAGACAGGACAAGCCTACATGTGCCCAGCTGGAATACACAGTGGATGCCTACGGGAGCCACACAAAGCAACACACTGTAACATTAATTCACAATCTGAAAGAAAATGGTTATGAACAAAAATGTAAATGCAAATGAAATATAGAAAAAGCAACAGTAAATGTAAAGTAAAAGAAACAAATTAAATAATAAAGTAAAAATCAGAAGCATAACCAAATAAAAATAAATGTGTGAAAATCAAAATAAGAAATCAAGATTTAAAATAAAATAATAAATAGAAAAAAGAAGAAAAAATAAAGATAGCAAATTGGAATGAAATCTGAAAAAAAAACAACAGAAAAAATGGCCATGTGTGGACCGGGGGGAGGCCACCCAGGATGGATGAGGTACAGGGTGCACCCCAACACCCACATGCATGGATGTTGAGAAAAAAAAAACTCCATGGGCTCATGGCCTGCACGACTACGCTACAGTGGGAGAACTGCCCTTGCTGTCATCACCCCCTGGTGGTACATCAGAAGGTGGGCGTTGTATGGGAGGCAGAGCACGCAAATGCACGATGACTAAAGGTCTCACTGCAGGCATTGACTGCTGGATGATGTTGGCAGGACCAACCTCAGTGTGATGGACTTGGACCAACACTGTCCCGGCTGCGAGTCTCGGTGCTGGAGTGGATTGAGTTGTAGCTGGCCCTGCAGCCTCCTCACCCTGCTTATTTGGGGCAGCAGATGACATTGCTGCCCCAGATCCATGGGGCCTAGTGACAGCAACTTTCACCGCCACACATGGCTTTGACTTGGTGACACGGAAGTCAACCTGGGAGTCATCCTGTGCCGGTTCGGTTCACAATATGGGCTGGGTTAACAAGGCCTGATCTGGGATGGTATCAGCTGCATCTCCCCGACCCATTGGGGGGGCATAGTTGTCCCTGATTGGTCCTCCACACAACGGCCTCTTGGGCCACCCTGCACATCCTGGCCACGTCCCCTACCGTGCCCACCTCTTGGAGGTCAGCCACCTTTGCCTCCCAACCATGGCACTGATGTTCTTGTGTGAATGGGAGGTGCAGTAAACAATTGTCGTGGCAAATTGGGGTGAAAGGGGCAGGGTACTAGATGGAATACATACCCTAGTGCTCTAGAAAGGCTGTCTGTGACCCCTGGGGGAAGATGACAGGTTACGCAATGCTCAGGTACCCTGAAAACAAAATTTTATGTGCACGCGAACCCTGGTAGCCCACACTGGCTACAATGACCTCGGAATGGGTACGCAACACACGGGGGCAACCACAGTTGAAAAATATGTGCGCGACTCACTGTCTGCCTGGAAAAAGAACATGCAAAAGACGTATGTGTGTGCGTTGGCAACACCCCTGCCAAAAGAAGAATTGAACACTTTCTGAGTATACAAGGAGTACAAATTGGAACCATTGTGAAGTAATCGCGTGTGAACCGACAAGAAGTACAAGAATCACCCGCTCGCTGTCCACAAAAAGCACCTACAAGAAAATGGCATCCTACGTGTACCTTTTAACCCAGCCCACACATGCGACTTCACTTACGCACGCACGCGCTAATTTGGGCCTTTCCTCCAATTACACGCAGTGACAACCGGATGTGCTGTTTTTGTACGTGCACAATCAACATGCACACGTGTGGAGGGAAACGCCTGTGCGCGTTATGTCACAGATGTGCTTATGCGCTAAGGGCCTTTCCTCGAATTACATGCTGACGTGCAGTTTTTTCATGTGCCAAATCACTCCTCATCAAGCTGGCCACGTGACAACACATGGAAGACCACACTCCTGCCCCGAAGGACATTTTCCTGCCCCCCAAAGCCCCGGGCACTCTCCCACCTACCATCTGCTGCTGCCTGCCTGCTGGCCACATTCTTGTTGCCTGCACGAAAGCCATCTGTAGGGGTCCAGTTGCTGTGACCACCCCTGCTGGAACAGAAGACTCCCGACTGGCATTCCATTACTCCACAGCCCAGCCCCAGGACCCAGTTGCCCACCCACACCTGCCTCGGAGGTTGCCATGTCCGACACAACAACATCTGGCACCAGTGGCAACCCCCCAGCAGAAAGGCAGAGGGCTGCCAGCTTCAGTGCCAATGAAGTTGGCATCCTGGTGGAGCAAGTCGTGGGGCATTATGATGCCCTCTTTGGAAGTTCACGTGCCGACAATGGACGGAAGAGGATCTGGAAGGACACCGTGGCTCCCATCAACGTGGAGGGGGTGGCAGCCCGTGACATGCAACACGTCCGGAAGCGATGGGAGAACTTCAGGTCCAGGATCCTCAGCAAGGCCCGGTGCCTCTTGAAGGCAAAGCATGCAGAGGGGTGCCGGGTCCGCCTTACCAACATCCAGATGAGGGTCCTGGAATGCATACACCCAGCGCTCCACCTCCAGATCCTTCAGAGGCAGACCCGTGCAGAGTCGAGCGGTAAGTGTCCATGCATACTGATTGGACGCTGTGCATTTTGAGGTGTGGCAGGAGTGTGCAGGTTGCACATATATCTTGGAAGGTCCATGTATGGATGAGTATGTACAGGGACATGAGCCTGCCACATCCGAGTCCTGTCATGTGTGAGGCACATCAATGGTGTATGTGTTAAAATGCATGGTGCCCAAATGCATGTGTCGGTACACAAATGTGTATAATTATGTGTATGTACAGTGGCATGGTTGTGGTGTGACACATGGATGCTGGTTCCACCTTCATGGATGTGCACAATCTACATGTGCGTGTGTGTGTATTTGACATGTGTGCCACTGTGATACACCATGGATGCATGTGACACCGACATGTAGGAGGCTGATTGGCAGATGTGACATGGATGCCGATGATATAACTGCGACAGGTGGTGGAGATGTACAGATTCATGTATGTCTGGTGGCGTATGTTCATGTGTTTGTCATGCCCCGTGTTTCATGTGACCTCAGGCTAACCTTCGGATGCTCATGCTGTTGTATGTGTAGGGATGTTGCTGCCTGCTGCAACATTCCTGTTAATTTGCGCATGTGTGTGGGTTCAAATGACAGGTGTGTTGGGGATTGTGATCACATGTGTGAAGTTTTACACTGCCACTCATGTGCAACTGTCTTGTGTGTATCAGACCATTGTACAGTGCCCTGATGGCTGTGTTCTATCTCTCCATGTCTGCAGTGTCAACTGATGAAGAGGGCGGAGACGGTGCTGTGGAGCACAGCAGCAGGGATCCCACCGCCAATCGGAGACGCAAGGCCCAGCTCCCCTCCCAGGTTGTCATCTCGTCAGGGAGTGAGGGGTTTGGTGCCGTGTCCGTGGCCGCAGCTGCCGAGGGTAGGTCCAAGAGGTGGATGTCGGAGGTGGACTCCTCGGCAGCAGAAGGGGCAGCTGAGATCCCACAGGGGTTTATGGAGGAAGATGGCACAGAGTCTTCCAGGTTGGTGGAGGGTTTGGTTGAGAAGGAGGCCATGGAAGGGCCACACACGGGGTCTGGAGGGGGGATTTCACTGGTGCTATTGGTGCAGTCCAGGGGCAGGGACAGGAGGCAGCACAGGTGGCCGCAGAGGTGCCTGTGTGTAATCCTGTCCCCGATCCTGTGACTGCATCATCCCGCACCAGCAGGGATGCCTTCGTCCAGACCCGTTTTCAGGGAGGGGATCCGCTAACAACAACTGGCCTTCCTCTCCCTGCGGATGTGGCAATCCGGAACCATGTTGAGCCTGTCCTGGCTGGGGTGGCGTTGCGTCAACTCATTCTCATGAGGACGCTGCACGTGATTTCAGATGCTTCTGTGTAGCTACTATGGTCAGGGCGGAGAACTCCATGTGCAAGGTGCTGAGACGGGCTGAGTGCCTCAAGGAAATTCACAGGGAGTTGGAGGTGGACATGGCATTATCCCTGCGAGACCTCAGGGCCAGGGAACAGGTCCGTCTCCAGGACTTTGAACAGGGGTTTGATGATGCCCTGGCCCAGGAAATCAAGAAGTGAGCCATAGGACTTACCCACCGCCATTGTATATAGTTCATTAGTGTTAGGTTTCCTTTCTATTTTTCTTTCATTTAAGGCACATGGACTATGCCACACCTTTTGGTATATAGTTATTTATTAGGTAGGGTTTTTGTAGGTTTCCGTTGGATTGTTGGGCTCATGGACCCTGGATTTTTACATTGTACATAGGTCAGGACTGGATTTGACTTCATTGATTTTTTTTTTCCCCATGGAGCAATGGTTTTCACTTTTTTGATGGACAAACCCTTTGGAGCCATTTTCATTTGGATTTATTTGGATTCAGCATTCATATATTTGTCATTTATTTTGGACATCCAGCCTTTTGTTTAATCTTTTTTTTTGTTGTGTGTTTTTCTTTCATTCCGTTGATTTTGTATTTAATACATTTTGATTTCATACTTCATTTGTGTGGTATTCTTTCATTGGTTTTGTGCATGTCACACTGTGGGTTTTCTCATTCACTTGCCCCCATTGTGTGTGTCTGACGGACATGTATTGATGTGCATACTTGTCATTTGGGATCTATCATGACATGGGGATTTCAATGTGGAGTGGATGGAATACTTGATTGGGTTTTTGGACTGGGGTGGCGTGGGGTGGGATTTGGGTGGCCATAAGGGCCATGAGTGTGGATCGTGATGACGTGCTGGGGGGACATGAGTCAGGGCCTGCTGGCATATGCCCATCACTGGGGGTGGGTGGATGGGTGTGGGGACATGAGTCGGGGCCTGCTGGCAGGTGCCTGTCACTGCTGGGTGAGTGGAGTTGCAGGGGGACATGAGTGGGGGCTTGCTGGCAGGTGCCCATCACTGCTGGATGGGTGGGGGTGCAGGGGGACATTAGTGGGGGCCTGCTGGCAGGTGCCCGTCACTGCTGGGTGGGTGAGGGTACAGGGTGACATGAGGCAGGGCCTGCTGGCAGGTTCCTGTCACTGATGGGTGGGTGGGGTGCAGGGGGACATGAGTCAGGGCCTGCTGGCAGGTGCCCGTCACTGCTGGGTGGGTGGGGGTGCAAGGGGAGATGAGTCAGGGCCTGCTGGCAGGTGCCCATCACTGCTTGGTGTGTGGGGGTGAAGGGGGACATGAGTGGGGTCTGCTGGCAGGGGCCCGTCACTGCTGGGTGGGTGGGGGTGTAGGGGGACATGAGTTGGGGCCTGCTGACAGGTGCCCATCACTGGGGGTGGGTGGATGGGTGGGGGGATATGGGTCGGGGCCTGCTGGCAGATGCCCGTCCCTGGGGGTGGGTGGATTAGTTGGGTGACAAGAGTCAGGGCCAGCTGGCAGGTGGCTGTCACTGGTGGTGGGTGGATGGGTGGGGGGACATGAGTCTGGGCCTGCTGGCACATGCCCGTCACTGGGGGTGGGGTGGGGGCACATGAGTCGGGGCTCACAAGAGGGCTCACAAGTGCATGGTGCCATGTGGGCTGCCTGCAGGGCATGGTGAGGGTTGTAGGGTAATCCCCTGTGGTGAGGGGGGAAACCGCACACCCGGGAGGGCCCACAATGCCAAATAGCATGTGAAACATATCCCCCAAATACATATACCCCGCTCTCACCTGGAGTATCGCGTGTGAAAATTCCAGCGCACCAACAAAATACACATACCCCGCTCACAGAAGGGCTATCGCGTGTGAAACTCCCTATGTACCCCCCAAATACATGTACCCCGCTCTCGCCTGGAGTATCGCGTGTTAAACTTCCTGCGCACCACCAAAATACATGTACCCTGCTCGCACAAGGCCTATCGTGTGTGAAATTTCCTGCCACCCCCAAAATACACGTACCCCACTCGCACAAGGCCTATCGCGTGTGAAACTCCCCATGTATCTCCCAAATACACGTACCCCGTTCGCACAAGGCCTATCGAGTGTGAAACTCCCCGCGTACCCCCCAAATACATGTACCCTGCTCTCGCCTGGAGTATCGCGTGTGAAACTTCCTGCGCACCCCCAAAATACACGTGCCCTGCTTGCACAAGGCCTATCGCGTGTGATACTCCCTGCGCACCCCAAAATATACCACCCCGCTCTCGCCCAAGGCCTATGGTGTGTGAAACTCCTTGCTCACCCCCAAAATGCACGCAGGCATCCCATCAACCCTGGCCATGCCCCACAGGCAGCCCACTCACCCTCCCCATGCCCCGCAGGCAGCCCATCCACCCTGGGCATGCCGCGCAGGCAGCCTACGCCACAAGGGTGTGCTTTTTATATGCAAAGCGGGGTACGCGTATTCCAAGGGGTGCGCTGGTACATTTTCACACTTTTGGGTGCCGTGAGTGGGGTGCGCGTAGTATTTTCACACAGTGTACCGGCCCTGTAAGCTGGTGCAGGGTTAGCGTGGCCCTTTGCGCTGCATTGGGGATTTCAATACCTTTTCCTTGCGCAAGGGGTGTTCTTGACACAATAGAGTTCAATGACACCTACGTGTTATTTTGGAAGTGACACTTACAATCCACTCAAACTCGGACATCCCAGGGCAACCCTGGCCTAAACTGACATTTGGTAGTAGCTTGGACAAAAATGGTCCAAGTTAGCAGACAAAGACCAGCCCATTTTGTCACAAAGGACCATTCAATGAATACAATTTAAAGACTGTTAATTCTATAACCGGACAATGTAGTAATGTAAAAGTTGTACAGTTTCAACATAATTTTCGTGGCTTTCAGCGAGATATTGGTGCTGTCCATAGCATGTATGGGACGTAGATGCCAGGAGAATGTGAATAATGGGAAAAGTACATATGGTGGAATGTTAAAAAGGAATGGAAATATGCCCTATATGTACACCAGCTTAAAATTGTGGAATTTTTGGTGAAGCGGTTCCCACTAGAAATCGCGAAAAACTATGAGAAGGGCAAAATAATATCGTAAAGACATGGGAAATGGATTACCATGTTCTGTTGAAATGTACAATTTGCCTATGTAATTTGCAAAAGTGAAATAACTGTATAAATGTGTGAATTTACGTTAAGATTGATTTTAGGCAAAAAGGACTGTGGGATGGCTTTGCACCTTATAAAAAACACAACCCAATAAACCTTGAGGCGACCAATATAGGCTGACCTATCCGGTTCTTAGGGGTAGGTCTAGCTTAGTTCTGCCCAACAATAAACCCTGTGATGTCACCCGCCTTATAAATAAGTTGGGAAGCTCACAGAGGGAGGACTCTCTTCTGAATTTGCCAGCTCCTTAGTATACTGATATTCACCATTCATCTTGCTAGATTGCAGATTCTACTGCAAGGCTAGAACATAGCTGACCCTATCCAGGCAAGACCATTGATCGAGAAACCCCACTAAAAATCCCATTAACCAGGGGGAACAGCTGTGGTACCATTTTGGGAGTATCCTGTGACCAGACTGGCTTTGCTCCACCATCTGCATTCCAGCTGTACTCTTGCTACCCAGTGACCAGACAGGCCCAGCTGTTGTTCTGCTAGGAGAGTCCGGCACCTTGCTGTGACCAGAGCCTTTGAGTCCAGAACCCAGTTCGCTGTCCCAAATCCCAAACTCAAGTGCTGATTGTGAGTATTTCACCATCACATAGCACCACATAGCCTACCTCATCTTGATACCTTGTCTTTGTTCTACTCTCTAAGCAATCCCAGCAATACCCTGATAACTTGTTTAAAACTGTTCAAATTCTCTGTGCATCCTGTCCTTGATTTCATAGTGTTAGCTCCCTTCTTTCCTCCTATCTTGTAAGTCCGTAGCAATATTTTGATTAAATAAATTAATTCTCCCAAAGAAAAGAGGCACACCGCGTGAAGGATTACAACTGCAGCGTAACTTTCCTACTCACGAGTGGTGTTCCTCTTTTCTAACCATTAAATCTAGTTTAAGTGAAATTTTTCTTTTTCTTTCCAAACCGATTTACTTTCTTAACAGCTTTATTTTAGCAAAACCGCATTTCTTTCACCTTGAAAATCTCATCCAGTTCTTCAGCTATAGTCACTCTTTCACCTTCCTATTTTCCCTGTGGTGTGCATCTATCACCCAGCCTAAAAACCACATTCCGATTCTGCATATTCCGCCATTTTTCTTAAAACAAGTTTTTGACATTTAAAACTATAAAAAGAAGAAAATGCAACTTTTCAACGTGTGATTTTGGCTGCTCTGTGTTCTTACTTTCAACTTGCTTTTTGAACTGTATCCTTTTGCTTGATACCTTGCAAGTGTTTTACTTTTCTGATATTGAGATAAATCCTATTGCCCCATTGAATCAACTGCACATTAATTAATTATTTAGCGATTCCGAGAATTATTTACTGCAATTGAAAAGGTTTAAAAACCTGTTTTGTGAGGGAAGGTCAGATTTTAATTCTGTTTGCTGCCCAGTGTTCTTGCCTCCCTGCTGCTTCTTTCCATCCAGTCAAAATTCGATTAATAGGGGTTTCAGAGAGCGTTGCAGGGGGAAATCTTAACTCAGGGGCTATCTATCTGAACTGCAAAATGGCTCCTATTCATCTGTGCTTTCGATATGTTCTAGTAGAAGGTTAACCAAGTGTATTTCATCAGTTTACATTGTGATTATCACCCCATTGGTGATTGCTGCCCAGTAATAAAATTGTGTGATTTTGTTGGAATTTTAAAATAAATAAATATTGCATTCCCACCAACCGTCCTGGTTCATGGTCCATTGTGACCCGGGGTATTTGTAAAAGGGGGTGTGAGACGGGTTGGGTGCCAGCTCTATCTGAATTCGCAGAAAATAATGTGAAAGCATTCCGATTGAGCGCTACATTCAAGGCTAAGGGCGAGGGTCCTGGTCCGGTGTGTGACACCCAATTACAATCTTTATTACACTCACTTCTCTTAAAATATGTAATGTGCTGCTGGGCTTTTCAACGGGAATGTGGCGAGTTCTGCTGGTCATGACTTCCAACATCAATGAATTTCAAGGGTTTTGTTGCGTTCACTTAACGGCACTTTTACTAAGGATGTTTCAGTGAATTTTAAGAGTTTTCCTATATCATCAGATTATTTTTTTTAATGGTCATGTCCACTGTACATGTTCCACCAATGTATTTGGCCGTGGCTCATGTCTGTTCGGCACACTAGCTTCGGCCATGCCCACTGTATATTTTAAAACACTAAAGGGCCACTAGCCATGGCCTTTGTACAGTGGACATGTCCACATGTCCACTGGTCATGTTCCCCCAATATGTTTCTTTGGGACCCTCTAGCCAGACATGGCCTTTGGCCGTGGCTACTATACACAGGGCCACCATCCATATACTTGCCAGGGCCACCATCCATCACCCATGCTATAAAGACCCCACATCACTTCCCCCACCTCACTGCAGCTGTAAAAATCTTTTTGTTTTGTGTTAATCCAATTTTTATAACACTTTTTTTCAAAACATTTTTCCCATATCCTCGGTTATCTTGGTAATGCACTACAAATATATGCAGTTTTCCGTAGGTGCCCCTGCCCACGAATAACCGTGGTTATCCATAAAAACAGCAAAAGAACTAAAGTGTCCCTGCTCTCTCTGGCACTCACCAAGTACCCTCTCCCTTTAGCATGCTCTCCCTACAACACTCAACTCCTCAACTACACAAAGCCTCAACTCCCTTTTCCCTCCCTACCCGTCTCCCATTCCCTCCCCTCAACACTTGTGACTTTGAGTGACACATCTAAATCCCTGATCAGGTTTTCTTTCTTAACCTTTTTTTTCTTCACATGTCCCCACCCAGATGTACAGAAGTACTTTCACACTAGCCTTAAGAGGCCAAAGAGCCAAAACATGACATGGCTAATTGCCCTTCTAGGAGTACAATGCTGAGGATGTGACGAGCAGCCTGAATAATGTTTTAGATGCAATTGTCCAGCGGATGACTGTCTGCGTTTTCTTTGCCAGGCTTGGGGTTGGGTGGGCATGGTGGGCAGCAGGCTTAGAAGAGATGGACATGCAGTTGGCTATGTCTAAAACATACCAGCCTTCATTAGGATTGCAAATGCTATGACTGACTACCCCATTCCTTCATGCCTCTCTAAAGTTTCGTTTGTGCTCTTTAGCCATGGCCTTTGTCCACAGATACTGTACAAGTTTCACCAATAGGTTTCATTGTGGCCCACTAGCTATGGCCTTGGGCTCAGAGATCCAGTACCCACTGCCTAGGAGATGTGATCTCTCCCCATTCCTGGGGTATCTGCCCAATATTCCCCTGATAATGACAATGAACTACACATACAGAGGCATCGAGCTACCCATGCCATGCCCGATGGATTTTAACAGTATTTCCCGCTAATACTTGAACATCCAAAATTCTTCCCTGTCTCCATAGGCACTCCCTCCACTCCCCTCAATTGCTTTTTTCCTCCTTGACCCTCTCCTGGCCATTACCCCATATCACTGTTTGGTTTGTGTGATGCCTTTTTGTTCTCCGAAATGCGAGTGCTGAATTTCAGGAGTTTTGTTTCATTAAATCTGAACAAATTAACTCTCTGTTAACAAGTAGTTTTCGTGAATTTCATGGGTTTTGCCATACCTTAGTTTCCTCAGGTTCCACTAGCCATGGCCTTCGGCTGTGGCCACTGCACATGTTCTACCAAGAGTTTTCTTTTGGGCCCACTTGCCATGGCCTTCAGCAATTGCCAGTGGCCACGGACGGACATGTTTCATAGTTTTGTGAGGTCTCACTAGGTTGGGCCTTTGGCCATGGCCTCTGTGCATTTTGCACCAATATAATTCTATTGGGCCCGCTGGCCATGCCAATCTTTTAGTTAGTTACCAAACACCCATTGCCCCCTGCCTAATAGATGTATGAATTGCAAGTGTTAAACCTTTTTTTTCTTCTAACTCCTTATTCTCGTGATTTTTCACAGTAATAATTTCCAATAACAGAAAATGCTGTGGTAGAGTAGTGGTGTGCCTATTCCCAAGATAACGGGTACAATTGCTCAGAATTAAAAAGTATTCCACATCTTTAAAGGCACTCAGCATGTGTCCCCTTTCCTTTTTCCAGGCCCCCTCACTCCGCTCAATTGCTTTTTCCCTTCCTAATCCTCTCCCATTACCCCCAACACATTGTGTGATGCACATTTCTTTCTTGTGGCGTTGCTGTTGTACTCTTGTGAGCTTCCCACAGTCTTCCCAACAATGTTCTACCCATAACTGGCTCTCCAACCCACCCCCAAATCCCTAACATCACATGGTGTCTTTTCTCCCTCGCCCAACCTCTAGCCTGATGTCATTGCTACTGCTATTGGTATTAATATAGCACCTACTGCCAGGACATCTAAGCGCTGTGGTTCAAACCAGTGTTCTAATAGCAATGACTACTTAAACAAAAGTTTGGAGTCTCTTTATGAAGTTGAATACATTATTAGAGTCTGCAAGGTTTTTGGGGAGTTTATTCCAAAGTTTGATAGCATCCTTTTTCCTCACCCATAATAGCATGTTGGGTTCTTTTATTTGCAGCTTGACCCAGTACTATCATTGGAATCAACTGCATTGAGAAAAAAAGCAGGTTTCATTTCTGAAAATTATATCTGCTGCAAAGAACCAAGGCTGATAGATATAGAGGTATTAAGGAGCAGTGGGGCACCATATGCCTCTGCTGAATATTTTAAAGACTTCTGGATGGATTTACGCTAAACCAGTCAAGGAAATTAAGTCAATGCTTTGTGCCCAAATAATTTCTTATTTGGACCAAATCTGCCAAGCCGTTCAAAAACTGCTCTTTTTCTCTATTGGAGAATGAATGCAATTAGGCTGACAACAGCGCTGTTATGGTTTCTTAATAACGTTTTTATTAACACATTTTCCCCAAAATGTCCAGTTCAGAGCGTCCCTTGACAAACCTTTGGTTTTGAAAATGTCATCCAAATCTATCCAGAAAGTCAAACAATATTAGTCTCTCTCAAACCCTCTGCTGCAAAATAAATGCATAGAATACCCTATTCCCTCTCTAATATTTTAAAAAACCTCTGGATGGATTTAACCCAAACCATTCCAAGAAATTAAGGCAATGCTTTGTCCCAAATGTGTTTTCCTTTGGTCCAAATCCACCAGGTGATTTTCATGCTACTGCTTTTCAAAAACTGCTTTTTTGTTTAATTGGAAAATTAATGTGAGTAGGCTGAAAACTATGTTTTTGTGTTTTCTTATTAACTTTTTCAATTTCCATCAAATTGCTCCCAAAATATCCTGTTTAGTGCAGCTCTTCAGAAATCTTCTATTTGAAAAATGTCATCCGAATCCATCAAGCAAATCAAAAGCTATTGGCTTTGCTCAGCCTATGGGCTGTAAAAACACCAATGCTGATATAAAGTTTTTAAGGAGCTGGGGGCACCCCCTTTTCTATTAAATATTTTAAGAACTAATATATGGATTTAGCCCAAACATCTTGTTTCATCCAAACCAAACCAGCAAGTCAAATGTTTTTAGCACTAGCATTTTGGGGAAAAATCCCGTCTTTTTTTCATTTCTGCTGCAAAGCAGCATGGGAGAGATCACTATAATTTTGGGTCCAGGGGACACCCTCTTCTACATAAACTATTTAGAAAACTACTGGAGGCAATAACCCCAGACCTCCCCACCCCCGGAAATTGAGACAATGTTGTTTTTCATTCCTGGTCCAGTGGTTTTGGCTCTGCGCTTATCTATGGGAAAATAAATAGGGACTAAGCCGAATCTGCGTTTTTTTGTTTCTTAATAACTTCTTTCTTTTTTAACGGATCTTTCCCACAATTTTCAGTTGGTTGAGCACAAGTACAATTTAGCTAGCAAAATTTCAACCAAATCTGTCGTACGAGTCAAAAGAACGTTTTTTGCAATTCATTTTCCTATGGAACTTGATGCTCAATTCAACTATAGTGCGGCAACTGCTGCACTATATTATAATTCTATTTTGGGCCATGCACATAAAACCGTTCACAATTTAAGCTGTGCATATTTAACATCTATCAAAAACAAATAATTGCATAACATGAGAATACATACAATTGGATGAATATTAGAAATGTGTCAGAGATTAATTAAAACCATACTCAAAAGTTACATTTTTAAGACATCATAACAAACTGCATTTGAATTCATTATCAATCTATGCAAGCTATCAGCCTCAATAAGTATAGAAATGGCATAATATCCATATATCCATAATATCCGTATACATATACATATACATATAAGATATCTATTGTTGCCAGAGACAAACAAATAATCGATTGTTCACTCACCTCAGTGGTTATTATGATGTAGAATTCCTAAAGAGACATAAAATTGATCTTTCTTCCAAATTTTCTTGACAAATCAGGATACCAGATGTACTACTTCTAAGGTCTTTGCTGATCTACACAATCTATCTGCGTCAGCTAAAGTGCGTATCTTACACTAATTCAGAAGTTATTTTTAAAATGTTTTCTGGATATGAATATAATTACAGCAAGTAAGCTTAAATGTTGAGCATTTTCTTCAAAGACTGAACAACCCAGTCAGTCACTGGGGTACATAAAAACCCAACATTGAGAATGTGTCCTGTAGTTCTATCTATAGGATCCCTGTAGTTACAATAACCCACAAACTCCTCTGTTTCAATATAATGCATACTCATCATGGTCTTGTGGTAAACTGTTCCTCAAGACATCATCTCTGATACACTGCTTCTTTCACATTTAGTTTGCAGCTACTCTAGAATCTTTCTATAAATCCTCCATATTCCGCTTGCTAGCAATCATTTGATTATGGAGAAACCATTGAAGAGAATGAGAACTGGACATAGTGTGATTATCCTTCACAATTCTTTGATAATGGCCAGTCATTGGATTTATCTAAATCTCATTAAACAGCATATTGGTCTAAGCATTAGGATCCTCTCAATCAATGGGATATTAACCTCATGCTAAAACGGGTTATTGTAAGTCCTGGATGATAAATACAAAGGTTTTCCAGTGTCCTTAAAAATGTACCGTTTGAAAATCCCCATGTGTTATTAGTCCCATAAGAATTTGATAAAACAGTATGTGATTTATAAACCTACAAGGCTGGTTTGATAGCTTTATTTCCCCAGGTTAGTTGAAATGTATGGACATCCAGATTACTCCATTCTAACAAAAGCTAATTACTCTTAAGCTGATCTTTCCATGAACCAGACCAGTCAAAGCTGATCTTTCCATAGAACAGATTGGTCAAATCGCCTGCCTAAATATTCAAAGGATTTGACCGCCTTCATTTTTACATTGGAAGCACACAGCTTACTTTTGGTACCTTGTATCTAGGAGGGGAGCATACATCCAAGGTTGTTCATCTCAGTGTTGAAAGGTTCTGGTGAGATGCAAAAAACTTGAACAAAAAACATGTTTGCTTCAAGCCTACCGGAGATCTATAAATGTGAATAGGATCATTTTCATAATGTGAATATGGATAATTTTCACCTTATTATCTAGACCTGACAGATTACCCTAAAGTAAGGGGGATGAAGTACTTGCTGGTAGGAAATTGTTCAGCAGTGAGCAATGCACTATATCACATGGACTGAGATTAGCATGTAGCGACAGGGCCTTATATTGCAATTCCCTAGGGCTGAGATTGCCAAATAGTGAGCAGAGCACACAATCTATAGGTTTGAGATTGTGAAATGGTAATCTGGGTGTTGAAATGCTAAAACTGAGGTTTAATCAAAAACATAACATCCTGGATGCTATAACCACATGACTGTGAGAAAACAAAGAATTGTGCTGCTGATTTAAACTAGAGAACGTGTAGTAGTTTAGAGAACTGAACTAGAAGGAAGATTACCAGTCTAATAGTTAGGTCCTGCCAACATATTTAATTGACCCATTATGACACATGTATGCAAGTAATCTTTATAACTTCCAAATTGTTGTTCCTAGAACCTATAAACCTTATGTCTTCCCATTCTAATAAAGTCAGTTAAGGTGTGGAACTATACACATGAGATTGCCCAACAAAATAAAAAAGCAAAATGGTAAGCCTTTGATTCACAGACCAGTTTACCTGCACAAAGTAGCAGCCAAAGTAAGAACAATCTGTTTTTTTTAAAGATGTCTGGTTCACTTAATAACATTAATCTTTCCATCCAAAAGATTCAAAACATGCTTTAATAAAAATGGAAAGAAGAGAAAGAAGAGAGGAAGGAAAATGAAGAGGCATCAATTTCCAAAGCGTAGTGAAGGATAGAAGACCATCAAGTTCATTACGTGTCACTATTTACATTCATAACTCATTAGTTGTCCCATCAAAGGGAGAAGGAGAGAATTAAAAAAATAAGTATAGTATCCACGCTTCTATTCATCAATTCATTTCTTGTAAGTATCTTTGGCTGTCCCCCCCAGGATTTAATTCAGGAATTGTTTGACTGCAATGATCAGTGATCGTGATTCACCCGCAAGTATCCAAGACAAAATGGTTTCAGCATCTTTAGAACATCTAGCTTTGATGAAATTTTCAATATATCGCATGTGGATATCCGTTAGTCCCGTACAGAATATAATGATGTGCTTAAGTGCCAAGGACGAGTATGCTCCTCCTTTTTGCATAGACTTGCATAATTTTTTTTTTTTGTTTTATTGGTTATTCACATTTAAACCTTTAACATATATGATACCTGCCAGCTTCACAGAGTCATTGTCTGATTCGCAAATGTCCAAATCAAAAACCTGGAAAGTTAATATTAGCTGTACCCTTCACCCCTTGGGTGATTCCTGATCCTTCCCACATCCGTCAATGGACCGGGTTTAAGTCATTAAGCACCATTGTCACAAATTTCAGGGCATTAATAATGTGACCAATTTTGTCCACCGTCATTAGCCTTTCCCAATATTCTGTAGCCATACCCTGATTGCAAGATTGCAAATAGTCACCTATAGTCCTTTCCCTTATCGCCCCGAGCCCGGGGCAAATAAGTAGCATATGATAGATGGTTTCCAAAGAGTCTAGATCTTTACAGTATCTACAGACAGCTTCTCCTCGCATTATCGGTTTTCTTTGTAGCTTCACCTCTTTAGACGGCAAGATGTTCAACCTACATCATAGAAGCAGATCTCTGAAATATGGCGAAGGACATTTTTGAAAGTAGGATGGTAATACATTCAGCGACTTTCGTTCCCATATAATATTAGCACAGAGTTTATTCTCACTTTTCATTTCTAGGGTACGATCACAGTCTCTTTCTTTTAGTCTTTTCTTCGCCTTGTCCGGATTAGATTTTAACATCTCAAGCTCAATGTTATTTAGCTTCAGATAGTTTTCACACTCAGATTTCCATATCCTGATATTTTTGTCTGGTTGCATTACTGGTCCTCCCGAGATCTCAAAAGGGGTAGGGCAGGACCTAAGATGCATTTCCGAAACAAGGAAATAGTTTTCCACGTGATTATTAAAGTTATCGATTGGAGCCTTAATTCATATCTGATTATCCATAAAAGCCTGGCACTTAAGAGGTTAATGTTTCAATGTTTCCTTCCCGATTGCAGATTCTGCATTTTGAATCTCAGACTTGTCCATAAAATTTTATAATTTGTCTTGTCGGCAAGATGTAAAGCCGGAATTACAAGAATTGAGATCTATACCAGTCCGAGGGATAGTGTCTGATGTACTAAGGGAGTGCGTTGTATGCTTTTGTTTAATTCATCATATGGGTGTGATGCTAATAGGAGCCTAATACTCTCTGTGTTTTGATCCAGTCATCTTCTGTCAATAGTTTTTTCACTTTTACGGGGTTCAGTCGCAGGGTTTCCAGACTGAAACCCAAAGAATCAATCATGGCCAAACATGTTTTCCCCCATTGATCAAGAACTCTGTTGTTTCTCCACTTATTACCTTGTATGACAATTGAGTAGAACTCACATTTGGGGACCAGTATACATTTCCGGAAGAGGGATAAGGTGTTCCAGATCGTAAGGGCCTACATAGATGTCTACATAGATGTCAGCCCCAGCTTCAATCGGATCAATGCTATTGAAGCATTCTGAGGCAGTCTCAGTATTGTCCTACAGGAAAAGGCTTCCAGGATATCTCAAATCTTCCACGGGACAAATGTACAGGCCTGCGCTCCATAGGTCAAGCAGGCCATGACCTTGGATCTGTAAAAGGCGACTATCGGGAGGATGTAAAATGTGCAGTATTTTCTGTAGATGTACTGCCCTGGGCCGTTAGGGCTTTGATTTTTGTCCTCAACTCCTATTGGTGGGGTATGTCTAGGGCAATACATTCCTCGTAGACATCACTGTGCAGCAATACCAGCTCTGTCAAGTCCATTGTGAATCATCCTGGAACACACACTTTCTTTCAAATGTTATGTTGCTGTGGAAACCCAACACACAACCTCTGACATGCCTTAGTGAATGCACATATTTATATGTATGAAGGAATCATCATTTTCAAATAAAATGTTTTTATTTAAGGACTCCATTCATGTAGACAATCGTTCTGGGCTTCATTTTAAAAGATTGGCTGCTTATCTAATTTAACAAGTGTTATGGCTTACACCCATTATTACCTATTATTGAGATTGAGACTTGGAGGGCTTTTCGGGTCACACTGTGTGATCCTTGGCAATTTGGCTCAAAATTATTGACAATAAAGGATCAATAAACTTTAAGTGAATGAGATTATTCTTGCTGATATTGGATTTGATACGTGAGTAGATTGCTTAACGTAGGCACTTTCTCTTGAGACTGGATTCCTGTTCTCTAAGTTGTTAGCAACAAAAAGAGGTGGAGCCGGCAGATGCGTTGTTGAGCAACGTTCAACCAAGAAGCCCTCATATGCTCACTTAATTTCCCAGTCAGAACCATACATTAGTTTTGCTCGGATGCTACCATCTCACAACGTGATGATTTCTCTAGATTCATTTGGAGGCTTCAAAGCTTTCAAAGCTGGACTTAAGAGACTTCTGTTCTGCTAAGGTGGGACTTTATCTCTGACTTGATGAGAATCTGCTTCTCAGTCTTCTGTTTCTCCTGATTTATGACTTTGATTTTATGTTTTCTTATATTGTATGTAGTTGTTGGTGCCACTATGCCTCCGGGCCTGTCTACGCTGCCTTATAACTAAATGTAAATAAATAAATTAATCTGAGAAATAAATACCTTATTCTAGTGTCCCTCATGATGGGCAGGAGACCTGGCCACCAGTGCACTGCTTTGAAACCACCTGGGTGAAAGGTTCTGTGGTTCAGGTTTTTATTTAACTCACAAGGAGTTAACAAAGTCTGACTTCAGCCACTTTATTGATACATTTTTTGTGACTCCTCACATCTGTTCCTTTCACAGAAGTGCTTTTACAATCAAGCATTGCCACTGACATTATATGCCCAGTTACTCATACCTTTTCACGATGTTGATATCTTATGGCTAGGTACTAGCATGTTGACAGTGTCTGGAAAATGCCTATGCCTTGCCTACACAAAAGACAAAACTGATGGTTTTGCCAATGTTTTCTTTTTGCTGTGCTATTAGGCTGAGGAAGCAATAACTTTTTTTTTTAAACGTGTAACGTTCCTATGCCCACAGGCGTCATCAATTAAGACTGCAAAATGTGTGTTGTGCATTGTTGCGTACTGAATTGCACATGCAGCAAAACGGTTCCATGTCATTTCATCGCGGGATATTTATTTGCGGTGGTTTTTACCAAAAAAAACTCATTGAATTTATTTTTTATTTTTTTAGCAGGGTTTCCCGAAACCCCCACCCGCTTTCATTTTTTTGGCTAGTCTTAAGCACCCACACCCCATATATATATTTATTTGTCTAATCCCACCCTAAAAATTCGATGAGTTTTTTTTGGACGTCGTACCCAGCAAATCACATATGAGCAATGTTATTTGTAATTTTAACAGATTACCCTTTGTTTCACCTCACACACTCTCCAAAATCCCTTATGTCTTCTTGACAATTATAACCTTCAATTTGGTTTATAGACACAATGGGCCTCATTACGAGTATGGAGGTAGCCATGCCGCTTTTAGCGGCATGGCTGCCCCCATACAGGGTACCGGGTCTGGGTTCCAGGAATAGGGAATTACCGGGCCATACCGACTTTGGCGGGCCAGGTAATTCCCATTCTCGGGATCCAGACCCGGTACATCCCCATTCCCATTTGACCCCCCATAGGGCTCAATGGGAATGGGGAGGATGCTAGCAACGGGCCCGTTAATGACGGGCCCGTTGCTAACCTCCTGGTCTGCTAGCGAGTCCCGCTAAGGACGCCTGGTCTGACCAGGCATTCCAGATCGGGACCCGCTGCAGACCTCGTAATAGCGCGGCCAGGAATGTACGGTGCCGGTCCCTTACCGACACCGAACATTTGTTTGCCGCCCTCGTTGTAATGAGGCCCAATGAACGTATTCATACAATTGTCTGACTGTTGTTGAATATTAAAACTGACCCTCCAGCTAGAAACCGTTCAGCATTCACACGTTTTTAGGTATCTAGTGGAGGTTGGCAAGCTGATATGCCACTGTCTACTTTTTCAGTCGTGCGTTGTAAACTGCAAACTTAAGTTTGTCATCATAAGTTTTCCAGCTAGAGCTGTAAACATATTAACATCGGCTAATGGAGAAATTATCCGCAACATACGACCATATATTTTCTGTGCAAATGAAAGTATGGCTATATTTCTTATAACCATGTGTTTGCCCCATTCATGAGGGCACCAAAAAGAAGTGGTTTGTAATCACCAACCACAACATTTCGCAACACAGGTGTTTTGGTAGTATGTACAAGTGTGGGTACATTTCAGGCAAACAGTGTTTTGCTAAATACTCTGTGAGCCAGAATCGTTGGTGATGTTGTCTATGCATAGAAGTTTAAATGTGATGGGTTTGGGGATCCCCTCCATGGGATTGTTAGGGCTAATTGTGTTTGCTTGGTTAATTTCAAATGAAACATTGCATAGTTACCGTAAGCAATTGCACACAGATGTGGAAAGCAAACTGGGGCATGTGTATTCATCAAGATAGGGAAAGTGTAAAGGGAAATGATACAGAGAGCTTGATGGTTCCCATATATTGTAAAAAAAGGTGTGTGGCAAATGCTTCATTTTAAAATGTTTCAAGCCAGTAATGTTTGTAAAATGGACTTGATTTAAATAAACTGTTTTACGGGGTGGTTTAAAGGTTCCCTCCAAGAATCTTAAGGGAAACGTGTAGCAAATGGGCATCCACTTTTTCAGGAGTCTTTTAGTTCTTCCTTAAAATATGATGCACAAAAGCTTTGGGCTAATGTGTGCATTGCAGCTTAAACGGGGCCAGTAAGGTGGCCCAAAATGCTGTTATCCATAAAAAAGTGGGTTTGGTCACTCTTTCCCATGGAAGTATTATTAATGATGTTGACATATCAAAAAACAAAACAATGCATGTCCAAACTGGATAGAATTTTAAGGACTTTTTATAAGTGTTTTGTGGGTTCTTCAGAAAGGAATCTTAGAAAAGTCTTTGACAAATTGTACATTTTAATATTGGGCTAGTGCAGTTGGTCAATCTGGAAGAGCGTGCAACAGCTATGTTCAAGAATTTGACGCCAACTCTAAAAGTATTTTTGGGAAATATAAGTGGCAATGGAAACATTTAGATATAAATCAATGGCAATTGGATGTTTTTCTAATGGGGGTACCCACGCCAAAGCCATATATGCTTGAACATGGGATACATTAATTTCATTTGATTTCAGTCACCCCTGATTATTATTGGTAGTAACCACCAGTGAATCCAACCACATTTCTAAACTGGCCAATCAGTGCCATTTCTCTAGTGACCCTGGAATATTAAGCAACATCACAGTTCCCCACATCAATAAAAACGATAGCATAGGTCTGTAAATGCGTCTAATGCTCATAATGGACCAGGTGTTAATTGATTGGTTGATTTTTGATTGGTATCGCGCTCATACACAAGTGGTTCAGAGTGCGACGAAGCAAGGGAGGTGAACAGAGGAGAACAAAAGCAACGATCTTACTAGGCGCAAGTCCATGGGAAAGGGAACAAGGTGAAAGTGTGTGGGGCGGTGGGGAGAAGTGGAAAGTGCTGAGCAAGGGGGATGACAATAAATAAATACTAAATCAATAAAATAAAAGCAGCAAACCGTGGTAATGCAGCCAGCAAGTGACAAGTGCTAGGTTTAAAGCAACAGACAGGGTGTGTCTGATGAGCGCAGAAAAAAAGGGGTGGGGTCTGTAGGGTTACAGATACAGACCCTAGTGCAAGGGATTGCCAGAGGCAGTGCGGGTGGGTGGCAGGGTGAGCAGGTACCTGGGCCCGAAAGTCAGCAGGGGAGAGGAGGAGTGAAGGCAGAAGCAAAGAGGAAGGTCTTTAAATGCTTCCAGAACAGGAAATCGTTCTCCTCAAGTTTCAGAGTGGCAGGGAGTCTGTTCCAGAGGGAGGCCCGGCCGAAGGCAGAGATCTACCCCCAGCTCGTTTCTTTGAAAAACGATTGGCACTGAGGGAGTTAGAAGTGGAGGAGTGAAGAACTCTGGAGGGAAGGTATTGACGGAGGGACAGCTGAGGTATTTTGTACCCAGGCACCAGAAAGCCTTGCGGACAATGCAAAGGGTCTTTCAGGGCTGGATAGATATGATCCCACGGCTTGAGGCCCAGGAGAAGTCTCACAGTCCTGTTCTGGATAAGTTGCAAAGGGCAGAGAGTAGAAGCAAGTAGATTTAGAAAGAGGCTGTTGCAATAATCCAACCTAGAGAGAACAAGGGCTCAAGAAACACTGATCTTCTGGGGGAAGGAGACGAAAGGCAGGATACCTCTGAGGAGGTGCAGTACGAAGTTAGATTTTTTAGAGACACCAGAGATGGTGGCAGAGAATAAAAGCGTGGAGTCAAAGATTACCATGAGTTTTTAGCCTCTCATGTGGGGGTAGGAGGAGGGCCAAGGGGGGCCAGCCAGAGAGTGGCAGGAAAGGAGGGTGAAGGTGTGCCAAGGAGGAGGATCTCCGTCTTGCTGGCGTTAATGGTTGGCGGCACACCAGTCCTGAATGGCAGACACACCAGTCCTGAATGGCAGAGACTCCAGTCCTGAATGCAGACACACCAGTCCTGAATGTCAGATAGGCAATCAGAGATGAGAGAAGGAGATGAGGTGGCCGAGGAATGCCTGAAAAAGAGTTAGCTGTCATTAGCACAGCACTGAGAGTTTGAGCAGAAATTGGCAATACAGTGGGTGAAAGTTGCCAGGTATTGGTTAAAGAGCAAGGATTAGAGGTTAGACCCCTGGAGGACACTTCACCTAGAAAGGGAGATAGATGAGAGGAAGGACCCACATTGGACCTGGGAGGGTCAATCAGATATGAAAGAGTTCAGCCAGGCCAGAGCCTGATCGGTGATACCCAGGTTGTCAGGGAGACTGTTGAGCAGGATGGTGTGATTGGCCGTATTGAAGGCAGAAGAGAGATGAAGTAGGATGAGGAGAGAGTGAAAGTTAGAGTCAAGGTTGGAAAGCAGATCTTCACAGATGTTTCGGAGAGCATTTTCCATGCTTCTGGAAGCTCTAAAGCCAAACTGATGGTCTTGGAGACAGCCAAGAGAATCCGAGTGAAGGTTAAGCTGTGGGATGGCCAGCTTTTCCAGGAGTTTGCCCAGAAAAGGAGTAATGGCGATTGGGTGATAGTTAGCTGGGCTAGAAGGATCCGCTGTGGGTTTTTTGAGAAGAGAGTGCACAAGAGTTTGCTTTAGAGGGAAGGGGCAAAGGAGAGGTTGCAGAAATCAGCCACAGCAGGGGCGAGGGTGTCAATGTGGTCCTTGATGGTTTTAGAAGAACAGGGATGAACCTGTTTTGACGAGACTTTCATAGATCAGACTTATTTAGCGACCTTGTCAGGGGAGAAAAGAGGAAAGGACAAGAAAGAGGGTAGGGGGTGATGGAGGGTCAGAGTTCACAGAAGGAGATCAGAGTGGAGTGGTAGGGGAGGAGAGGTTGGACAGGATGTCCTAGGTTTTTGAGATGAAGTGAGAGGTAAGGGTCATGCAAAGGGCATGGGAGGTGACAGGAGGGGTAGAGACTGCAGCAGGGTTGGCCAGCTCCTTGCAGATTTTAAAGAGTTCAGCCGAGTTGTTAGAAGACGCAGAGACACGGGCTTGGGTGTGGTCTCTCTTTTTTTTGTGGACAGAAAGTTGGTATTGCCTTTGGAGCAAGCAACTAGCCAGTTTGTCAGACCATGAACAAGAAGGCCTCCATTTCCTCTCAGCCGCCCTACACTCATGTTTAATTGTAGCTAGGTCAGAGTCATACCAAGAATTACACTTGGCTTTGGGATTCAAATGGATCCTCGTGACAGGGGCAAGAGCATAAAGAGTATTGGAGTTAGAACGGTAGAGCATAGACAGGGCTGTGTCAGGATGTAAGAAAGCCAGAGGTGGAGGGGGTGGAGAGAAGGTGGTGGCAAACTCCTCCAGTGACACACACTTCATGAGCAGGATGTCTGAGAAGGTAGGTAACAGTGTTGGGGTAGGCTTGACCTGGTGGCAAGAGAGGGAGAGATGAGATGAGAGGAGGGAGTGATCACTCCAGAAGAGAGGAGTGGTCACAGGGATGGAGAGGGGGAGGTCTGAGGAGGTCAAGACATCAATTGTGGGCCTAGCAGAGTGAGTTGGGCAATAAGGGAGGATAGGGAGAGGGAGTCACAGAGGTCACAGAAGAGTACAGAGGAGGAACAAGGAGTGCCTAGAAGGATATTAAGGTCACCAAGAAGGAGAAGTTGAGTGGTTGAGGCAAGGAGGGAGGAGGAGAGGTCCGCTCACTCACAGAGAAATGAGGTGATCTGACTAGGAGGCCCATAGATAGTAGCCATGATAAGAGAGTGGCTAGGAGAGAGTGAAAGCCTGCAAACAAAGCATTCAAAAGAGGAGTATGCATGTGTGGGTATTATAAAGGCAGGAATCCACTCAGGAAAGATCAGAGCTACACCCCCTCCGGACCGGTTGATCTGGATGTGGAGAGGATTTTGTATCCATCAGAGACTATGAACCATGTCTTGGTAAGACTAAGGACATTGAGATCAAGTTCTTCCAGGAGGTGATAGATGTCAGAGGAGTGTTTGACAGCAGAGCGAGAGTTGAGAGTGGCAAGATGAGGAAGGTTGCCAGCCTTAAAGACCTTCAGGGTAGGGGTAAAAATCAGAGGTACCCCCTGTGGGGCATAAGGAGCCCGAGGTGGGGCAGAGGAGGAGGAAAGAGAGGGTAACGTAGCCAAGGGAAGAAAGGAGGGGATAGCAGGAGATGAAAGGAAATTGATGAGGTGAGGGAAGCACCTATCAAAGAGGCGGAGATTGGCCTGAGGGCCTTGGACTATGACGATGCCATTAAGGTAGACATTGGTGATGACTTTAGAGGAGACAAAGAGAGCTATGAGAACTTCCTAGTGGGTGCCACCATTAATGGGAGTGGAGGAGACAGGAGAGAGCACAGAGATCATATGAAGAGTCCATCGATCTGGCGAAGGAATGACAAAGAGGATTCTGGTGAGGGTCTGTCTGGAGGAAATGATGGAATAGGTGCCAGCGATAGCGTTACCAGGGTTGGAGGCCAAGATATCCTTTTGGAACTTTTTCCTCCCAGATTTAGTGAGAAGGGAAGGATAGTCATTGGAAAAGCAGTTGAAAAGGATAGGAGAAACAGAAAGCGCCATGGGTGTGGTAGCGAGAAAAAGAGGGAGAAGCAGGAGAGCCTGGGGGGAGGAGAAGGGAAGGTAAGAGTGAAGAGAAACAGTAAAGTCACTGGACTTGCAAGTTATAGAGAAACAACAATTACAGGCAAGTGTGCAGAGCAAGTTAGCAAAAATAGCAAGATTAGACTTTAAAACCAAAAAGCAAAAACAGCAAGTTTTGGCTTTTAACCCAAAAAGAAAAACAGCAAGATTTGACTTTTAAACCAAAAAGTAAAAATACCAAGATTTGACTTTTAAACCAAAAAGCAAAAACAGCAAGATCTGACTTTTAAACCCAAAAGCAAAAAAAGCAAGATTTGACTTTTAAACCAAAAGCAAAAACAGCGAGATTTGAATTTACGATTAGGTTCATATGCTAGCAAAGGGTCTACAACACAATGCAATTCAGAATGTAAACATGGGAGAAAAGCAGAGAGGGAAGTGAAAGTCAAAAGGGGGTAGGAGTGGGTCCAGAAAGAGGGAACTAACCCATAGTTAAAGAGGTGTGAATGTCAAGGCGGTACAGATTTTGTAGATGAGTGAGAAGGCAACATCATGGAAGTTCAGATGCTAGGGTGCAGAAAGGAACCCCATGTAGCATCCCGGTAGCGGACAGGGAGCAGACAGGGTTCTTTGTTGTGGGCCTTTGTTGCTGTTTGCGGCTCCCACCTCCCGGTGGCCCTGATTTGTCAATAAAGGAAGTCAGTGCTAATCAGAGTGGGCCAGGCTGCAGCCAAAAGAAGGTGCCACCCCATGGTGAAAGGCAAGCAGCTATCTTCAAGGAAATGTACAAAACAGGGATTTAAACTCAGCGAAGGCACTGTGCACCTCGTTTCTTTATAAATGAGGGCTGCAGATGATAGGACAAAACAGATGCGTGCTGTGTAGGCAGCAGGAAGGATCCACAAAATGTTCAGGCCGTGTCATGTCCCAATCAAAAAATAAACAAAAAGTTCAGAAAATGTTAACATGTAATGGCCTCAAGTCATCAGCACAATTTGAAATGTTAGTACAGCATTTGAACATGTTTTGGGTTCATTTAACTGTAGGATGTCTGAACCCTATTGCCAAATTATAATATACCCATTTCACAAACAGATTGTTAATTCTGCAGCATATGCTGCCAGGTTTACAATGTCCAAGCAGAGTTCATAGTATGTCCATGAAGGCGAATCCGCTTCAGATAAATACACTAGTGTACATATGTTCCTGTTTCTATAAACACACTTGCCTAGTGCTCTCAATGCTGCCATAATGTGCTTATTTTGCCCAGAGTTCATGATGCTGCAGTCAGTGATACATGTTGCCCGAAGATTCGCAAACACATGCGCATCTCAATGAGATGCAGAGTGGTGGCAAGATGTTTCTGTGCCCTCGCGCATCTCATTGGAGGTGGCAAATTCGCAACAAAATTACCAAACCCATTAGCAGAAATTGTGCTTTACGCAAGTGAGCACATGTTTAGCACAATAAATGCACAAATAAAGGTGCCAGTGATGGCGTGCCTATGCAATGTATACGGTTGTGGCACTTACATATGGTACGTCTGACGATGAGCCCAAAAAGAAAAGAAGGACATCAGTCAAATGCGTCTAAAACAGGTGCATGATAGCGAACGTCTGATGGTGCGCCCAAGATGTGCCCAACACGTCAGGTGCAGCAAACACACATGCACATGCTCATACAAAGTGAAGAAAATCATGACGTTCCCATAAACACATTTTGGAGAAATGTTTTGAAGGCCTATGATGCATCCTAGTCTATCCACGCCTACACGATGCCATCCAAAAGGAAACATGCAGACAATGTTGAAGAGAAAGAGTTCTGTGCTGCAAACTCTGTGGTGAAGAGGTAGAAGTATTGGGCACTTTATGACAGACCATGAAGAAACGGTCAGCCTTGCAGAGGGAACTGCACTCAGGACAAGGCTCAAAGCAAATGCAAATGTCGTGAAAGCAGCTGTAAGAACCATGTGGGAGATAAATATGTGCTAAGGAGATATGAAGTTCCAGGCAAACCCAAACTTGGCAGACATGCACCCCAATTCCAGTGGCGCACCGATGGAGGACTATCGGACTATCTACAGGGATCACCATGGCGGTGGAGGTTCCTGTACTCCCCCTTCCCACAGGGCAAAACCTACTGGATTGTCAAAAGGTGAGGTCAGGTGATTGGATCATCAGTCTTCTGAATTCAGCTGTGCAACTATCTACTATCTACCACTTTGCACTCACCTTCCTACTTCTCTGTTAATGCTGCTGATGCTATTGATTACTGTGTCAGAATATGTGTGCATTTTTCTGGCACTACTGTGGACCTTGCATGCTTTATGGTGTGATTTGTGAGGAAGGGTGGCATCAATAATATGGGAGGCCAGTGATCTTGCTCACTAATTTGGGCACTTGCTCCTGTTTAGGTTTGGATCGAATAGGATTGAGTTTTTTTTTTTTTTAATGCAAGTCAGGTGCCCAACATTTGTGAATTAGGTTTTTGGTGCATTTTTGCCCATGTTTGGTGGACACTCTGCATTTGCGTGTCTATTTTGTGTTTTATCCCCCCACCCCCCACATTGCGCATTGTTTTGCACTTATTCTGTGCTCCTTTTATAATGTGGTGCATTTCTGAGATGCAAATTTTCGTAATAAAATTAGGATGAGCACATACATAGGGGGATACAGATATATAACCACAAGGTGGGGATTTCCCTCTATGCAGATTACATGTTGCTTTACGACCAGCAAGTTAATCTGGCACCGATTATGGAGGAGGTGTGGAGAGTCAGTGACTTCGCAGGTTTAACGACCATTGTGATGAAATCAGTGCCTTTTCTGCATACTGCTCGTAACAAGCAGCTTAACAATGGATTTGGATTCCAATGGCGTAGGCACTATACACCGTATTTGGGTGTAGACATTGCGCAATCTACATAGGTGTTATATTTGCGTAACTACGTTAGAGTATTGGAGCACACTCGGAAGGTAGTGAAAAGGTGGATGGAGTTACCGCTCTCTTTATATGAGAGGCTATCACAAACAAAGCTGGTTTTGTTCCCTAGGTATCTTTATGTTTTTTTTAAAGTTCCGCTAGCATTAACCAGGGCATATTTTCTGGTAGGTGCCATCGGTGGTGTCTTGGTTTATGTGGGTGAGAAAGCAAGTGTGCATGTCATGGCAAGAAAATTGATGGCGTCATTGAAGGGGTGGGGGAGGGGGTTGGCATTGCTGGACTTTGAGTTGTATTAGGAAGCAGCAAAGGCCGGATTTATTTGTATTGGTTTGGGCAGGGGACATAGAGGAGGCATGTGGAGATTGAACGGGCCCTTGCAGTGCCTTTCACATTACGAGCAGTCATTGACAGCCCCTGCCAGGGCATCGAAGGTTGAGAATATGGTGGAGTTGACCTGCAGATCTTGGGCTCCCATTGAAAAGAAAGGGAAGGGGGAGATGCTATATTCTCTGTGACTTCCGTATACATCCTGGGATTGCCATTGACAAATGATTTGGGATATACGCGGTTTATGAAGTGACTTGGTATCTCCTGTTTTTGGGACCTCTTCCTGGAGGGACAGTTCCTGACCGTAGAAGGGTTGCAGAATAATAAGGTAGTAGTTACATCACTGGATTTGTTTTTCTACTACAAATGAAGAGACTCTCTGAAGGGATTGTTCCCCACCTTTCCACAAGAACAGGTGGTAGCCACTATTTTGGATAAAGTTATAGGTAGGGCAGACACTAGCAGAGTGGCATCCAATATTTACAGCAGATTACAGGAGGCTAGGAGGGGATTGGCAGAGTCATCACAGGAGAAATGGGAGACCTCACTAACAGGGGCAATGGCTGATGAGGTTTGGGAATACTGCTGTTTGCAAACAATGAAAATAGTGATTATCAGTAGATTCAAGCTGGTACATTTTTACATTCCTGCACCAATTCAATTACACACCAATGATGCTGCATAAATAATTTCCTGAAAACAGAGATGAATGTGTTGGGTGTGCTTGCGATGGTATTACAGAATTCATACATGTAGCCTGGAACTGTCCACGGTGATGAAATATTGGGAGAAAGTGTTTGATATGCTGAGTGTTATTATAGGAGAGAGAGTGGAACCAGACCCTGTGGTGGCCCTACTAGGACACACCCTACAGATTACCAGTTGGGCAAGGAAGCTGGCCGGAGAATTGCTACATGTATGAATTATGTAAGGAAAAAAAGCTGCGGCTATTTGTATAAATGCACGAACGGCAGCAGCCAATCAACTGAAGCAATACGTTAACACCCCTACATACGCCTGGTTGCTTGAGGTATACCCGCGAGTATAGTAACAACCAATGGAGTTGTTCATTTCATAGCCACGGCTATCCAGAAAAAACGGCCAAGAAAATGTGTTCCTGCTCTTCCAGAACCTGACCAAGTTCTCCCAGCATATATGCCACCTCCCCTACTCCCCTGATGTCCTCCTCACCTCCCCTGCCCTCTCCCATTACCCCATAACACTTGTTTCTGTGACACAGTTTCCATCAACATGCTGAGTAGCCGCAGCTATGCAGTCTGGAGAAATACATGACGTACCATTGGGCTGTATATAGCCGCGATTACACGTGGGCCTACAGATAGCCATGAGTGTTCCAACCCCAAAATCAGCTCCTTGACCCAGCATTACCTCCAAGTCACCCTTCCTCATCCCAGTACTTACGTATGAGGCAAGATGCTGCATTGGAAAGTACTGGGATGAGGAAGAGTAGGACTAAGAGTAATGCAGATTACCCGTTAGTAATCTAGGTATTGACAACAAAAATATATACTAATTTTCACTGCAGCCATCCACCATTTACTCATGCACCCAGCCACCCATACATCATGCACTCACTCAAACACATTACATAATATGCATATACATACACACACACACTCTTTCATGAACACACACATATTTACAAAAAACAACTGGCCTTGCGACTGTCTCCCATGCTTTACGGACGCAAGAAAACATTTCTGGTTCCTATCATGCACTGAGCAGGGGAGCCAGAGAGTGCTTGTCCTCTGGGGGCAGGGAGGGAAGGGGTTCTTTTTGAAGTCATTTGGACTTCAAAAAGAAAAGATTTCCATTTCTGACAGCCCTTATTACTTTTGGTTTCTTTCAGTCTCTACAAACCCCAGGGGTCAGAGAGGCAGAGCCAGGGGTTAATGAGGAGTTTCAAGGGGTTGCAGTTGCGACCCCTGGTGACCCCCAATTGACATCCCTGTTATTAAGAAAGCAGTACAATGCTGTTGGCAACCTACTCCCATTCATTTCCCTATAGGAAAAAGTCAATTTTTCTGCAAAGCGCACAGCAAAAACCGCTCAGCGGCATTAAACCAGGTATGAAACAACTTGGGCATGAAGCATTGACCAGATAACTGGGGGTGGTATGGTCACCCTTTCTCCCAAAATTATTGTTATATCTCCCATGGAGCAGTGCAGCAGACAGGCTTAGAGGCTATTCAGAAATGAAAAAGCAGCCTTTTTTGGGTGGATTTGGAAGACCTGTTCGAAACAAAAAGCTTTTTATGCCCATAGCCCCACAAAATTGCAGATTATGGAAACGATACATTATTACATAAAAAAGTTATTAAGAAAAAAAATGTCAAAAGAGAAAAAGTGCTGTTTTCGAACAGCCATAGCCTGAAAACTGCTTGCCAGATTTGGACCAAATAAGAAACAGTTTGGGCTCAAAGCATTGACTTAATGTCCTTGACTAGATTGGGGAAATCCATCCAATAGTTTTCAAAATATTTGACAGAGAATGTGGATGCCAACTGCTCCTTAAAATCTTTATAACAGTATTTGTGCTTTGCAACAGAGAGCTCGAGAGAGGCTAATAACATTTGACTTGCTTAGATGGATTTGAATGACATTTTGTAAACAAAGGTTTTGTCAAGGCCTCTCCCCCAATCAGGAAATCTTGATAGCAATTCTTTAATAAATGAGAAAGTTATTTAAAAATGTTAAAACAAAGTTTTTAGCCAACTCCCATTCATTTTACTCATTGCTTAGGTGCTATATAAATACCAAGAGCAATAGCAATCACATAGGGCTAGAGGTTGGGAGTGGGAAATAAGACACCATGTGCAGTTGGAGATTTGGGGGTCGGCTGACGATCCAGTCATGGGTAGAACATTTTCAGTTTATCAAGAGAAGAATACATGAATCTCACGAGATTACAGCAGCAATGCTGCAAGAGGTGCTCTTAAAAAAATGTGCCTCACATGAAGCAATGAGTAATAGGGTGGAATGAGTAAGTATAAGGGAGGGAAAAAGCAATTGAGTGGAGTGAGGGAGACTGGAAAAAAGAAAGGGGACACATGCTCAGTGTCTGTGAGGATGTGGAAGACTTTTTGATTCTGAGCAATTTTTCCCGTTATCACAGGAATCAGTCAACTGCCACTCTACTGCAGGAATTTCAGTTATTTGAAATGATAACTGTGAAATTATCACAGGAATAAGGAGTTATAAAAAAAGTTTTAACATCTACAGTGCCTCCATCTACTGGGCAGGGGGCAATGGGTGGTGGGTAAAACATTCATGGTGTTAAATGGCCAGTGGCTATGGATAGTAGGCCTGAAAGGAAGATATTAGTAAAAAGCATAAAGAGGCCACAGCCGAAGGATATAGCTAGTAAGACCTCAAGAAACTATGAAACATGTTCGCCAGTGGCCATGGCTGAAGGCCATGGCTAGTGGACCCCAAAGAAACTATAGGGTAACAAAACCATTCAAATTCACTGAAAGATCTTTAGTTTGGAGAGAGTTAAGGTGATCAGATTTAACATGAAATATACATAGAAACAAAAACCTTGGAATTCAGTGAAAAACAACCTTGGTTAAGCGAGAGTTAAGGCGATCAGGTTTAACACAGCAAAACCCCAGAAATACACCAATCGCATTTTCGAGCAAGTCCACGTTAACTATGCACCCCCTGTACACAGCGTATGACCACAATGATGACATCAAACATGACATCACTGATGACATCACTGATTGTGTCACTAATTACCTCATGTATGTCATCACTGATGTCACTGGCTAGAGTAATTACATTTTGAAATATGACCATTCTGTTTTTACAAAAAAATAACATATGTGTACATATTTCAGACTAACAAAGTACAATGTATTCTGCCCTTGTTTTTTTTAAATGTAACGTTCAGTATACAATTGTGTTGCATAAGTAACACATTTCTGTTCATAATTACCAGACTTTGAATTATTAGAATATATATTATCACAAAGGTCGCAGGTTCAAATTCTGGCAAGGTTGCCTGAGCCTTTCATCCTTCTTCGGCCCAATAAAGTGAATACCAATTTTGAGGGGTAACAACAATGTATGTAAAAATGTGCAATGTAAGCGCGTTGGAACAAAGCGCTATATAAATATCAAATTGTCATTATTATTATTATGGTAATTGTTTACTAGTACAAGAAAAAAACTTTTGTATGTTACATATTTTTATTTTAAAGTGTATAAGTTGGTAAGTATTACAAATGAATGTGCCACACATAATCATACCATACTTCTGTATCAGTGTATTCTTCCATGTCATGTTGTAATTATTGTTAAGTGTAATATAATATGTATCAAAGGAGGTCAACAAAATGATTTGAAATTATTTAGTTAGTAATTTCACATTTGATGTAATTATTGATCTCATCATTGTTGTCATGTATTACGTAATTAGTGATGTCACCAGTGATGACATCAGTGATTTAATTTGTGTTTTAATCTGTGATGTAATAATTGTGATCATAAGATGTGCAACAGGGGGCACATTGTTAAGGTTAAAAACGCTGTTTTCAGCCTACTCTCATTCATTTCCCCATAACGAAGGAATTGGGCCAGGTTTGAAACAACTTGTGCACCAAGAATTGACTCCATTTTTAGGAGGGGTCTAGGGTTTATTTCATCCAGCAGTTGTTAACATTTTTTCTATATCTCCTAAGGTTCTTTGTTCATCAGATTTCAATTCTGGGCCCATTTTGACAGACCGTGCTCGTAGAGCAACATTCAGCTGGTGAGTGTCTCACTCTTCTGCCTGTAGGAGGTTTTGTCTTTGGGGCAAATTCTGGATTTGGCGGTATTTCCTTACCATAGTAATTTGGCAGTAGATTGGCAGTAAACTGGCCTTACCATTAGAGATAGTTCAGTATTACCCTAGTTTGGTGATAATGTAGTGTTAGCTTATATTGGTGGTAGTTTTAGTGGTATCTTATTTTTGGTGGTATTGTTGGAATGACCTTATTTTTGTGGTATAGTGGTGAGCATGTCTTTTATGCTATCGTCCCATCATAGAATAAACTTTCCCTCATTACAATTGTGACCCACTTTTGTCTGACGGCAGGTACTCCGTAGACTTAGCACCTTTAGGGAACCCAGTGAGTTTATTCAGAATGGTACTTATTGCATGTAACTCATGTTACTGACTTATTTACATTCAGTAACCTATGTGTTATAAAAAATGCAAATAAATTAAATTAACTTACATTAAATTAAATGATGTGCTCTGGGAAACCGCCTTCTCTTCTCAGCATGCAGAGAAAAGTGCATCCACACACACACATAACCTTCTGTCTTGCTTATTTGTATATATTTACTCTTGTCCTAAACGTTTCCCATGTGGTAAATGAGGTAGCAAAATTCTTTACCACATTGGTATGACACTAGCATTACCCACTGACTTTTTCCCCTAATACAATAAACATGGGAGACATAAAATAAAAGCAACACAGATGCACCAGATTTGCTTTTTGTTATAATATTGGTCTTTGTTATACACAATCCAGAATATTACAATTACACATATGCTCACCAACAACGAGCATTACCTCGTCTTCTAGAAAATAAACACAGAAGAGAGAACAAGTACATGGTAACATGGACGAAGTAAAACAGTGTATGCAATTTTTCTGAAACACATGCAGCAAAAAGATATAAAAATAAAACCCATCGCAAAATGAACACTTCTTACCCATTACAGACATGCAGAGATAAACATGACCTTTTTCTTTTAAACCTATCTCACTACACTGACTTTCAATAAGTGTAATGCATCAGCTTGCAACATTATGTGTTAGTACTGACTTCTGCAATTGTATTCACTCTTCCCTCTTGCTTATCCACTCTTTTTGACTGCTTACTCTCTGTTCTCTCCTCCCCTCTCCCTTTTCCTATCTCCTCCCCACTCCCCCTTACTTTCTTCTATGCACTTACTCTATTAGAATTGTCACTGGAACTACTACGATAGCAACCTCGTCTGTCGCTACCTCCATCCCCTTACTACCCCCCCTCCCTCCAACACTAACTGAAACGTTGTCAGGCCTAGTACGATAGTCGCTTGTTTTGTTCCTCCCCTCCCTTTCTGCACCCTTCTCCCTCACCTTATGTTTTCCTCCGGCTCTACCAGAAATGTTGTCAGGCCTAGTACGGTAGTCGCCTGTCTGTTTCCATTCCTTTTCCACGCTCCCTTCCTTATCTATGTCTTAGCACTTGCACTATCTGAAATGTCGTCAGGCCGAATACGATAGTTAATTTCACATCCTTACTGTTCATGGCCTGCAAGAATGTCGTTGTATTTTCCCTTGTTCCCTCCCTTGCCTTGAAGCGCTTTGAAACACATTGTGTATAGGCGCTATATAAATAAACTATCATATCATATCATATCTCATACATTCTCACGCTCCTCATCTTTGAGACCTGATTCACCAAAATGTGCAAAGTCTGAATCTTTTTGCTGCCAGTTCTTTATCTATGCAAACCTCCTTCACAGAGCCCCCGGTGCAACTTTCGGAACTCCTTACGCTTCAATGCCAGCAGACCGACACTTCTTTGCACTGCCTGCCAGCTATCTTCATCACTGCATTCCCAGAGCCCACCTTAAGGAAGGCACCGACAGCATTCGAATCCCTGGAAGGACTGAATGCTCTCCCCAGCTCAGCTGATTAAAAAAACTCTGTCTGTCTGTCAAACTCAGATCAGCCTCCTCTGACATCATCACTGCCACCTTTTGATTTCTACCAATCATATTACCAGAATGTCATAACAATGAAACTAGACGTAACAACTGTTTCCCATTTATTTCCTGCCAAGCACATATTTCTCCTCTCCATGGAGAAATACTAAATGGAATGAATCTCACTGTGTTTAATGAACTGCATTATATGGTAGAGGAGAACAGTTAATGGGTTAGTGGGACAAATGAATATATGATTCGTTTATTATATATTTCCAATGCCATTGCACACAGAGAAAATCACCCCGTCTGTACATAGGCACATGTTCTGCATTTTAAAATGACAGCACATTGTCCTAAATGTTACTGAAACTAAACCCATTTTGCTGGTTTGGCTAAATGCTTTTTCAAAAATTAATACTTGCTGGCTTGTCACTAAAAACATGCCCCTAGCACCCATTTCAAACTAACTGCATTTACATACTAACCAATGAAACCCCCACTTTTGCTTCCATTTGAATCTGTACACATGTGCTTTGGTTTGCACAAATATGTCATTCATACATACCCTCCTTTTTCTGATAATTCTGGCTAGTAAACCTGTTATAAAGCTCAGTCCAGGCAGCTTTATGTTAATATATAGGTTTACTTCAGTTCTTATGATCCAGTTACAGTTACAGGATTTAGACTTAAGACAGAGACACAGAGAGAAGAACACCGGCACCCATCACCCAGGGAGGGAGGGCTCAACTGACACAACATGGAACTCTCATCACAGCATTCTCCCACTCAGCATTCATCAACATTCCACAGGCACTCTGGTGACATCATAAATCACATGACAAACCACATCAGACTGACCAAGCACATCACAACACATCTTCCCCCTTACAAAACAAACTGGCAACAAAAGCTTCACAACACATCTCCCTCCTATCAGACATTTTCACAAAGGCAACGCACATCTCATCCAACCCACGAGCACTGGAGGTTTCACTTGAAAAACCCACAACTATGCAATTTCAGAACTCCGCCTATCATTCTTACACCATCAATAACAGCACTAATCACCTCCCATCCACCCCTGCCACGAGTGGACTCTAGTCTCCCACACTAGACACAAACCAGCCCAGATCCAAGGCTATACCTAACCCACAATACCATTATCCATCACAAAATAACTTTGGTCCTCCTGCTCGCCCCCGCCACAAGCGAGCCTTCAGGCTGCCACCCTGAAGCACCTACTTGCCACCCCTACGCAATACTAGTCATCAGGATGACAACGAAATCACCATAGACAGATAAGAGGTTCAGTAAAATTCTACAGCTCACTAACACACAACCAGTAAAATTCTACAGCTCACTAACACACAACCAGCAACAGGCATGCCTCAGAAATACACAAGCATATGCACACTTACATATATATGTATATATATGTAGGCGGACCAAGCCAATCAAGCAAACCTGACCATACCATGGTGTATAGCTCCTCAAACAGCTTGGAGATGCTGGCCAGTCAACTCCAAGACCATCTCAAAAACATATGGTTCTATCAAACACACTTCTCAATGGCAGTACAATCCGTCCCATAATCAACCCTGACCAGGAACAAAAATGGCCAGGATCAACACACAACGCACAAATATAAACAAATCACTCAGAGATTCTCCACTTAGAACAGCATCTTCAACTTTATATAGTATTTACTAGAGGGCGTCCCCTACCAGCAACTCTCTTCACCTGTCTTCCGCTTACTGTCCTTTAAGATAAGAATCATCTTCTTCAAAGAGTGCACTACTTCCAATCAAAATATCAGACTAGACTACTTCACCATTGTGCAACTCTCACTAACCACCAATTTAAAATTCCTGACAAGGCGCTACCCTCAGGATTCGTCTTCCTAACCCGTACGACTTACTGAGGCACTGCCTCACTTTAGTTACATCACCAAAAGCAATCTCATGACTTAAACAGCGCTAACTAAAACACTGACGGAGTGCACTTCTAAATGGCGCTACCACTTAACCAAACTCCTTAAACAGTGAAACTTCCTACTGTATATACTAACGGAGGCGCTACCTCCCTAGTATCTAAAACTTCTAGTTAAAAGAATGTTGCTCCCACTCATTCTTTTAAACATCCATACGCATTCTAGATAATATGCTAGTGACATGCCTTCACTTCCATACCTAAAGTGCATGGACAAACATGACAATTTTTACATCATCATTTAACATTTTCTTTTTAAACACCAACATTTTATAACTAGCATATGCATTTTTCCTTCACTTCTAGATTTGATTGTCACATATGCCTAAAAGTCCATGTTGTTGTGTAACAACTTACTCCTGAAAATCCTCAAAACGTTAAATGGGTCAATTCACACAGACTTCACCTCACATCATCATATTGCATTGCATTCAGAATGCACACCTATCATTCTTGCCCTAGCATTACCCGTACTTCATGCCTTTAAAGAACAACTACATCATATATGATGCAGACCTTTTCTTATAGTCCTTTTTCCTGCAAATCCTCAAGGTAATTACTTTTATGCAAAACTTCTCGTTCCCTATGGGGCTCATTAATCAGGATTGACGTCACTCACCTGACACATCTCAAATTACACTTAAAATGCATTTGCTACATTAACCTCATAACGTTACTAATGCATTACTAACAACAACTTACTCCTGTTGAAATTTATATATTTCAGTCCCCGACATCTTGTGATGGCATAATTATAACCTGCCAAACCTTCGACCAGTTCATAAAACAATCAGTCGGGACATAGCACTTAATTGCACCAAACCTCGAGCAAAAAAACATGTATGCACCTTCCTGTATGTAGCTTCTGCAAGATTCATCATCAAAGATGGAGTCCTCTCGCACGTCTCTCACCATTTGCCGCAATCAAATGCCCTTAACAGGCGGAGTAGCATTGTTCAATTCCTTACTGTAATATGAGATACCACAAACCTTTCCGAAATCATTTAACTTCCATATCTTCCGTAGCGTTCCTATCTTTGCTTCCGGAACCGCCTGCATACATTTCTTCTGCATCTGCCGGGTATCCATAACGTTCCTAGCTTTACTTCCTGATCCGCCTGCATACATCTTTTCTGCAGCTGCCGGGTATTCTAACACTTACTCCCCGTATTCTTCCACTTCATGGTCTGCTTCCGGATCATCGCACGCAACCAAACAACGTCGCTTCCCCATTGTACCTTCCTCTGTTGCGAAGCATTCCCTTCCGGATACTCCCACGTGAATGCGTGACGTTTCCTTAGGTCCTTTACTCGTACATCTGATCATACGGGGCTGCGCCTGCTTCTTCGTTTCGTAGAACTTTGGCATTGTTCCAAGTCTTCGCCAACTCCCCCTGCACCCTGAATGACGTCACCAGTCATTACTCTACAGCAGGGCACTGCAGAGCTCCGCAAGCAACTGCCATCCCGGGCACTTCGCTTGCACCGCTCACTTCCATGGCCTCATCACGATTCCAATGACCTCAGAATCGATGGGCCAAATGTCCATTTTCAATCCGCGGCATTTCTCCATTCAGCGGCCACTGATGAGCTGCCCTTCAACGCTGTTTATTTCTTTCTTTAATGTCACATTTCGCACAGACGCAGCACCCACTCGCCCTGCAGGCTACTGGACCATATTCGTCGGTATTACAGCTCCCTTAACGTGACGCCGCACCTCTTAATGCTCAAGACAACAAGTCTGGTCCCAGGAAGCCTTCTATTTCACCTCCCTTAGTATCACTGAGGTATGCTTCCTTTTTATGTATATTCTGGGCACTTCCCATTAATAGGAATTCAGACCATAAGGGAGCCTCTCTTCACTTTTAAGGCGAATATTAACACTTAAAACCCCGGACTTGGCACTCCCTTCAGATTAAAGGTTGCTATCTGATGTCAGTCCAAAAGGGCTTTCTGCTGTGGCTTTGGACTCCCTCCCTTGTCCTGCCCTGGGTGATGGGTTTGCTTACTTGGTTCTTTGGGGGCGGTGTCGTCTATTATCTTCTGGTCCTGATTCTTCCTGCACCCCCCCGCAGCAGGCCACTTCAATTCTCAGCTTCTTCCTTGGTTTCCTTGGTTCCATCAGCTTCCTTTGCCTATGGGTTCTTGAGGATCCCATCCTCGTCGCCATTGTTATAAAGCTCAGTCCAGGCAGCTTTATGTTAATATATAAGTTTACTTCAGTTCTTATGATCCAGTTACAGTTACAGGATTTAGACTTAAGACAGAGACACAGAGAGAAGAACACCGGCACCCATCACCCAGGGAGGGAGGGCTCAACTGACACAACATGGAACTCTCATCACAGCATTCTCCCACTCAGCATTCATCAACATTCCACAGGCACTCTGGTGACATCATAAATCACATGACAAACCACATCAGACTGACCAAGCACATCACAACACAACCCATAATTGGAGGAAACACGTATCAATCTCTAAAATGTAAGTATCCCGGGACATCTCTCCTTCCCCATTGTTGCTAGATGAACAACAGTTGAACCAATAACATCTTAATAAAATGAACATATACGCATTTCACAATAAACCATTGTTTAACTGTAACATAAAAATGAAATAGAACCCAAATTGGGCATATCAGCCCTCACACACACGTGCATGTGTGATCTAATTACATGTGCATACCTCTGACTGAAGCGCACACCTCCATATGTATTTTTGAATCATAGTCTTTGTCTATGTAATTTATGGAGTAAACAGTTCTCATCGATGTGTATGCATCACAATAAAACAATACAATACAATAATTAAATAAAATAAGTACATAAAATAACAAAATGGCTTAAAATTACAAATATCCAATTTCCACTGTCTCCATTTCAAGTCTCACTGGGTAAAGCACAGCACAATACTATGCCCCACCAGCAACGCTGTGGAATTAAGTTTCACCATCTTCAGGACCACACTTCCGAGATGTCCTGATCACCAAACATTCATATTTGCATCCTTTTCAGTGGAATCCCTCCGTGCCGGTGCTCATGGGCTCCTCGCCACCGAAATCATCTCTTTTGACATCTCAAACTATTTATCTTCACCTCCATACTTTGGTCCAGAGGCTTTCCTGGGTCCTTGGTCCTGCGGCCTCCCATGGACTCCAGTAATCCGTCATCTCCAGAATCCGGCCCTGCCAGTACAATTGGTTAATTGCATCTACATTGAATAGAAAAGAATACATTAAGTACATAGCATAAAATAAATGTCCATCCCTAACACCACTCAGACAAAAATAAAAATGTGTTTCAAGCCCTCATGACTTATCACTTTTGGATACCTGCAATTAGACACACATTAGAGAAAAACAACAATATTTACACCTCACATCAATTTTCATGCAGAATAATTTTAACACACTGTACCAGAGTAAGTTAACCTGATTCAGCACCTTCCATGAATGCATAGTACCACACTTTCTTTTTTTTCCAAATGTGACATTTTCATTTGTATTTACTTCTACACTAAACTATATCTCTGGTTGCTCATGGAGTAAAACATACACCACATTGTCATTAGATTACATGCATTATGAAATAGCCAACTGCAGCTTTCTTTTCCATGTAATAAGTACACTTAACCTGTCTCCACCTGCTCAAGCCTCCTGATCTCATGCTTTTGATGACAGCGCTTAATTTTGGTTAACATGGACAAACTGCTCTGTCACCATTTCACCCATTTCACCCTCTGTCTTTAATATTTTATACACTACGGGAAATATCTTATCTACAATCTCAAATGGTCCTTGCCATGCTGTGAGGAATCATGAATTTTTATGCTTGTTTTTACCAAAATGGAACTTGTATACCCGATCACCAGTCTTACATTCTCTCACAGATGTTTTTTTTTATCATAATAGGACTTTGCACTTTCGGCAGCCCTTTCCAAATTTCGCCGTGCAAATGCAAATGCATATTAAAAGTGCTTCCTCAATTCTTCCACATATTCGTGAACTGTAGATGCGCTCACAAGTGTTTGCTCATGTGTCCTATACAATAAATGTTGCGGCAGTACCATTTTTCTTCCTGTCACCACCTCATGAGGACTGATACCTGTTGCTTCAGCAGGAGTCAACCAAATGGCCTTTAACACTAAATCTAAGCGTACATCCCAACTGGAACCTACCTCTGCCACAAACTTCTTTAGTATCTCCACGACAGATCTATTGCTTCTCTCTAATTTCCCGAAGAGGTGGGCCGATATGCGATATGCAATTTCTTTTTTACCCCCAATATCTGCCACATATTGCTCATCAAAGTGCTTGTGAAATCACTTCCTCTGTCTGACTCTATTCTTTGGGGTAACCTGAATCTTGAAAATATGTTATTTACCAGCAATGTAGCTGCTGTTTGTGCACTACAATCTGGCGCAGGAATGCATTCCACCCATTTTGACATCAGACATACTACCGTCAATAAATATTGGTTTCCCCCACGTGATCTCTTTACAGGCCCTACATAGTCGATTTGTAAATCTGACAATGGAAGGGTTAAACCTATTTTCATTAATGGGGCTATGCATTGGTGAAGCAGGTTTCAATTGTGCACATTCCAGACACCCCCTAGTGTATAATTCCACATCCTGTGACATATGCGGCCAGTAAGCATAGTCTTTCAGTATTTTGAAAGTTCTTTTGTGAACCTCTGTGTCTGCAGTTATCGCATCATGTGCATGGTGTAACATTATCCCTCTGAAGGACAGAGGTACCACCCACTGTATTTGCCCTGTTATGGATTCCCTGATCTTCAAACCATCCTGTAGTTTATTTTTTTTTGTTCTTTAATAACACTCTTAACTCTTCTTTTCCTGGACAATCTTTTTCAGTTAAGGGATTTTGTTAGGGGTCTATCAAATGATTATAATAAACCCCCAACACTCGGTCTTCTTTTTGTGCCTTAATCAGATCCTGATCTGGCGTATCATAACTCCATTGTACTATAGGTTGTTCAACTTCTTTTGGAGTTTAAGAGCATGTAACTGCATCTACTTGTATTTCACCAATTAAGTGTTCAATCGACAAATATTCTCCCATGACAGCCCCAATCTTGGCTAATTGTTCTGCTATCATTTCCCTCCCTATCTTCTCTTGGTGTTTTCAAATGTCCACACATTTTTCTCTAGTATATTTTTAAACCATTCTCTGACACTAATTTGTCTATAGCTTGAATAATTTACCCATGTTTAAGGGGATTTTTGTTATATGTGAGCGTGCCTCTTGCATTCCAGCCAGGCAAATAGTCTACAAAACTATTTTGTGCATAATCAGAATCAGTCACCAGGACAATTTTCTGAATGTTTTATCAACTGCGGTAGTAATTGTTTATAAATAGCAGCTAACTCTGCTATCTGGCTACTCCTGGCCCCAATTCTCATTCCTATAATAGGAATGTCATCTCATCTCAACCAGACATTTCCTATCCCTGATACCAGCTGTTTATTGCTGTCATTCTCAATGTGAAAAGCACACATGTCGACATACACAACTGGCAAGTACTTGCATGTATTTTCGTCAACAGCTTTGTGTGGTGATTGTTCAAACTCCTGCAAACTGGACTCCACCTCTACTTCATCTGAGACACACTCAGCTGCACAGTCATGTAGATCCGCTAACCCTTGAGCAATTGGGCTCTTTTTATTCTGTCCATATCTTATTTCTACAGGGAAACCCTGCAATGTCAATGTCCAGGAAGTAATTCTGAATTGCGCTAGGTTGCCTGATCTAATCCTTTTACTTTGTAAAAACTGCAACGGCTGATGATTTGTCTCAATGATCACCTTTTCCCCTTGAATAATGGGACAAAAATGTTGCAATGCCCATACAGTAGTCAGAAGGGTCTTTTCAAATTCACTGAATTTAGTTTCAACCTGGGAAAATGCCTCACTTACATAGGCAATAGTTTTATGGTTCAAATCATGTTTTTGAGATAACAATGCTGACATACACTGCTCAGTGAATCCTATTTCTACAAAGAAATATTTATTCTTTATGGGATAGGCCAAGCATGGCGCCTTTATAAGACATTCCATTGTTTTAGCATCTGCCTCAGACTGCTCCTTTTCCCATTTTCAGGGTGCATTCAGCTTCAATAATTTAGTCAATGGTTGAGTGATTTCAGCATAATTTTCAATAAATGTCCTGTTATATCCTGTCATTCTTAATAGACTTTTTAAACCTTTCATGTTTTTAGGATTTTTTAATTTCTGTATGGCCTCCACCTTTTTCTATTGTGGATTTAACCCATGTTTAGTTAATGAATGGCCTAAGAAATGTACTGGGCCTCATTACGACTTCGGCGGCAGCCATGCCGCTATTGGCGGCATGGCTGCCGCCGAAATCAGGTCCGGGTCCGGGTTCCCAGAATGGGGAATTACTGGGCCATTCCAAGTCTGGAGGACCCGGTAATTCCTCCCTCCAGGAACCCGGGCCCGAACCTTCCCCATTCCCATCTGAGCCCGGATAGGGCTCAATGGGAATGGGAGAGGGTGCAAACAACGGGCCGTTTAAGAGCGGCCCGTTGGTTTACTCCCTCTTCCCCTCGCGGGACCCGGTAAGGATGCCTGGTTTGACCAGGCGTTACTTACCGGGTCCTGCGAGTGGAGCTTGTAAGGAGGCAGAACGGGTTTAACAGGTCGGCCTCCTGTAGCGGAGCCCGTTCACCCATTCCGCCTTAGTCGTAATGAAGCCCACTGTCTTTTTGCACCATTGTGCTTTCTGTAAAGATACTTTGGCACCCGCCTTCTGCAATTGGCCAAGTACATGTCTAATTTAATCAAAATGACTTTTTAGACTTTCATTTTTTATCAGTACATCATCTACATAAACTATGGTCCCTATTTCTGCCGCATCTGGCATAGCTTTTCTCAAAAATATGCCAAATTCGCTCCCACTATTGACATACCCAAATGGTGTTCTGGACAAAGCGTATTGGATTTTATCAAATGAAAATGCGAACAAATTCTGAATGCCCTCTGCCAATGCCACACCAGTAGCCAGATGTAAGATGTAACGTGGTAAACACCTTTGACCCATGCACCTGAGCAAAGCCTTGATAAATGAATGGCAGCGGCCATCCAGACACTGGCACTCTTTTATTTAATTCCCTCAGGTCTGCACACAGACACCATTGACCATTTGGCTTTAATATACCCGAAATGGGAGAGTTGGAGGCACTATGAATGGACCTGATAATACCCCTAGACTTTAAGTTTTTAATTATCTCTGCCAACGACTCCAAGCATGCCAGTGGCAATCGATATTGGCGCACAAATGACGGATTTCTACCACACCCTTCTGGTAATATGGCAACATGTAAATTAGTCAGGTCGCAATCATAAATGCGTCTTTGGTAAAAACTTCCTCACATTCCATAATATTTTTCGCAATTAATTCCTGTCCTCTTCACTATCACAAGCATCTGCTAACAGAATTTGCTCCTCTACCATTTTTGAAAATTCTGAGAAATCCACCAATGGAGGAATCGCTGTGCTTTCTTTTAACTGTGTGGCTGTATCTCTCTGCAGAGTTGCCACTTGTAAATATTTTGTCATATCAGCCTCCATTTCAATGGGCTGATTTCCTGTTTCAGTTTCATTTAAATCAAATATTATGCAATTCTCGTGGTGGCAGCACACTGTCTCATTGGAATCATAAGGGTATACAGACTGAATTTTGAACATCCCTTTTGGTTGAGAATCCAGGGACTCTGGCAACATACCCTGTGCATCTACATATCTCTCAGGGATATTCCCAATCACCATATTGTTGAAATCTGCAGTATAATGTGATTTTTGTATTGCCATTCCTAGCCCTGAATTCTCTTCTAAATGAACATCTTGACACCCTTTATTATCCACCATTATTTTGACGGGCCCATCCCAAATATCTATCAATGGGGTATATAACAGTTCAGCCCTTGCATCTTCATAGCTTCATTTAAGCACACAAATGCATCAGAATCCTTCATTTACTGTCCATTTTTACATTTTAGCGTTACAGCAACTTGTCTGGTGGATGCAGGAATAGTAATATCCTTCTTCACCTATAGCTAAATTGCATATGGCAAAAACTGCGCACAATGATAAGCCTTTCTGTTGTCTTCAAACTCAGGCACAGAACCGCCTAGCTGGGACCATACATTTTGGTTAAGGAAATCTAACACCATACACATCCTTTGCATTATATCATTGGTCATGTAAAACTCATTTTGTGTTCCACTCACTATCCACACTTTGTGGTAAATGGTTTTTTGTCCTACAGTAATCTTTAGCATGCACCTTCCTGCAATTCGATTTTCAAAATCTGGATTGTCCAATCCAGAGACATATTGGTTTTTAATTCTAAACTTCGGGATCTCCTCCCTTTCCATCATTCTCTGAAGTAATTTCTCTTTAATAAAACTCCTTTCCTGTTAAAGTGTCAAAGTGGCTCTTATCACTTCAGAATGGCCATTTACACCAACATGAATCCATGGCTGCTTATCTTCCATATGTATTTCAGCAAGGGTGGTGATATGTTTTTCTGTGTCTGCTTTAGGGATAGTGTTTTGTTTGCACTTCTCTTCTTTTAAATAGAAGTACAATGTGTGTTCATCTATTTCAGTTTGCCATTTCTTCCTAGGATCCAAACAAATCTGCACGGATTGTTTTTCTTTTTCACTTTGCATTTTGTCCTGACACATTAAAATCACAGTGACACTAGGCACACAGCTATTCTAAAGATACCCTTCCACTGCATCATTGGATTTAGCAACAGTATGGCATTTGTTTACACTGCTGTTTTGTGACATTATTTTCTTAGAGCTTAATGGTTTTTTGGTTAAAGACCACAGAACCCCATTTACTCCATCAATGAGAGGTGACAATCTTTTCAGGCAATCCGTTGGCATCCAGAATGGAATTTCACACATAGATGTGATCAATACTTCCTGTTTCATTCTGTGTTTTCCTATCTTTATGGCAACTTCAACAACACCTTCAATAGGTACCGCCTCACCTGTAGTTAAGCCTTATACTAGACATTCAGTGTGCACTACTGAATCACAGACCAGCTGTAGTCTAGATTGGCTCCAGGTAGGCTTTATTTCAGATATGTACAATCTGTACATTACTCCAGTTACTCTTGTTGTATTTATAGCACGCGTAGACATTGACAGGAACATGGGAAGGTATAACATTACTTATAAAGCAGAAGTCCCCCCGGCCATCCATTCAACCTAGCTCAGGGCCCCAACTGACAGTCACAGAACATTCACACACAGATCCAACCAACATTCTCCTGAGCTATATTCATGAACCAACATTCTACAGCAAGCACCCAGGCCAGTGGCAAGACAAAACTACACTACAGCATCTCCCTTTCGTACCAGATTCACCACTCACAGCATCTCCCTTTCTTACCAGACTCACCACAGGCTGTCACCACAGACTCACAACATTTCCCTATCACCAAAACCATCTAACCAAAAAAAGCACCTTCCATTTGGACCTGCCACATCCAAACACAGATCCTGCCACACTCTGGCACCAACCATAAACAACCGGGAAATCAATCAAACACCCGAGTGGGGAAAAAAGGGGGGGAACCACGCATTTGCCCTGACATGGACCCGGTATCACCACAACCGTGACACCCAATGGAACATAGTCCAAGTCCAACCATCTAACAAACAAAAAGAGGTGTTGCCATGACAGGACAACATTTGCAGAGGGGATAACTTGGATCACATCTCTTCCTCTCTACACCCTCACGTCTAATCCAAATACAAATCGCTCCCACTTGACTCCCTCAGACATCCCACAGAATCACAGCGACATAAAAGAAACAGCTACCACCACAACTACAAGCAAACTCCAACCAGCCATGGTGAACATACGTACACATCACTTATCACAAATATCATCCAAACCAGACACTACCAGACCCATGCCAAGACACCAAAAAATAAAAGAAATGCTCCTGGTAGCATTAACTTTTTTTTCCTAACATAGATATAATAACTAAAAATCATAACAACTCAAAACAATTGGGTACCCTAATAACCTATACATTCTTTACTCTCCTTAGTGCACTTTAATTACATTTGAATTTCCCATTTGGCACAAATACTCACGCCTTTCCTACTTTTTCTGAATATCCTTTACTCTACTTCCTGCACTTTAACTGCATTTGCATTTTCACATTTATAAACCTCACACCTTTTATATTTTACTGAATAAGTGTGCAACTACTAAAAATTACCGCACCATCCAAACAAAATAAAAATTGGTGGATGTCATCATACATCTTTGCATTTTCATATTGTATATGTCCTCACCCCCTTTATATTTCTACTTGATAAATTGCTGTACCATCCAAACAAAAACAAAATAGGTGGATGTTCCCTCACAACATGACTCCAACCTCACTCCACAGCACATGCAGTGAGGCTACCAAAAATAATGTTAACAACCTTAAAATTGGTCGAACACAATGTCATGTTGAAAAGAAAAAAAACTAACATCAACCATTTTTAGTTGACAACAAATATAAATTCCACATCACCTATTAGTAGTCACTATTTTAACCAACCTAACTTTTATGAATTCCACTTACTTTTTTTTTCTTAGTAGTCACCATTTTGACACACCTTACTTTGTCACAGTAAACATTCCTAGACTGCACCATCTATCGGGCCACAACACATACACATACACATACACAAGACAATGGCCCATAAATACTTGCATAAACAACTAGAGCATTAATTTATGCACCACACATTACCACAAAATGGGTCCCATATCCATATTTGGGGTTCAACATTTCCTTAAATATCAACATGAAAAATTTCCATAAACCAAAATTCAAATTCCATTTTAAATTTCCACACATCACATAAATCACTATAAATGCCACAACAAAATTACAGCCCCGTATCCACTATGCAATATCCAGAATATCTTGCATCAATTAGCATAATCTTTATTTCTTTGGATAAATCAATTAAAATGTCTTTGTTTACCATTTGATTATTCAATGAATGTGTTGCATTAGACGTTCCGCAATAAAACATTAATAAACTTCACTTCTTGTATAAGTAAACCTGTCCAAATGCAACATACATTTCACAGCCTGTAATGAAAACTTTATTTTTGAATGCAACCTATTAAAATGCAGCATATAAAAAAAAAAAAACGTTTTTTTCCACCTCTGTGCCCCTTGCACTCATCTTTGGTTCAACAATGTTCTCTCATACCCCTTGATGGGGCAGCGATTCATTGCACACAGCTTTCAGCGACGAAATCCTTGATACATTTAATAAGGTGCATCAATCATACATTTATAGAGCCTCATCATCATTATCCCACTTAATCCGGCACCCTTTACATATTAACTTTCCTCCAACGAAACAGATGCTAACCTTTAACTTGGCGTTGTTCACATAACACAAGTTCCCGGGGCCATAACATGCTGCACTTAATTTATTCACCCAAACATTCAATTGTGAAACACATGCTTCCGCATCCGCAAATGTCATCACGTTTGGACACATCTTGTGGGCCATTACTCTTTCAAAAACGGCCTTTTTCATCGCACACTCCGGAGCCAATGCATCGAAAAGTGGTCCATCACTCACTCGCACAGGGGTGCGTAATATGGCTGTTAGAATGTGGTACGAATCGTTCCAAAGCTGTGCCAACACTGCCTGCTCCCATGGTGACGTCATCACTTCTTCCAAGTCTGCATGCCCCACGGAACTTTGCAACACAAACTGCTAAGCTCCTAAAACAGTCATCGGGACAGCAGGCAACAACACTCCAGGCAAACATAGCTGAAGAACCTCGCTCGCACTAACAGGTACATTCCGTTTATTTCATTTAACCTCCCATCTTCATCACAAATACTGTACTTCACTTTATGCTCAATGTAGGCACTCTTCACCTTGCTGCTCACAGGGACTGCAGAGCACAACTTGGTTACTATATGTAGTACACGGCTGCTTCCCCCTTGAAATATGGACATTTATTTCATATACACCAGCTTCCGTTTGCAACACAATCACACACTTCATAGGGATCTCTGGGGCATATTTGTATATTGGGCCCCCCCCCCAGAATCCAGTCCACTGTCTTTTCCTATGTTATGCCGGGTAGGCAGGTTGATATATTAAAGGATTTAGGGGAACGGTGGGTCTTTCAAACACTGCTTCCCCCCACAGCTCTCCTTACTGTACTTTTCGTCGCAGCACCTCCTCTGTGAGCACATTTCACATTCCATTTCCAATATTTTTCCACCATGTTCTTTATGGTTCCCGGTTTATCTCATCACCAAATGTAGTAAAGCCTTATACTAGACATTCAGTGTGCTACTGAATCACAGACCAGCTGTAGTCTAGATTGGTCAAGGTAGGCTTAATTTCACATATGTACAATCTGTACATTACTCCAGTTACTCTTGTTGTATTTATAGTACGCGTAGACATTGACAGGAACATGGGACGGTATAACATTACTTATAAATTACTTATAAAGGAGAAGACCCACCGTTCATCTATTCAACCCAGCTCAGGCCCCCAACTGACACTCACAGAACATTCACACACAGATCCACCCAACATTCTCCTGAGCTACATTCATGCACTAACATTCTGCAGCAAGCACCCAGGCCAGTGGCACGACAAGACTACACTACAACATCGCTGTTAAAGTTATGTACTGGGCCTTCATTTTGTCTCACTTTGATCTGATTCTGTGGGGATCTCCCTTCATTGATACTTTTTATGAATTCTTTGGACATAATCGTGGCCTGTGCACCTGTGTCAATCATTGAAAATGTATTGCACCTCTCTTTCACAGTAATGAGCGCATAATATCTGTCCTCAACTTCCTCCAATACAAACAGAAAGTGCACATTTGTACTGATTTCAGGAATTACAGAGGACTCACCAAGACAGGGAATTAGATGAAACCGAAATAGTGGAGGCCATGACCCAGCTTCAAACCGGGAAAACACTGGGCCCAAATGGTTTTCCAGCCAAGACCTGGAAGAAACTGAGCAGCAACAAGATGGCCACCCCCCTCCGTGACCTATTCCTTGCAGCAAAAGAACAAGGCACCCTCCCACTAGACCTATGAACGGCCAATATTGTGGTCATTCCAAAAAAAGGCAAACCCCTGACCAGTGCACATCGTACAGACTGATATTGCTTCTCAACAGTGAAACCAAAATCCTGGCTAAAGTATTGGCTAACCAGCTCCAAAGGGTAATATCCTCACTGCACCATCAAAATCAATGTGGCTTCATGCCACAAAGATCGACTAGAATGAACTTACGCCGATTACACCTGTTACACCTCAATACACCACTTGCCCCGCTCGCAATTGATTTCGAGAAAGCTTTCGACTCGGTGGTATGGGCAAGTCTCTGGGCAACAATGAGGCGCATGGGCATCGGCAAAACTTTCCTTAGCTGGGTCCAACCTCTATACGAAACCCCATTAGGCACAGTCAGGGTGAACGGCTGGACCGCCGGGATCTTTCCACTTGGTAGAGGCACCCGACAGGGCTGTCCCCTGTCCCCCCTTCTTTTCACCCTAGCAATCGAGCCACTGGCCCGATGGCTCCGTCAGTTCACTACATGGTCTGGATTCTGCTGGCCAAATGGACGAGAGGACAAGCTCTCCCTATATGCAGACAACCTATTACTCTACCTGAGCAATCCAGACCAGGCATGTCCAATCATAACCCGAATGCTAAAGACCTATGGGGACTTCAGTGGCCTTAGAGCAAACTGGGAAAAATCAGTTCTCTTCCCAGTAAAAAGAGATGACCTAGCAATCCCCCGGGACTCCCCATACCAAATAGAGGGAGAGGGATTCCGCTACCTGGGCATATGGGTCTCCGGGGTTCTATCGGACTATGTGCGTCATAACCTACATCCACTAACTGACCGCTTCGCAGGGGACGTACAACACTGGCATACTGCAGAATGCCCCATTGGCTATACCAAACTCGGAATTTATCTGGGTTGATCGCCTCCTCAGGAAATTAATATGGAAAGGAGGGCAGCCTCGAATCGCACTGACCACGCTGCAGCGATCTATCTGGGAGGGGGTTTTGGAGTCCCACACCTTAGGTCCTACTACTGGGCCAGCCAATTAAACATAGTTAATGACCTCCTGCATGGGGACCGTGTCTTCCCACACATTAGAGCAGAACTACCCATTAGTCAGGATACCCCACTACTCGAGTCACTATATCAAAGCTTATCCAGACCCCCCGCACAAACTATGTCATCTCACACGGCGATCATCTGGAGGCAGGCACATAAGCACATAGGTTGGGGGAGCAGGATCACCACGGCTCAACAACTGTGGAATAACCACATGTTGACGGAGGTACGGAAGCTGACTGCTTGGACCCGGTGGGTGAGGGCGGGGATAACCATGATAGGAGATGTCATAACAGATGGCTCCATTCTCTCGTTTGAAATGCTCCAGCAGAAATTTGGTATCTCAGCAGCAGAACAATACCATTACACACAATTAATGCATGCCCTCAATGGTCACTGGCAAGCGCTTGCTGACGCCCCAGATTATACACCCATGGAACGCAACCTACTTAGACAACATATTAATGCATTTGCTACCCCGGAACGGATCAGCCTCAAAGCTAGATGGGAACAGGATGTGGGGACATTCGAACCCGAGGATTGGATCCAGGTTCTCATGCACCCACGCAAAATTGCAATAGATTCCAGAATAAGACTGATACAACTCAAGATACTCCATAGGGTATACTACCCCCATGTGGCCCTTTTCGGTTGGGGAAGGGCAACGGACCCAACTGTCTGAAATGCCGGGGGGAGGAAGGCACCTTCATCCATCTCCTCTGGGAATGCCCCAAAATCAAGACCTTTTGGACACAATGCCTTCAAATATTAGCGAGAACTCTGGGTCGCACGATAGCATTACAACCCGCAATAGTGTTACTGGGCCCCAGATGAGAACATCTCAAACAAATGGGAGGGTGTTTTTCTCTCCACAGCAATGGGCCTGATAAAACGTGACATAGCACAGAAATTGGGAGCCCCGGAGTGCCCAACAGTGGCCCAGTGGTCCAACGAAATAGACATTTGCGCGGTGAAAGAACACAGAATATACACAGCACGGGGATGCCCGGCAAAGGCCACAAGAATCTGGGAAAAATGGGAAGAATGTGTGACCTGAAAACTGCCAGGGGAGAGCGAGAGGGGGAAGCGCAGGAGCACAACACGGAACACGGCAAGCAATTTATTACTGGAAAGCGACGTACAGAGTGGCAAGACACGAGCAGATCAACAACCAACCCGGCGAATGGGGGAGGGAGGGTAGGGGGAAATAGTTGGTATGTTGTATGAATGTTTCAAAACCATCAATAAAATATGTTATAAAAAAGACATTGAAACCTGTCCATTTCTCTAGAATCTTCTCTTTGATGCCTAGGCCGGTATTGGTTGTTCTCCCCCTGGTTAAATCTGTTCTGATATCTCTCAGGGATCCTATTTTAATTGTTTCTGAACTCTTGATGCATGTGAGGCGGGAAACGGGGTGTGCTTATTCTTTGGTTGTGATCCCCTGGTGGCGGTGATTGATTGTATTGATGTGGAGCATAGTTCATATTCTGCCTCATGTTCTGTCTCTCATTTTGTGAGTACTGTTCCCTATGCTGATTCCCATTTTCAATAAATCGATCCACATAACTTAGTCTGTCCTGTTTAACAAATACCATGGTGTTGGGGTCAAATCTGCTAATTGTCCCCAATGTCTGGTAGGGACTATTACTTCTTTGATCTTGTTTTTCTCTCCGATTTTTTTTTATGCCTGACATATCGGGCCGGTATCCTACCCGGTGTCTGTCTCCTAGGTACCTACAACTAATGTAACCGCTCTCTATTACTCAGATCATGTGACTGAGACATCGGTGCCTGGGGTGTCAACCTCTGTGGAGTACCCCTCTGTTCGGGTGTCATATTATTTTTGCCTGAAGCTTGAGCGGAATCAAGTGACATTATAGCACACCTGATATGCATTACTGTTGCTTAGGATTCCTTAGGTTTTGATCTTGTTTCTTTTATGTTATCCCCCTCTCCAATCTGGCAATAGAGCACCTCATACAGTTCAGTACTTTGGTGTACAGTCCATGCAAGGGACTTCTCATGATCAAACTCACAAATTAATTGTGATATAATATCTTTCTGCAATCCATAGAAATAGCCAGTTTTAAACTCATTGGAATCGATATTAAAAGATACACCAAAGTGAGAGAAGACTCTTTTTAGTTCTTGGAGAAATTGGCGAGGCAACATATTTGGCCTAGCCGTCATTGTATAGGCAGCTTTTTTACATCTTGCAATAACTCAAATGGAGAAAAATGGTGCCTAACCTCTTTTTCAAATTCTGTCTATGAAATGTTCGCCTGTCCGATCCTCTGATGATGCTCACTGTGGGAGCTTCCAGAGTTAAGTGAAAGTATTGTCTGTATTGTTCCTGAGGCATTTCCAGGCTTTAACTATATCCTGCACTGCTTCTAGGGGGTCTTCTATACAACACTCCCCTTCTTTTTTGAGCAGTTTAATTAGGGCCTTGATTGACTTCATTACCTTGATAAGGCTACTCGGCGCTGTTTGGAGTTGCATTACTTTGTTTGTTTGTTTGTTTGTTTATTTATTTGTATAGCGCTCCTGACCCAGAGGTATATGGGCGCTTAAGCATCAGGTTACAGGCATAGGTAGGAACATTTGTACAATTGTGCAGCATAAGTATAGTTACAAAATCAGTTATGAGAGCAGTTATAGTAGAATTAGTGACATGCATACATACAGTGCTAGTTAATTGTTAAGTAACCAGGTGATGATCTTAGTTCTGAAAGGTTGAAATGTAGGGGTAGATTTGATGTCCAATGGAATAGTGTTCCATAATTGTGAGGCTAGAACTGGGAAACTGGAGCCACCGGCTCTTTTGAGGGAGTATTTGGGCACTGTCAGTTGTAGTGTATTAGAGGATCTGGTCGTTCTAATATTCTGTCTTAAGATGAATTTATCGGTTAGATAAGGTGGGGCCAGGTGGTTAAGAGCTTTGTAGGTGAGGCAGATAGTTTTTAGGTCTATTTTTTGTTGGATGGAAAGCCATTTGCATGTGATTCTTGTGGCTGAGATATGTTCTCTTCTGGGAATATTAAGGGCGGCACGGAGTGCGTTGTTTTGTAGGACTTGCAGTTTGTTGACAACCGTTTTATTGGCACCTACATACAGGCTGTTGCAATAATCCAGTTTGGATTGTATAAGTGCTCTGGCTAGAGTAAGGCAATTGTTGGGGGATATCAGAGGTCTGCAGGCTCTAATTAGTTTCCCAGTGTAAGCAGTGGCTGAGGCAGTCATATTAATTTGTTTGGCGAGGTTGGTGTTAGTGTCGAGATAGAAACCAAGAGTTTTTACACTTTTGGCAGTGGGAATAGTGTTGCCGTCGATGATGAAGCTAGAGTAGCTCGGTCTGAGATTCCGGATAGTGTTGGGTGAGCCGACAAGGAGCAGTTCAGTCTTGTCATCGTTCAGGCAGAGGCCATGTGTGGCCATCCATGCCTGAACGATGGAGAAGACTTCGCCGATCCTGTTGGCGTCCGCGTTGTAGTTGCCTGATAAAGTGAGGAGTATCTGGGTGTCATCTGCGTAGTTGGTGTAGGTGACACCCAGATGGTCCAGTTTATCGAATAGGGGCTTTGTAAATATATTATACAAAGTGGGTGAAACACACGATCCTTGCGGGACACCGCAGGTAATGGGAATAGGGTCGGCTGCTGCTATGGGTGAGAAGACTCGCATGGTCCTATTGTCCAGGAAGGATTGGATCCATGTGACCGCTGAGTGGGAGAAGTGTGCTGCCGATGATAAGTGGTTGCACAGAATTTTGTGGTCAACCAGGTCAAAGGCAGCGGAGAGGTCGAGGAGAAGCAGGATGGCAGCCCTCCCTTTATCTTTAATTTCGTCTATCTGGCTCTTGAGATCAACAAGGGCTGTTTCCGTCCCATGTTGGGGACGAAAGCCAGATTGGCGAGTACCTAGTAATAGGTTAGTTTCAAGGTAATCCTGAATTTGTAGATAGGCCACTCTGTCAAGAATCTTTAGTAAAAATGGGACAGTGGTAATGGGTCTATAATTTGTGGGTCAATTCTTGAAGTGAAATCCCCCAAAGGTGCTGCAACCAAGTCCGGACACCGGCATAGCCACCGGGACACTATTTCCCCATGTAGAAATGGAGTTAACCTCAATCCTATTGAATGTGGTACCTTGTCACTTGTTCTGAGACCTGAAATCGCATATCTGCTGTTCCAAATCTTGGCAGTTTTTAAGGAGCCAGTTTGCCTCCTTACACAGGTAAGTGTTTTCATCGCCCGTTTTATTAATCACATTCGGCATATCGCTCATCTGTATTTGGCATTCATTAAACTCTTTGTCCCGCTTGTCCCTTTCTTGAATCATTTAGCTATCTCTTGCTCAACAGCTTGGAGCTCACCTTCTTTCTCTAGATTCTCTCTTTGTAAAGCTTGCATCTCTAAAATAGCCTCCTCTTTGTATTGTCTAATGTGGCTTACCAACCCTTTCAGGTGTTTTAATTCTTGTTCACTGTCCCCAAACTGTTTTCTTCTTTGAGACAATTGGGTGTCAAATTCATTGTATTTTGATTGCATGTCTTTTTGATATATGTATATTTCTGCTATTAACTTTTTCTCCTGTTCACTAGCTCCATCTAATTCGACTTTTAGTCTGCTAATTAGCTTAGCATCATTTTCTTGCATTCGCAGAGACCTATTTAAAGTGAACCACGTTTTGGCACAAAGCCGTATCAAACAGTCTTTCTCTGAATATTTGTCAGCAGCATTAAATAATGTCAGAAGACACACCTGAATTACGCTGCCCTCTTCAAAAATGCTGTCCAGCGATTCTTTCTGAACTTCCCCATAGATACGGTCATGCCATTCTATGGCCTCATTTGATGACCATGTTCCATGTGCATATAATCTTGCCTCTGAGTATTTCACAAATTCTTCACGTATGGCGGTGTGGGACACACTTACCACACCCAGTAGTTGCTCTACAGTCTGTTCCCACAAGTCCAATGCACCATTTATGTAGGAGGTTTTGTCTTTTGGGGTAAATCCTGGATTTGGCAGTAGTTTTTTACTGTAGTAATTTGGTGGTAGATTGGTGATAAACTGGCCTTACCATTAGAGATAGTTCAGTATTACCCTATTTTGGTGATAATATAGTGTTAACATATATTGGCTGTAATTTAAGTGGTATCTTTTTTTGGTGGTATTTTTAGAATTAAATTATTTTTGTGTTATAGTGGTGAGCATGTCTTTTATACTATCGCCACATCATAGAACAAGCTTTCCCTCATTACAATTGTGACCCACTTTTGGCTGGCTGCAGGTACTTAGCACCTTTAGGGAACCCAGTGAGTTTATTCAGAATGCAACTTATTGCATGTAACTCGTGTTACTGACTTATTTACATTCAGTAACCTATGTGCTCTGGGGCACCACCATCTCTTCACAGCATGCAGAGAAAAGTGCATCCACACACACACATAACTTTCTGTCTTGCTTATTTGTATATATTTACTCTTGTCCTAAACTTGTCCCATGTGGTAAATGAGGTAGCAAAATTCTTTACCACATTGGTATGACACTAGGATTACCCACTGACTTTTCGCCCTAATAAAGTAAATATGGGAGACATAAAATAAAACCAACAAAGTTGCACCAGCTTTGCTTTTTGTTATAATATTGGTCTTTGTAAATCACAATCCAGATTATTACAATTACACATATGCTTACCAACAGCGAGCATAACCTCGTCTTCTAGAAAATAAACACAGAAGAGAGAACAAGTACATGCCAACATGGAAGAAATAAACCAGTGTTTGCAATTTTTCTGAAACACATGCAGCAAAACGATATCAAAATAAAACACATCGCAAAATAAACTCAGGGTGTATCACTTTCTTACCCAGTACAGACATTCAGTAGAAACATGACATTTTTCTTTTAAACCTATCTCACTACACTGACTTTCAATAAGTGTAATGCATCTCAAACATTCTCACGCTCCTCATCTTTGAGACCTTACTCACCAAAATGTGCAAAGTCTGAATCTTTTTGCTGCCAGGGCTTTATCTATGTGAACCTCTTTCACACAGCCTTTGGGTGCAGCTTTCAGAATTCCTACCACTTCAATGCCAAGAGCCTGACACTTCTTTGCACTTCCTGCCAGCTATCGTCAACATAGAATTCCCAGAGCCCAATTCCAGGAAGGCACCAACAGCATTCGAATCCCTGGAAGGACTGACTGCTCTCCCCAGCTCAGCTGATTAAAAAAACTCTGGCTGTCTGTCAAACTCGGATCAGCCTCCTCTGACATCATCAATGCCACCTTTTGATTTCTACCAATCATATTACAAGAATGTCATAACAATGAAACTTCCGTTGACAAGCAACTGTTTCCCATTTATTTCCTGCCGTGCACATATTTCTCCTCTACATGGAAGAATACTAAATGGAATGGATCTCACTGTGTTTAATGAACTGCATTATGTTTTAGAGGAACAGTTAATGGGTTAGGGGGACAAATAAGTATAGGATTATTTAATTATATATTTCCAATGCAGTTCCACAAAGAGAAAATCACCCCATCTGTACATATGCACATTTTCTGCATTTTAAAATGACAGCACCTTGTGCTAAATGTTTCTGAAACTAAACTCATTTTGCTGATTTGGCTAAATGCTTTTTCCAAAAATGAATGCTTGCTGGCTTTGCTAAAAAGCTGCCCCAACACCCATTTCAAACTAACTGTATTTACATACTAACCAATGAAACCCCAACTTTTGCTTCCCTTTGAATCTGTACACGTGCTTTTGTTTGCACAAATATGTTGTTCATGAATATATCCCGACATGCCCCATCTTTATGTGCTTAACCTATGGCTACATTTCCTTTCCCCATTCACCTCCTACACCATGCCCCTCCCAGGTCCTCCTCCATCCACCCACATGCTGCCTCCCTCTTCCCATTGGGCGATGATTATTTCACGTGGGCAGAAACTCTTCTGTTAGGTAGTCCTCCGAAGGCAGCTTTGCCTCATCAGCCCACCTAGGGACAGAGGCAAAGAGCAGCTACCTAAGGCAGCTCACATCCCCTGTTTGCCCTATTCGCCGTGGGCACCCGACAAATCTGTCTACTACTAAAAACAGGTAAGGTGGTAGGTATTGGGAGCAAGGCACGGATTAATTTCTGCCACTATTTTATTACTTTTTTACTGTATTGCCACCATGCAACTCTTACCACAGTGATGAGTCTTGCTGCCCTCCAAAGCTAACAAATGTTTTGCATTTAGATCATTTTTTGAGGATATCCAAAATATTGCATTTTGATTAAATGTGAGGGCAGTAAATGTATTGCATTTTGATGCATATTTTAGGGTAGCCAACATATTGCATTTAGATGAATTGTTGAGGTTAGCCAATGTATTTCATCTAGATAATTATTTGAGGCTAGCCAAGGTATTGCACGTAGACGAAGATTTGAGGGGAGCCAATGTATTTCCATTTAGATTAATTTACTAGGGGAGCCAATGTATTGTATTTAGGCACATATTTGATTGCCAATGTATTTCATTGAGATGAATTTCTGAGGGTTGCCAATGTATTGCATTTAGATGAATTGTTGAGGATATCCAATGTACTGATCATAGGTGCATTCCAGAGTATAGCAATTGTATTGAATCTAGGTGCATTCCAGAGTATAGGCAATGTACTGATCCTTGTTGCATTCCATAGTATAGCCAATATACTAATTCTAGATGAACTTGAGAGTGCATCCATTGCATTATATAAGGTGCACGTATACAGCCAATGTGTAGAATCTTGCTACGCTTTGAATTTAGCTCTTCCTAAATTCAGCTGCATTGACACAATCAGCCAGGACACATGCTAATGTATCACATTCCATGCTTACGGAAACTAGCCAAAGGCACGGGCACCCACCCGTATGCATCTGCTATCATGCAATACTCTAAGACACATTGCACAACACCTCTGCCATAAAACTGCAGCTACAACTGACACAATAAATTCAGTCTAGCTGCGTACACAACTCTCTCTCACACACCCTCCAGACTACCTCTCAGCACCCATCCGCATGCCAGCTTGACATGGGTAGCTAGCAGGGACTTGATCACTCCTACCGACCTTCGTTTTAAATATAATGCACACACTTATTCTAAACTCCTCTCAGGAATTTCCCATACCTGGACTTCAGTGTTATTACCTGTCTAGACCGGCATTTGTGTGCAGCCAGTCCACTAATTTTGTACTGTGGCATGACATTTTTACAAGGCATCTATAATAAAGAAAGCATGACCAGTGTTATTACCTGTCTGAACTGACATTTGGATGCAGCCCGTCTAACCATTTCTTACTGTATCATGGCATATTTTTCTGGGCATCTATAATGAAGTAAGCATTATAAGTGTTATTATGTGTCTAAACTAAAATTTTGCTGCAGCTACACTAGTCATTTCTTTCTGTGGCTGGACTTTTTGTACTGGGCATCTCTGATAAAGCAATCACAATAAGTATGATTACCTGGCTAGAATGGCATTTGGGTGCAGCTAGTCCTTCCTTTGGCATTGTCTTTTTTTCTGGGCAGTTCTGAGAAAGTGAGCATGCTAAGTGTTATTATGTGGTTAGATTGGCATTTTGGTGCTGCCATTCTAGGTATGCCTTACTGTGGCAAGTCATGTTTTACTGTGCATAATCAAGGCTACAGCAAACACGAAACATGTTATTACATGCGTAGCCTACATTGTGCCAGTTTTGACACCAGGTGGCAACACATTTTTAAGAGCAAATCAGTAATATAGCTCAGTGGGTTGAGTGTTTACTACTATGATCTGTGTGCAATGTGCAGGGAGCAGGTTCTAATCCTGGCAAGGTCAGTCCAGCCTTTCATTCTTCTGAGCTTGATAAATGAGCACCCACTTTGGTTGGGATGATAATTGCATGTTAATATGTGCTATGTACAACCCTTTTGGTGAAAGCGCTATATAAATAGCAAATCATTCATTCATGCTACTGTGCACTGAAAATGACTTGCATCTGTTGGATTGTTGGATATTTTATTATCGCAGCAACTGCCAATGTAGGGGATCTACTTTATTGATAATGACAATACCCGACATGCAGATATAATTGGCATAAAATGAAGTAACTGGCTATACAATGCTGAAGTAGCATATCTATAGCAGTGCCACAGTATATTTGGTTTGGTGTTATTAAAAACATACTTCGTTTTAGTTCAATACAAATGGCAACAAATAATTCAGACAAAACATTCTAAAACAAACATTACAGACATTAATTCATTCACACTATACAATATAATACCATATAATACATACCTATCAGGGTCTCCATCAGGGTCTCCCTTTTTAACCTTCAAGATTCAATTTTCCACCTATCTGACAAATTACTCCCTTCCCTACGTCATTATGGTGGACTCATCGAGAAAAACATTTCCCCCCCAACTTTTTGTATATCACTATTAAAATATTTACTAAAGGAATGGCCATTGACCTAGAGCATCCATACAAGATCCTAGCCCACATGGCTCCACTGTTTAAATCCTCTAATCTTCTTATGAACTTTCACAACCACATTTTCCTCATCTCTAGTGTTGCGCTAAACCAATCAGCCAATGTTTTAGCGTTTCTGCCTCCCCTGCTTTCTACAGAGTCAAACATGTTTTTCTTACCAAGGGATCCTTCTTCTGGGTCCCCGCCTTTGTAGAGAGACTAGTAAATTAGGACAAAAGCACATATTAATGTAATGCTATTTCAGCCATGGAAAGCACATCACAGAGAACTGTATCTCCTTAAATTTCCTGAGGTGGCTGGCTAGCTCCCTTTGTAGTTTATACAATTACATTCTCTGTATAAGTTTCCCCATTTAACCATTTTCATTTTACTGTACATCTTCACCAGGGTTTCCACCAATATAAGTGTGTCTAAGTCCATTTAATCAAGAATCAGGTCACAACACTCCCGAAAATCGCTCAAGCATTGCCATAATTATTGCTTAAAGATATATTAAAATCTTCAAAAAGCAAACCCAGATGGTGGACCAATATTACCTCGGCCTATGTTGTACTATTGGTTTTAACGCTTTCACATCATGACCCCATAAATGGCATATGAAGGCAGCAGCCTTGTTTAAATGTGTTTGGTACCTACAATGTTAATTTCTGTTTCAGTATGTATTTGGTATTTTAAAATGTGTATGTGTATGCACATTTAGTTACACCCACAAGCCACCTCCGGTAATGTCACCAGGGTTAAAGTGGAACTAATGAAATCCAGGTCAACGGTCAAGTCAATCTCTCCCTGTGATGTCAGCAGGTCTGTGATGTAACTTTTTTGGTGAATCAATGTCCCTGCTTAAAGTTTTTTTCATTTTGAACAAATCTTTCCCAAAATGTCCAGTCACAGGGGGGCAGTAGGGTGACACGTTTGCAAAATATTAGACAAATCAGTCATGCATGTCAAATGTTATTAGCAATTCAATGTTGGGATATCCGATGGAATTTGATACTCACTTTAACTATACTGTGGCCTCTGCAACACTATAATATAGATATGAAGGAACATACATTCATAGTCACAGGCCCAAACAGGCAAAGGCAGTCACAGAAAGCCAAATGTAGGCAAATGGACATGCAAATACATTCATGCACCATGCAACAAGAAGGCCCACACAGGACTGTACACATGGACGCAGCAACACTCAGTCCCAACTCGCAACTAATACTGGTTTGGCGTATGGGCCTGAGTTTACATACAGGTGGATTAGAAGGGAGGATTTCTGTGGCCAGTGAATCCTACAAAGTATGAAGGACCAGCAAAACCCTTCTCAATAGTCAACATTTAGGCACCAAAGCACTTAATTTTAAGCATATTTGCATTTCCTAAAATATGATTTGCTCAGGAACAATACAAAACTGAAAATATGTTTTTCATTTTGAAATCATTGTGACCTCAGTGTATTATGTACCAAGATCAGAAAGACTGTGTAGGAAGAACAGCCAGTTGACACCCACAATCCCTAACAACATGTATGCTATGCAAAGCACACAGATACATCACATACCCTTTAATTCAACTTCCTTTGCAATATGTTATCCTGCTTGAACACAAAGAAACACCATAGGACTTCAACAGGTCATCCTGGCAGCAAACAATCTCCCAATCTATATTATACTCTCCATTTACTTGAATGGAATTACTCACTAAAAATCTCTGCTATTAGCCACCTTTTAGAGTGAAGAAACCCACTTCAGGATCATGCACACGGAATTGATTGAGATGTTAGTAAGCAAATGCGCAGACAGGGGGCAAACACACACACACATATAGAGGCATGCAGATCCACACTAAGGTTGGCAGGCGGGTAATAAGTTTGAAGACACTGACACCTAGGTAAGCGTAATATAATAATTTATTAGGTTAACTCGAGCGAGCAACAGGTACCCAGCCCGGCCCAGCTCAAAATGATCAATGGTTCCAGAACCCTGTTGGATTCTGGAACCACATTAGAACTTTAGCAGAAGTAAACAAGACAAAAAAGACAACACATCTCCCTCCTTATAATAACCCACATAACAAACTTAAGCACAATAAAAGTCTTTAAACCTGATAGGATTTATCCTGATCCTTCCTTTGGCTTGACTACCAACTTCAGATTCACCATCAAGCACATCATTCCCCTCACCAGCACCCCTCAAGATATTGCTCAGCCTAACATCCTCTTCTTGCTCAACCCCATCACTCGTCCCTGCACCGCTCAAAACCAACCTCCATTTTGCCCAAATCTCATCACACTCGACGATCACCACAACTCCACGTACAGCTGTAATGTTCTTGGGTCCCTGAAATGTACTTTCTGAGCATTTGAGTCCATATCTGTTTTTTTTTGTTTTGTTATCAAGACCACTTCCCCTACTGACCCCTCCTGCGGCTTAACTTTAGCTACATCATCAAAAGCACTTTTGTGCAGACACCGAGCCTGCTCTATCAAATCCATAATCTCCTTGCGGTCCACATCAATGCATCCAGACAACCCCATCCAACCTGGACACAACTTGGTGGCTGGCTGATTCCCTTTTAAAGACACAAATGGTGACTCCCTGGTGACTGAATGCGGCATGGTGCAATAGCAATACACCATATCCCTTAGAACCTCCATCCACGACAGTCCAGCCCTCATGGCTAACTGAATGCCACAGTTCAAAAATCTGTTAGTAAGTTCCACCAACCCATTTGCTCTGGGGTGATATAAAGCTGTCCGGGTGTGACCTATCCCAAAACTCGATAAGAATGCTTTCATTTTCTCAGAATTGGACATTATTATCGAAAACTATCTCTTGGGGGAAACCTTCCCTGAAAAACACATCCTCGAAGAACCGCAATAGTCCCACTGTGGTAGCCTCTCTGAAAGCCCAGCATTCCAACCTCTTTGCATGATAGTCAATCAACACAGCCAAAAATTTGAAACCATCACCAAACCCTTGGATGGGGCCCATTAAATCCACAGCTACCTTTTTCCAAGGCTCACTTGGTACACGTACTGGCAAAAAAGAGTTTCCCTCACCACTTTACTCTTATCGCACACTGCACATTCTATGCATGCTCTCACCTTCCAGTCCACCTCACTGTCCATGGCTGGCCAACAGAACGCTTGTCCAACAACCTTTTCGTCCCACTCATACCAGGATGGTCCTGATGGGCAATGATTACAAGCTTGCTTTTGACCTCTTCTGGAGGATTTACCTTGACCATCTTCTAAGCCTAAACCCATCCTCTGACAAACACAATTGATCCTTAAACTCGTGAAAGCAGTCAAACTTCCTCTCAATCTCCATTTTCCTGGGCCACCCCTTTACACAATATCTTCTCTCTCCGCCGCCATCCATTCTTCTCTTTCTACCGCTCCCAGTTCAATACATGCAATAATCATTTCATCCTCCTGTACTGCTCCTACCGGCTCCCCTGCCTCCTCCACAAGCAGTCGTGACGAGCAGTCTGCAACCACATGCTCCCTGCCCGGCACATAATACATCCGAAAATGATATCCCTCCAACCCCAACATCCACGTTGATATCCTGGGAGAACCTTTCACCTAACCTTCATTAGCCATCAGTTGCACCAACGCCTATGATCTGTTCTAATTAGGAACACCTGACCCAACAAAAAAATGTGAAATGAAACACCACCCAATGTACAACTAGGGCCTCCCTCTCTATAACTGAGTACTTTTTCTCAGCACCTCTTAACGGTCTTGAAGCAAGATAAGGGCACTTGGTGATATGCCGCTGATAGGTCAATCACAGAGAACCAACGGGAGTCTCCCAGAATGGCTAAGACCTCCGAAATGATTGGAAGAGGGTGTCTTTCTACCAACATGTTTTTGTTGAGGTCTCTGAGATCTACACATAGTCTCATCCTGCCGTTACTCTTCGCCACCAAAACCACTGGAGACAACCATTCTGTCCCTTGGATCCTCTCTATCACACCATTTAATAGAAGATTGCTTAACTCTTCATGTAGTTTCTGCCTCATTTTATAAGGAACGGTATTACTTTGTGAATTACTGGACAAGCATTAGCTTTCAGCTTCATGTCATGTTCAAAGTCTCTCAATTTCCCAAGGTTTTCTGAAAACACCTCTGGAAATTCCACAGCCTACTTATCGTACACTTCTATGGAGATGGGTGTCGGTACACTAGCTTGAATACTCATCCCTATGCTTCTTTGCTCCTCCCATCCTAGAACAGAGGCAGCTTTCCTCACCACAAGAATGTTGGCTGGACATTCTCTGCCTTTGTAACTCACATGTCCTTGAAATCTCCCCACCAGGTCTATCACACTTTCTCCATAGCCACATGGCTGTACTTGAGCCAGAGATAGATCCCTTACATTCTTGTTTAAAGTACGTTTGAGGGTGTTGTTAGGGAGAATTCTCTGTTTAGGCTGAATTTCCTAACCTAGTGAGTCCCCCAGCAGCTTTGCTGGATTTCTGGAGTTTGTTTCTTTCTATCCTGCCAAGAGTGAGACTCTTTTCTCCCACTCTTGGACATGTATGTGTGTAATTCCTTTGAAATGTCAATGTGTTCGATGGGCTATGGGGTCTTTTACTCCATAGGGTCTCATATGTTTTTCTATGTGTGTTACACCGCACCCTACGTGCCGTAACACTGGGCGTCCTAGCGGACCCCCACCATAGACTCCATACCCGGGGACTGACTACTGTCTCCCCGGGCATGTAAAGTCACCATTGGCTTTACTAGACCTAAATTTACTAACAGAACTAGTACAAACCATCTTATTGTGGACGTACTAGTAGGGGTAATTCGATTACTCCTAGATCTGTTACTCCAGGGGGCACTGTCCCGTCCCCCCTCGTCGAGTTTTGGCTGGTGGCAGTGGAAACTACTTGTTATGTTCGACCCCGAACATAACCCTATGGGATTCGTCCCATTGTTGGAGATTGATACTTTTTCTCGTTAATCTCTAACGTACCACCGATCTACTTATCTTAAATAGGTTTAACGGATGGTATTTTCTGCCAGAACTCAGCTTGTAAAATGGCGTCTGTGTTCTTCTCTGTGACTCCTAAACCAAAGGTTGAGCCCTTTGTTCCACTTTTGGCGGGCCTCTGGACAGAGACCCTCCAAAGTGGTGCCATTCTGTCTGGGTTACCACAGGGGTGTGGGAGGGGGTTTAGGCACCCTGGACCGAGTTGCCTTGCCAACTCCGGTCGCACTCCGGAGTGATTGGCCCAAGTGGTGAGCCTTCCCGCTCACCACTTAGCATGTGTTGATTGACAGCTAGGCTGAATGAATGGGGGTTTTCTGCATAAAAGCAGGGCTTTTGGGACTGGATCTTCAGAAGTCGCCACAGGACCTAAGAATCCGACGAGGGTAACGCTGAGCCGACCTGCACGACGACACCCCCGGTGGAGCCCTGCGGAACCGACTCACCACTTCCCGACGACAGAGGAGATCTCCCTGCCGGAGAGACTCTTCCCCTGACTGGTGGGAACAACCAGTCCCCTTTGCTTTTTATTCGCCTCAGGACGCAGTGGTCAAATTGCCCGTGCAGACCACCTCGGCAACCGGATAGCCACTACCCCTGTACCGCGACCAAAAGGTGGTGCCTTGTGACGGTGCACTCCGCGGCTGGTCTCTTCCCTGGTGGTGCACCGGACTTCACTTTTCTTCGACGACGAGATCATCTCTACTCTTGGCAAAGACCCGACGTGCATCCACCACCAGGAACTACTGCCCCCGAAAGGAGCTGCCCTCCACAACAAGGTACCGTGTCTGCCTGGCTTCCCTTTCGATCGGTTCGAGGGAGGTGTCTTAATCCTCTCCGTTCCGTTGGGTCGCCTCCAAGCTTTTCTCATTCATTGTTCTGAACTGGTTCAATCTGCCGATAACAATTTGCTACAAAGACTTCAATGCATCTCTGCTAGAGACTTTTGGGACATCGCGCCTTGCCTCTTTCCGAGTGGGCCTGGCCTCTGAACTTTATGACCTATTGTGATTCTTGCCTTGCATTTTATCCGCGCAGGATTGAACTGTGTTGATTTCATAACCTGCCGATCTTTTTCTCTCCCGTCCTAACTAATATTCGAGTGTCATCTAGGTTGAGGTATACACCTCTGTCTGAAAATAAGTGGTACCAGTAGAACCTAGAGTTGTCAAGGTATTGCTAGGGGGATTGATCATTTTCTGCTTCGTAGAGTAATTGTATTTGATTTGTTTGCTGTGAATTTGCTATAGTGTTTTTCGTAGATGTTTTGTTATAAATAAATACCTTAATATCTTTACACTAAGCCTCGTTGCGTGTTTGCTTGTCTTGCTGTGAAGGATTGCCCTATTTTGTATACTCCACATACTGCTCAACTTTTCTTGAGAGAAGTCTGACTGCTCAGCCACAGCTACCGAGTGAATCTGTGTGGTGCAGACTGCTACCAAGTAGGTTCACCGCCAAACGCCTGTAGTCCTAAATCTTTTGCAGTGGTCCCAGAGGGAACTGCACAGGTTTCCGCCTAACACTGGTGTACAGCGGTGGGATTTGTATCGAGTATACAGTTTAGAGTGCTTTTCGACACTGTAGGATAACTAACCACAAAACTTTGCACAAAAAGCAACTTTCAAAAAACATGTCTACGATGGAAACTTACAGTCAAGAGTCCTTGTCAGGTGAAAATACTGAGAGTTTGCAAGCTCTCTGTAGGCAAGCGAATCTTTCTGTAAGAGGCAAGATTTTAGAACTAATCGGGAGATTGCTGGCGAACCAATGTCTGGGTACTGGTTCAGAGGAACCAATCTCCCCAGCGACTGTAGATAACAGTGATGGTGTTGATCTGAATCCTTGGTAATTCTGATGATAGCGATGAAGAGGCTGACGAGGACGGCGAGGCTAACGAAACTGTCTCCCCTGCTCCTCTACCCGCCTTACCAGCTGTGCCTACGGGGCCCATACCAGGTCCCACAAGTAACCCTGCTTATTTTGAACTTGAAAAAAAGAAGCTCGAACTAGAATACAAACGGTTCTTGGCTCAATCTGAACGAAACCAAGAGCTCGAGTTCAGACGGATGAATGCCCAGGCTGAGCAGAAGAAAGCTGAGTTAAGACTCAGAGAAATAGAACTTAATCACGAGTTAGAGATGAAAAAGTTGTCTATGGAAAATGCTTCTCTCTCCTCTGGTTCCTCTAGGAGCTCCAGTCCCAAAAGACCCCGGATGCCGAAGGAATTAGTGGGTATGTATGAACCGAGATTGGATGTGTTGGATTGGTTGAAACTGTTTGAATACAATCATGGGCTCCAGGACATCACTGGGAATGCTTTGCTTCCCCGGTTGTTCTCTAGGCTCCCTCCTGTTGCGACTGATGTGGTAATGGAGTTGGGGGAGGCGGATAAGACGGATTACGAAAGTGTGAAACTAGCTTTAATAGCTAGATTCGGGAAGACCCCTTCCCAGTATTTTAAGAGGTTTAGAACCCTCAAAAAGCATGATGGTACCCCTTGGGCTACCTGGGTGACTGAAGGGTTGAAAAACTTAGAGGGATGGATTAAGGGTTACAAAGTGAACACTTTTGAGGGTATGAGAAATCTTTTTATGTTGGAGTCTATTTATGATGCCTGTTCTCCTGAGCTCAGACAGCACTTGGCTGATTCGAAGGAATTGGATTCCAGGGAGCTAGCTAAGGCTGCTGACTTGTGGGCTGCCAACAGGGCTACTCATAAGGATTCTGGGGCAACTCAGAAAAAGGATGAGGGAAAACAGCCTAAAAAAGAATCAAAAGAGAATTCTAATAACTCACATTCCAAAGAGGGCCCCAAACAAAACCAGAAGGGTAAGCCACCAGGAAAACCACAGCAGAATAGTGTGCCTTCTGGTGCCAAACCGGAAGGAGGTCAGAACAAGCCACCATTCCAGAAAGCATTTGGTAAATGCTTTGTTTGTGGCGCGACTGACCACGTGAAAGGAGATCCCAGGTGTAAGGGTAAACCTTCAGGGGTCCAGCTTGTCTCCTTAGCCTTCGCTCCAAAGGAGGAAGTCCAAATGGCAAGTGGAAACTTTCTACTGCTAGCTGACAAACCCATTGGAGTCTCAGCCAGCGTTTCTTTAGTATCTCTGGGGCTGTGGGAACAACAGAATTTAGATGTCTATAATTCTATCCCCGATAATACTAAAGAGTATTATAAGGACAGTGTCCAGGTGAATGGTCAGGAGACTCCTGCCATTAGGGACACTGGGGCCAGCATAACTGTGGTGGATAAATCGTTTTTTCAGGCTGAGGATGTTGCTAAGGCAACCAAACGCCTCGCCAAGTTAGCTGGAGGGCCTGTGCAGATGCTTCCCCAATTACCAGTTCTCATCCAGTGTAACAACATGACTGTGAAGATACCTGTCAGCATACAGAGTGAGGTACCAGGACGCGTACTGTTGGGTAACGATTTAAAAACTCTCGGAGTTGTATCGCATACTCCCAGACCTCCTAGTAAACGGTTACAGGAGCTAACCAGACCTGCAAGAGAGAGGACCATGCGCGGTACTCTCCAGGAGATGATGAAGAAAGATATCACTCCTGCTCCACTGGAATTGTCGGCCGCTGTCTCCAAGAAATCAGAAGCGAAAGGGAAACCTAAGACTTCTACCCCGAAACCAGCAGCCCGCATTCCAGTGCAGCCTACACGGACTTCCCCGCGGTTGTCCACAGTTACACCCATAACTCCACCTCCAGCCGAGGCTGAGAGGGAGGTACAACCCTGTGTGCTAGAATTAGACTCTGAGGAAGAGCTAATGGAAGGCCAGGAACTCATTGGAGATCTGGATCCTGTTGACCATCCTGAGCTGCAGTCGTTACTGGCAGAAGGTGGACCCAGCAGGGCAGACTTCAGTAAGGGACAGAGAGAATGTCCAACACTGGAAGGTCTTCGCCACCAGGCAGAAGCTCAGGCTGAAGGGCAAGAGCCTGGGAAATACAGGTTGCACTGGGAAGATGGCCTCTTCTACAGTGAACCGACCGAGTCTGCACCTGGAGACTACAAACGACTTGTAGTACCCCAAGGGAACAGACCACAGTTCTTGCAGTTAGCCCACGAGATTCCTTTGGCTGGTCACTTGAGTTTCAAGAAGACTAAGGAAAGGCTCTCTCTCTACTTCTATTGGCCGAAGATGGGGGCAGAAGTAGAAAAACACTGCAGGAGCTGCCACACCTGCCAGATCTCTGGTAAGGTTGGCTCCAAGAATGTGGCACCGTTAGTGCCTCTCCCAGTTGTGGGAGTCCCATTTGAGAGAGTAGGGATTGACATTGTTGGTCCCCTTGATCCTCCAACCTCCTCAGGCAACAGGTTTATACTTGTTGTAGTAGACCATGCTACTAGGTATCCTGAGGCAATTCCTATGAGGACTGTTACAGCTCCGGCTGTGGCTAAGGCCCTCCTTGGTATTTTTACTAGGGTCGGGTTTCCGAAGGAAGTAATCTCTGACAGGGGGTCAAACTTTATGTCCCACTACATGAAAGCCATGTGGAAAACCTGCAGAGTTACTTACAAGTTCTCAACGGCTTACCACCCACAAACCAATGGGTGGTAGAACGGTTCAACCAAACCATGAAAAGCATGATAGGTGCTTTAGAGGAACCCCTTAAGCGCAAGTGGGACCTTCTACTGCCATGCCTTCTCTTTGCTTATAGAGAAGTCCCTCAGGAGGGCGTAGGTTACTCGCCCTTCGAACTCCTCTATGGCCATCCCGTCAGAGGTCCATTGGCCCTGATTAAGGAGGGGTTGGAGAGTGCTCCTTCCCCCAAGCCAGTCAGAGTGACTGACTACGTGATAGGTCTACGGAGGAGAATGTCGCACATGATGACGGAAGCAAGCGATAACCTGAAAGCTGGACAAGCATTGGTCAAGCACTGGCACAATCAAAAGGCTAACATGGTTGAGTTCGCTCAAGACCAGCTCGTTCTCGTTATGATCCCAACAAGGCAGAGGGCCTTGCAAGATAAGTGGATGGGACCCTTCCGAGTAGTGGGTAAACTCGGAGAGGTTAACTATCTGGTGGACTTGGGCAATCCCAAGGAGGCTCCGACAGTCTTTCACACCAACCGACTTAAAGCGTATGTCTCACCACCTGATGTAGGAGCGTTGATTCTAGCATCATCCGATGAAGAAGAAGAGAGTGAAGCTCTTCCGGATCTCCTCAGAGGCTTGCCTTTAGACGAAAAAATTGAAGGAGTAAATATCTCCTCCAATCTGACACCCGAGCAACAAGAAGAGTGCAGATCTATGTTGAATCAGTTTGCCTCTCTGTTCTCGCTTTCACCAGGCTTGACCCCTTGGGGCCAGCACGACATACTCACTGGTGACTTCTGCCAGTCAAAAGCAGAGGATACCGCATGTCAGAAAACGTACGAACCCACATCAAAGGTGAGGTCAGCAAGATGCTTGATCTCGGGGTAATAGAGCCCTCTACTAGTCCATGGTATAGCCCAGTTGTGTTACTACCAAAGGCCGGATCTAAAGAACTTAGATTCTGCGTGGATTATAGAGCTCTTAATGCAGTCACCAAGACTGATGCCCACCCTTTGCCAAGAACAGATGAGTTGGTGGATAAACTTGGCGCCGCCAAGTTCCTCAGCACATTTGACTTGACGTCAGGCTATTGGCAAATAGCCCTGACAGACCATGCCAAGGAGAAAACTGCATTTTCTACCCCCGTTGGCTTATACCAGTTTAAGGTAATGCCTTTCGGATTGAAAAATGCACCTGCTACGTTTCAACGGATGGTAAACCAGGTTCTGAATGGGATGGAGGACTTCTGCATGGCATACTTGGATGACATCGCAGTGTTCAGCAATTCCTGGGAAGAACATGTAACCCACCTAAGATATGTTTTGCAGGCTCTTGGACGAGCCAATCTGACCATAAAGGCGAGTAAATGCCAAATTGGACAGAGTAAGGTAGGCTATCTTGGGCATGAGGTAGGCGGTGGAGAAATAAGGCCTTTGCTCAGTAAAATTGAAGCTGTGCAAAATTGGACAACGCCGACTACTCAAACCCAGGTGAGGGCCTTCCTAGGCCTCACTGGGTATTACAGGAATTTCATAGAGAACTATGGGACCATAGCTTCTCCACTGAATGTCATCTCCTCGCCCAAATTTCCTAAAAAGGTTAAATGGAACGAGGAGTGCAATCAGGCTTTTGAAAACCTGAAAAAGGCTCTTTGCCAAGCCCCGGTACTCAGAGCTCCTGATTACCGCCAACACATCATTGGGCAGACAGATGCTTCAAATGTAGGAATAGGTGCGGTACTCAGTCAACTGGATGGGAAAGGTAGGGAGCACCCCGTTTGCTTCATCAGCCGCAAGCTGAAGGATCCTGGAACAAGGTGGGCAGCAACCGAAAGAGAGTGCTTTGCTATCGTGTGGGCTCTGAAGAAGTTTAGGCCGTACTTGTATGGTTCTACTTTTTTCATTCAGACTGACCACCAACCCTTGAAATGGTTAATGCAAATGAAAGGGGAAAACCCAAAACTATTGAGATGGTCAATCTGCCTGCAAGGGTTTGAGCACAGGTCAGGATGTCACCACCAAAATGCTGATGGTTTCTCTAGGATGTATGTCATCGACTAGAGGTATGAGATTCATCCAGGAGTGGATTAAATCCTCCTGTCCCTTAGTCTGGGGGGGGCGAGTGTTAGGGAGAATTCTCTGTTTAGGCTGAATTTCCTAACCTAGTGAGTCCCCCAGCAGCTTTGCTGGATTTCTGGAGTTTGTTTCTTTCTATCCTGCCAAGAGTGAGACTCTTTTCTCCCACTCTTGGACATGTATGTGTGTAATTCCTTTGAAATGTCAATGTGTTCGATGGGCTATGGGGTCTTTTACTCCATAGGGTCTCATATGTTTTTCTATGTGTGTTACACCGCACCCTACGTGCCGTAACACTGGGTGTCCTAGCGGACCCCCACCATAGACTCCATACCCGGGGACTGACTACTGTCTCCCCGGGCATGTAAAGTCACCATTGGCTTTACTAGACCTAAATTTACTAACAGAACTAGTACAAACCATCTTATTGTGGACGTACTAGTAGGGGTAATTCGATTACTCCTAGATCTGTTACTCCAGGGGGCACTGTCCCGTCCCCCCTCGTCGAGTTTTGGCTGGTGGCAGTGGAAACTACTTGTTATGTTCGACCCCGAACATAACCCTATGGGATTCGTCCCATTGTTGGAGATTGATACTTTTTCTCGTTAATCTCTAACGTACCACCGATCTACTTATCTTAAATAGGTTTAACGGATGGTATTTTCTGCCAGAACTCAGTTTGTAAAATGGCGTCTGTGTTCGTCTCTGTGACTCCTAAACCAAAGGTTGAGCCCTTTGTTCCACTTTTGGCGGGCCTCTGGACAGAGACCCTCCAAAGTGGTGCCATTCTGTCTGGGTTACCACAGGTGTGTGGGAGGGGGTTTAGGCACCCTGGACCGAGTTGCCTTGCCAACTCCGGTCGCACTCTGGAGTGATTGGCCGAAGTGGTGAGCCTTCCCGCTCACCACTTAGCATGTGTTGATTGACAGCTAGGCTGAATGAATGGGGGTTTTCTGCATAAAAGCAGGGCTTTTGGGACTGGATCTTCAGAAGTCGCCACAGGACCTAAGAATCCGACGAGGGTAACGCTGAGCCGACCTGCATGACGACACCCCCGGTGGAGCCCTGCGGAACCGACTCACCACTTCCCGACGACAGAGGAGATCTCCCTGCCGGAGAGACTCTTCCCCTGACTGGTGGGAACAACCAGTCCCCTTTGCTTTTTATTCGCCTCAGGACGCAGTGGTCGAATTGCCCGTGCAGACCACCTCGGCAACCGGATAGCCACTACCCCTGTACCGCGACCAAAAGGTGGTGCCTTGTGACGGTGCACTCCGCGGCTGGTCTCTTCCCTGGTGGTGCACCGGACTTCACTTTTCTTCGACGACGAGATCATCTCTACTCTTGGCAAAGACCCGACGTGCATCCACCACCAGGAACTACTGCCCCTGCCGGAGCTGCCCTCCACAACAAGGTACCGTGTCCGCCTGGCTTCCCTTTCGATCGGTTCGAGGGAGGTGTCTTAATCCTCTCCGTTCCGTTGGGTCGCCTCTAAGCTTTTCTCATTCATTGTTCTGAACTGGTTCAATCTGCCGATGACAATTTGCTACAAAGACTTGAATGCATCTCTGCTAGAGACTTTTGGGACATCGCGCCTTGCCTCTTTCCGAGTGGGCCTGGCCTCTGAACTTTATGACCTATTGTGATTCTTGCCTTGCATTTTATCCGCGTAGGATTGAACTGTGTTGATTTCATAACCTGCCGATCTTTTTCTCTCCCGTCCTAACTAATATTCGAGTGTCATCTAGGTTGAGGTATACACCTCTGTCTGAAAATAAGTGGTACCAGTAGAACCTAGAGTTGTCAAGGTATTGCTAGGGGGATTGATCATTTTCTGCTTCGTAGAGTAATTGTGTTTGATTTGTTTGCTGTGAATTTGCTATAGTGTTTTTCGTAGATGTTTTGTTATAAATAAATACCTTAATATCTTTACACTAAGCCTCGTTGCGTGTTTGCTTGTCTTGCTGTGAAGGATTGCCCTATTTTGTATACTCCACATACTGCTCAACTTTTCTTGAGAGAAGTCTGACTGCTCAGCCACAGCTACCGAGTGAATCTGTGTGGTGCAGACTGCTACCAAGTAGGTTCACCGCCAAACGCCTGTAGTCCTAAATCTTTTGCAGTGGTCCCAGAGGGAACTGCACAGGTTTCCGCCTAACAGGTGTGTTGTGACAAAATTGTCCAAGGTGATGCAGAATCCACCTTCATTGACAATCTGTACCCATCTATCAAAAATTAATCTATTGGTCCACTTATTCCACTTGACCCCTGAGACAGCGCAGAGATTTAAAACATGTGTTGTGTCTTGCTCTCTTGACCGGGGATACTTGACGAACTTGGTGTTGAGGAACCTTACTGATCACCATTATTTTCCCTCTGCTCCACCATGTTAATGGTTGCTTCTTCACACACAAGTGCAAAGTGAAACTTCCACCTGCACTTAAAACACTCTGCATTCTTTGCAGGAATGTCGTATGTCTTGGGTTACTTGTCGTATGTCTTGGGTTTCCCGCACCTGAGACACTTATGTCCCCACTATTCTTTCTTTGGCCCTAATGGTTTTCTCCTTTGAGCTAATGAACACACTTCTTGTCCCCCATGTTATTCTAACTTAATCTCCTTCATATATTGTTTGGTTTGCTGAATACCTCTCGTCAACTCCACAGCCTGCTCCAAGGACATGTCTCTTGCTAGCAGCTTCTCTTGAACCATAGGGTTGTTGGTGCATCTGACTAATTGATCCTTAATTAGCGAGTTGGTTAGATCGCCAAATTCACAGGTATATCTTAATGTCCTCAGCACAGCCACAAAAGTCTCAACTGATTCTGCATCTTGGACAAACGTATGCCTTTCAAATGTGAAATTTCTTTTGGGTTCAATGTGGTCTTCAATTCTTTTGATGGCCACAACAAACTCATCCAGGTCTCCTGCTCCCTCCTCCAGTAGGTTTGACAGACCATTAAAGACACAACGGACCTCTGAACCTAAATTGTGAAGCAATAGAGCTTTTCTTCTGGCTGGGTTGAACCTGTCCCCACCTATGGCCACCAGGTAGGTCATGCACATCCTTCTCCATCTCTCCCACCTAATTGGTGGAGTACCAGGTTCTGCCAGAAACAGGGGATTGGAATAGCTGCCGCCATGGTCCGTTCCGTCTTGTGCTCTCTTAGTTTGGTCTCTTACAACAAGAATAAATATAATCAAAGGCCAAACTCCTTGGTAACGGTCAGTGTGCAGTGCTTGCAGTAATGCTCTATGCTGCAATTCAACGTCTTATTCTTAGACTGTGTGTGGCGGGGCCTTGATATTCATGAGGATAACATTTAATTTTAGAGATGCGTGTTGCTGGGCCTGTGATGCTTATGAGGTGTCCTTTCCTCTCCTTCAATGTCTTTAAAACTCCACAGGCTTTGTGCCGAGCCTCCACTCACACTGTCTCAGAAGCGCTACCTTTGTGTATCGTAAACTGGCAACCCAGGCCTTCTCTGCCTGCAAATGTTCCTGTGATGCGTTGTGTATCCTAGCAATGCCTCACAAAGGCAGGAAACTCGTGGAAGGCTGCGCACACGCCCTGCATGCTCACATTGACGGCATGAGCCTACTCACATTGGGAAACGCGCACGTGCGGGGCCTGATTTAGGGAGAGCTGGTCTGCGCCCCCCCTTCTGGTGCAGAGCGTCCCCACTCACCTGGGGTTACTGTCTGCGGCAGCTGCGGCAGCTGCGGCTGCAATGCTTGTCGCTCCACTCCTCTTCTGTTGCTCCACTCATCCGCACCGTCCTCACACGCAGGTGATTGGTCCAGGAAGCTTGCAGCGTCCCCGGCACTGCCAGCCGTGACTGCTGCTTTGGATCTTCGTTGCCACTGCTAAGTTTGAAGATACTGACACTGAGGTAAGCGGAATATATTTAATTTATTGGGTTAACTGATCGCTGGTTCCAGAACCCTGTTGCATTCTTACTTAAGCAGAAGTAAATAAGACAACAAATAGAACAGCAGGCCTACACTCACTGACAAACACACAATCATGAACACTCATAGCTGGGCACACAAACACATACATAGACACACGCACACACGCACACACACACACACACACAAGATGTGCAGTCAGGCTTACAATCTTATGTACATACATACAGGAAGGTATGTGTACACTCCAAGACAGGCAGGCACACTCATAGGAAATACCTTGTCAGGTAACAAACATATATCCCAGCACACACCCAGTTTCATTTGGCAGCTACTTGTGCTTCTGGATGAGGCAAACAAGTGCCCACCTCTAATAAGGCTACAAAGAAGATGGATTAGTGGAATGGATCAAGTGGGGCTCTGACTCATGGCATCATAAAATAATCAGGCGTCTTGAAGCCCCAGCATAATGCAGCTCCCCTTTACTTCCCTGCAACTTTGCCGCATCAGTAAATCTAACAGACTCTCAACTATGGGAGGGACCTCAGAGGGACAACAGGATGATCCCCCCAGTAATGCATGCCATGTCCTGGTACAGGCAAATCGGGCATGAACTTTGATTGATTAAGCTCAGCAATGCACACATTTTCTCTTAGTTTCTTACCTTATTTATTTTATCTTTAATGTGATATAGTTTTTTAAACAAAAACTTTACACATGGTTTCATAAAATTGTTATCAAATTACATAATACAGTAAATAAAAATAGATATCTTCATCATATACATTTATCAAGTTACACATATTTCATCTTCATCTATTCTTTCATATAACTTCATCAGATACTCAGTTCAAATTTCATACAATTAGATACAATATAAAAGAGTACACTACCTTCAATTTCACATAAACCTGTATTGAATAAAATCCATAAGTAGAAAAGAAAATGTTTTTAACCGTGCAAGGAGAATGTAATTTATCAATCCATCCATAATCCATTGATCACTAATCAGTCCCTCCCTTAATTGTTCTCGTAAACTTGTAAACTGGCTATCCCCCAGAGCCATAAAGTTTCCGTCCCTATAAGCAATGGATACTAAGCATCAATCATCAATCACCTATAATTCTTAAGCGAACTTTGAGTGGGGGGATAACTATTCTTCAAGTTTTCCTTTGACCATATGCCATACTCTATATAGAGCCAGATGTGAACTTGCATTCAAAGTATTGATACACATATACCAAAAATCTTTCGACTTAATGTGATCTAAATTATGGACATAGCTACTATAGTGTTTTATATAAGTTAGACTCAGTCTGGGGCATAATGTAAGGACGTGTCTCGCAGTTTCGGGTGAGATTTCATTTTTACACATCCTACAGAATCGCTCATGTTTGGGAATGGCCCATTCAGATCCTATCACAGTTAAGACAGGTAGGTGATTAATACGCAAGAGTAGTATAAAGCGTCTTAAATTATGCGAAGGGCATAAATTCAGATATTGTTGTGCCCTTCTATAGGTGTAAAGTAAATGGGATATGAACCCACAGCTGTGTAGGCTTTCCAGATGTTTAAAGTTGTTTTGCCAGTCCCAAATGTTTAGTCTTTCCCCCATTTGAGCTTTCGAGTATTCAAAGTTATCACCCCAGTTGGGTGTCCACTCGATCATCTCAAATAGAGTGGTTATTTCTCTCACAAGCTTAACCTGTTTATTCCCAGTTATGTTCTCTTTCATCATCATCAAGAGTTGATTGGTACTGTTCATATGCATCTTAATGAAAAGGACAGCTCTTTTCTTTAGGACCAATGCTTTTAACGAGAGTAGGCCTAATTCTAATCTCAGTATCGCCATCGGTATTCCCTGTAGTAAACCTAAAAGCTTACGCCAGAATTTACCCTCCAGTATTTGGAGCCAATCAAGGTTAAGATCGACCAGGGCGTCCAGTCCATATATCACCATAGGGGCCCAACTTTGGATGTAGAGTTGGCGAGCCGCCCAAATAGAAAAACCACTCTGGTTGCGAGAGAACTTACAGATCAGAGCGGTTAATTGGGCCGCTTTTATTTTACGGTTTTGCACACAGGATTGAAAATTCCCACTAGCATCAAATTCCACTCCCAGATATTTGTAGCACTGTGTGTATTGAATTTCCATTCCTCTCAACGTCATTCTCGGGCGGATCACCTTGCCATGACTATACAGTATCAATTCTGTTTTCATATGATTAATAGTGAGTTCATTCTCTTTAGCATATTCCCAAAGCCTCTCAGCCGAGCGGAGGATTCCACTGAACGTGTGGTCAAAGATAACCACATCGTCCATGTAGGCCATAACTAAACAATGTTGGCTACCAACTTTCGGGGGACAGTTACGTACCGTGCGTAAATATTCAGGGATATCAGAGACAAACAGATTATGCAGTGTGGGTGCAGTTATGCATCCCTGCTTCACCCCTCTGAATTGTTTAATCGCCCTGGTGATTGATCCACCTCCATCAACTGAATAGAGGTATTCTGATGGAGGAGTTGTAGGTAATGGATCGATCCTTCCGGGCATGCCATTCCCCTCAGCATCATCCACAATTATTCTCTATTAACTGTGTCAAAAGCCGCCTTAAAATCAATATATAAGGCATACAGAGGAGGGTTATTAACGGACAGGGCTTTATCTCTTAGACTATTCATAATTAATAAATTATGCGTAGTTGAATATCCCGTTCTAAATCCACTCTGGAAGCGGTCCAGGATACCTGAATTTTCTGCCCAGGTCTGCAATCTCTGTAAAAGTAAAGATGCAAATAATTTACCTGAACAGTCTAACATCGAGAGCAGACGGTAGTTTCCCGGATCGGATCTATTTCCTTTTTTAAATACGGGTACCAGAATTGCTTTTTGCCAAGTCTCCGGTATTCTCCCCTCTTGAAGCACTTTTTCAAAGAGTATTTTTAGGAAGTTAGCCCAGAACACTGGGTTTTTCTTCATAAGCAGATTAGAGAACCCATTCAGGCCAGGAGCCCTTGAGGCTTTGAGTTTAGAGATCTTATCTATGAGCTCTTCCAAATTCACCTGGAGGGGCATCGGAGCTAGTATAGGTACTCTGGTTATTTTGGAACTAGCAACCCTAGTCTCATTATGTTTCTCAAGGAAATTCACCCATTCCTATGCATCAATCGGGTTTATTTGCAGAGTTTCCATGCTACCCCTCACATCCCCCAGAAGTGCCCAAATATTTCGGGAATTTCTTGAGCAAATAATCCTCACAGTCTTTTGCCAACATGCCAGTTTTTTCGCCCTTTTCCATTGTTTCAGCCATGATCTATACCTATTTTTTATCTCTTTAATCCTGGCATGAATAGTAATAATGGATTTTGTGGTAGCTCTGATTTTACGTATCTCCCTTCTAAGTGTGCGTTTAGCATCTCTTATTGTCTTATCATAGGTCTCAGTCGAACCCTGTTCTCTAATAACCAATAATGATTGTTTGGTTTTATATTTACCAGTGAAGTTATAAATCCACCCTTCCAAGTCCTCCATAGATAATTTAACAAACCTATTATAATGATTATTATCCCAATAACCACAATCCCGGCAAGCTCTAGAAATATTTTTCTCTGACCAAATTAGTCGAGAAATTGAGTGATTAACAAGAAGGCTTCCCGTCATCATTTTAGGGGGTGATTTGATATATCTATTCAGGGTAGACTGAGACCATTGTGATCACTCCAATCATTCTCAACCACTCTCATATCATTAACCAGGGAGGCCACCTCTGCACTAGTAAAATAGTAGTCCAGGGTACGATGCGCCCCACCCGCTCCCCATGTGAAGTGACCTGGACGGTCGCTCATAGTTCTTCCATTTAAACATTCCAGCTCCCAACACTTCATGAAACATAACCAGTTCTTTCCTTCCTCATCACTGTTATGTTGCATAAGCGGATAAGGGTATAGTAATTTATTATTGGTCGTACCTCCTTCTCCCTTGATAAGACAATTAAAATCTCCTGCAATAACAATGAGATTGATTTTACATTCACTCTTCCAATAACTCAGCAAATCATGCAATCTATCTTGAATTTGGTCACTCACAGATGCATTGTGGGGATTATAAAGGTTAATCAGCAATAACTTAGCCCAGTGGTCCTTAATTAATGTGACCACCTCCACCACATTAATGTTATCCTCTAGTTCGGTGGGTATTTCTCTTGATGTTATAGACTTGGCCACCCCAGTCATCAAGCCACCAAATGGTCTTCCCATTTGCCCTTTTTTAGCAGGAGTGTGGTATAGTTTAAAACCGTCTATCACAATCGGAGCAATCAGCCAAGTTTCTTGTAACATAAAAAAAGAATGGTTCATAATGAAAGATAGTGACCCATTAGTTGCAATAAAATGTTTAAAACCCCTTGTGTTCCAGGACAACAATGAGCAAGTTCATGGTTTGTTTATAACCATGGGCAGAGCTTCTGCTAACCACTTAAGTGTATTCTGAATATCACTCATTTGTACTTGCTTACCGGTAATTAGGGGGAGTTTGATTTTGTCATTGATTTTAGTAAATTTAGATTTATCCTTAATCAATGGGTCTTCATCGTTAGGATTAACATCCACCCCCAACCCCACCTGCGCCAGATTGCCTCTATATTTACGGATCAGCTGTGCGGAAGCCAAACCGTACAATGGAGTGCTGTTACATTTGGATTGGTGCTACACAGTGGTTCCACAAATGAGAAGTCCTCTGACCTAATAACTCTTAATTGAGGTATTAAGTGAAGTTTTTCAAGCATAGCCTCTCGTGGTAACCACTTGCCTCCACATTTTTGATTCGAGTTCTTCACGATGCAGATCCTATTTTCATCTTTAATTTCATCTCTGGCTGGGATTGGACATGCTTTCTCCGAGTTCATGCTTTCATAGGTACTGTTTAGACTATTCATTTGTGGGGTGGAAAATTGGTTGTCCATAGCAATAGGGCTGTCAATAAGAATAGAGTCTTAACTGTCATTACTCACTGCGGATATTTTTCTGGACTTCTCCGGCAATATCCAGCTCGTGAGTGTTCCCGGGCCCTTACCTCTGTGTTTCTTTCTTTTCAGAGCCCTTTTTTTTTTGCTTTTTTAGATTTCTGCTGGGGATTCGCTGTATTAGGAAGTGGAGAGGCCGCCTCCACTGGAATATTTCTTAAAGCCGCTCTCTTAGCCATTCTGTGCTGTTTTTTAGTCAAGTGAATATGATCTTCTTTTGGAGGGGGTTCTCCCCCCTCTGTATTAGTTGGAATTATCAATATATCAGGCTCCTTAATTCCTTCAGACTCCACTCCGTGGGATGGACCTGAACCAGGTAAATTTAGCTGCAAGACTGTATTTACATGTATTTTCCCACATAGTTTTAGGAGGATTTTTAATGCAAATTGCAAGGAAGTTAAGGACGCCTGCAGATCGGCAATCGCAGCAGAATTCAACAGTGATAATTTGTTAAATCGATCAGCGTCGTGCTTCCCAGGCTGATCTGTATCAATCAAAAGATTAGGTGATGCCGACAATCGGCCCGAGCAGAGAGACCCCAGAGCGGAATTTTCTGGTTGCAGTACCTGAGCCTCAATTGTCATACTTGCTGCCCTCGGGGCGGGCACCTTCTTGGGGTTTCCCAGCACCTCAGAGATTGTAGGGGGGGCCATTGATTTCTGTATGGACAAACACGAATCGAGTAATGAATTATTATCTATGTCATCAAAATTCGTCAGATCCAGAAAACGGCTACCATTGTGGATTGTAGGGCGAGTCTCCTCCGTATGATTTGTAGGACGTACTTGTGGGATTTTATCAAACAATGCCGGGATAGTGCCTCTAGTCTTAGCTGGGGAGTTCGAACTGTCCCCTCCAGGCAGATTATTAACAGGCATTTTTGGATTATTTGTCTTACCTTTCCTCAAATTGTAAGACTTTTTACTACTGCTCACTTTTGGCGGCATAATAACTCAAAAAGAGTGGGCTCTAGAGTTAGCTAGTGGGATCAAAGGAGAATTTATTCCCCCGCAGTCTCCCCTAGCTTGTACGTGTATTATGTAAAGGCAGCACAATCAGACTAGACCCACCACAGCAGTCGAGATGTAAGGCTTTAAGAGTAACTGATAATGCCCCACATAAACTATAATTTGAGGATAGGTAGACCCAGCCAGTATCTTTACGCCAGCAATTTTAACCCTCCACACTCAGTGCCAGTATTCAGACATCCCACTGATTAATATATCAGACAAAATCAGGCAAGGCAAGGTCTGGAGGGCACCAATCTTCGTACGGCTTTACTCTACCACTCTTTACCGCACTTTACCTCCATGCAACGAATGGAGTCCCGTTACTGGAAGGGCCAGACAGGAGGTCGCGGTGGCAGTGGGAAACTGGTGGCAACGCGGCCAGTGTCGGTGGCGAGCAGATAGTAGGCACGGCGAGACGAGATCAAGCGCAGGCGCTGACTCGCTTCGCTTCCTGCATCTCTCCGACGCTGCCCGTAGTTCCTCTGCGCTCTCTTCGTCACGCTCCACGCCATAGAGGAAAGGACCTCACAAAATGAACGAGCACGTTAAGCCGCACCACGTTCGAAGCTCACAATCCGAAACAGAGCTGAGAACTGGCCGCTTCCGATGTCAATATTAGTTTCTTACCAGTTGCCGAATGTCTGCTCCACAGAACCAGCTTTAATTATTCTTCCTAAATAGTTCTTCACCCTGTGGATTGGCCCTTCAGGATTTTACCAAATGCCTGATGAGCCAGTCCAAACCTACTTCCAAACCTGCGTCGTAGCTGTTTATGTCTTATATGTATCCATCAACTATTAGACATGAATAATTGTATATTAGTATTTTCTAAGTACCATCTAAAGTACAAGTTGTGCATTTCATAAACAAAACATTTGTAGCCCCAGAGACCATAATGGATCCTGCTTTCAATGCAAAATGATTATTAATCGTGCACCATTTTCTAAACTGATTTGCATTGCCAACTTAGTACAGGCCAGTAACCTTTACATTAAGGTGCAGTAACTCCGTACTGACCTTCTGTCCTTGAAAATTGCGCATGAAATCTATCTATGTCCTGCGAGACACTCTGTAATAAATTGCGTGAAACCTTGTTTGTGCCGCCACAGCTGTCTCCTTGCTATGCTACTTGCATCCGGCAGCAGAGTGGGATGGGAATGTTTAAAATGCCACATTCTAGCGTGAAGAGTGTGTAAATCTGCTGGGGATGCCGCCAGGCCTTTCATGGAAAGCCTAAATCAGGGCCCACTGGTCTTCACGCGCAGCTGCACATATCCTAAGCGGCTCCAGGAAGGAGAACAGCGTCGTCATATGGATAGTATCTGTCAAATTAATAATACCTTTCAAAGGGAGGCAGAAAAATAAGGAGGGAAATGTTTTGAAACCAGAAAGCTTTAGGGGGATGTTTCAGAAAACATAAATAACATATTTCTAACCAGAGCTCCCAGGACAGTTTCTTTGTAGAATAACGCTCAGAATTAACAAGTATTTGGAGAGATTAGCCTTGGCAGCACACATTTCTCTGTTGGTAGTAGGCATACGGCATGAAGAAAGTCATGTTTGCAGAGCTCCTTATGTGTGAAGAATTGCTGTGCAGGTTGTATAGGTGCAGCCATACTTAGCACAGGTGGTATGGGCATCTGATCTTGAGTGATGGGGCTTGGTTGGAATATTTTTGCATTTGTTTAACATTTTAGTTCAAGACATTCGGCGGTCATAGTATTCCAGCTTCCTTACTTTCCAGAATGAGGTAGACATAAATAAACTATGTTTTTATGTGGTTCAGAAAGCACATTCACTGGCGACATGTATGCAGTTGGAAAGTCTTTAGGTAGGGGCACACATTTAACAAGGAGGAAGTAATACCAAGGAGGGGATTGGAGAATCATTTTAACTGGGGAAATGTTTCTCGAGGGGGAAGGTTCCTATTCTCAGAGGAGGTGACGGCATTTAAGTGGCCTTTTCAATGACCACCCCAGCAGGGGCTGTGGTAGGGTTAAGGGTAGGGAAAAGTATGTACCTGTCACTCGGCAACAGAGATGAGAGAAGACAACAATCCCTGCAGTAGGTTGCTGCTCTCAGTTGTCATGTACCTTGTGTAATACATCAATACACATTAGTTCAAGTAGATGGCCCACACTTCATAATCATGTTCTATGTCATCTGATATCACTCAGTAATTAACACTCAATGAATTTGTCTCACATGCTCATCTAAAAATATAAATAATTTTAATTATGACATACATGTAATAAAATAACATCATTATTATTATCATCACTATACGTAACACACTTAAAATGCAATAAACCATAAATGAAAAAGTTGACCCATTGCCATTTGACTCTACCTCAAATCAAACAAGACTAACGGTCTCATTAGACGGTAGGCGGTAAGGGTTTACCGGTACCGGTATTTTACTGGTACCGGTAAACCCTTACCGCCTTACTACGAGGTCCCTTTGCGGGTTGGTACATTAACGCCTGCTTTTAGCAGGTGTTAAAAAAGGAACCTGCAAAGAGACCGGGGTGCTAATTGCGGTACCGTAATTTGCAGTACCGTAATTAGCGCCTTCCCCATTCCCATTATGCCCTATGGGGCAAAAATGGGAATGGGGAAGGGCAATGGAGGAAGGAGGAATTACCGCCTTCCCAACCTTGGAATAGGGCGGTAATTCCCCTTTCCTCCAAGGCGGTACCGGTAAATTACCGGCATGAACCATGGCGCTAATAGCGCCATGGTTTACCGCCTACCATGTAATGAGGCCCTAAAACTGATCAACCTTGTCCAGGAAATCAAAGTTATCTTAAAAACCAACTACCTGCCTCACTAGGTTGTGTTAGGCAACCTCACAGATCATGCTAGGCAATTTAGCACCTGCCTCGCCAAATCATGAAAGGCAAACTCATAGAGGCATCTGCCTCAATCAATAATCATTATCTTAATATGTTTCTCAATGTGATATCAAATGTGGGGTACATAATACCTCCTCATACTCACTAAATTAGGGATCTGAAGAGAGCTGGAAAAACGGAATGCCTGGAAATATCCACAATTCAAAATAAGATTGGAAAAATTGAAAAATGAAAAAGTTGGAAAAAATACAAAAAGACACCTGTCGCTGCACCTTGGGGTTTTAATGATACATGCATAAAAATAGGATGTAATGCTTCAAAAATAATTGAATGTACTCAATTAAATTAAATGGAGTTACTCGTACCAGCGTATTGCCAAACCAGGATGAGGTGTCTGCTCTTAAACTATGAGCTGAACAAGGTGCATTGAGGAGAAGTAAAAATCATTCCCCAAACAGCTCATAAAAAAAGTGGAGCTCAGCTAAAAAAAAAACACAAATAGCCAGAACCCAGTTTAAGGCTACAAAAATCCAAAAAAGATTTAGGAGTGGAATCACCCCTCCCATCAGGGGAAGCCTTTTCTGCTCTTTATCTCCATCCAGCCTTCTGTGTCTGCCTCCTCCTGCCATCCCCATCTCCCAAACAGCCATCTGCAGGGGCTGAGCTCATTCCCTTACATACCCTGTGGGCAGTCCCTATTCTCATTCCTTCCACACCTACTGTCTGTAGCTAACTGCACTGTTCATGTGTGGAGCATTGTGAAAAGCATTACTTCTGCCCTCCAGCTATAACTAGGGATTTTGCCAATAATGGATTTTAGCTGACATTGCTGTATTTGTGTACAGATTAGTCAAGGACAAATCTCTGTCCTTCAATGGAATTTCGGGATTTTTACAAAGATTGTATTTTTAACTGAATATACCAGTGAACTTGACCAGCCAAGGCCAATTCTCTGTCCTTCAATGGCATTTAAGGATTTTGCCAGCAATCATATCTTGGAACACGGTACTTTCATGTGCACAGCATGGTGAACAAATGACATGGTGCTGTCCTTTGACATTATAGAACTACAGAATGACTGTTTTTTGTAGTTCTCAGTGTTTTCCACTTATCAATGTTTTGTGCTTTGCGAGAACATTGGCTCTCTACCCACAGAGAGCCTAAATAGAAATTGATGGGGATGTTTATTTAAGCAGAGTACAGTGTACCAAGATTCAAGGTCAGTGGCACACAGCCCAGATTAATGAAAAACTCTAATGTATTTCACTGCAGCATGGAAAAGCGAATCTTACGGCCTGCATTTAAATGTGTTTCCATCATGCTGTACATTTCACTGAATATACATGGGTTTATCTTGCACTGTGCATCATAGCAAGAAGTCCAGTAATGCAAGTGTTTTTATTTTTCTGTGCATTATAGCAAGAAAGGCTTGTGTTGTGGCTCAAATAGGTAGCAGACCTAGAAAATACCTGTCAGGTGCATGCTGGGATATCATTAGAAATGACCAGAGAACTTAGGACATGCAAATCATCTATGGTGGGGCGGAAGGAGGTAGTTAATATTAATGTGATGAGTGCCATGGATTCCATGAAAATAGAATTGTTACAACATTCCACCCTCTTAAGAGACCTAAAAGTTGCAATGACAGAGGAGTCTGGGATCTCATGCCGGGTGGGGTATGCACAAAGCCTGTTTACTATGCATAATAGCGAGGAGCCTAACAAAATTGTAATGGGCAATGCAGTAAATCATTATTGACAAGAGGAAGTTTTACAATCAGACTCACTGCTAGAAGAGTTCTTTAGGCTGGCACATCTCCCTTGTGAGTGGGAAGGAACTACTTTACGAGTAGATAACACAACGAAACCTGTCGTTATTAAAAGGACTGTAGGAAAGAAGAATGGAAGATAGGCTATTCACCCCCAAAATGGGGATGCCCAGATTGGAAACCGGGAAAACAGGCGGGCCCCTATCAGAACGAATGTGAGTAAACACTGCAATATTCTTGAAGCCATAGAATTTATTAGAACAGAATACAGGACTCCACTCGATCATTCACGGAAAGTTAAATTTAGCAGCATCAACTGAACCAGAAAGTGCTCGAATAGCTGCCATGAGGAAAGGTAGACCGTAATGATCCAGTACAAAGGGCTTTTGAGATAGACAATTTGGAAGATCCACTACTATCTGAATCTGTATTGGAAGAGTTTGTAAGGCTAGCCCACCTTCCCTGAAAGACAAAGGGCAATGATCATATTGTGGATTTTAGGAGAGAACCAGATCCATCCACAAGGAAAACACAAAAGAAGAAAGAAAGGGAGAAAAAACGTACCTCCAGGAAAATGGTCCCCAAGAGCGCAAGCCCAAAAACATTAAAGAACGTAAAACTAAAATAGGTTCACAGTTGAAATTCTTATGGACCTTATCCCTTACAAGAGTGCAGGAGAGTGGAGAAGGAGGAGCCTCAACCTCAGAGAAGGTGGGCCTGCTTGAAAACAAATAAATGTTACATCTAACTTTACAAAGCATATTCCAAAAGTGAAGAGAGCTGCTTTCTTGGAAAAAATAAATGGTACAACCCAGGAGGAGAAAGTGATAAACTGCCTAGCCACTGATGGCTGTGATCCTTCAACACTGCCCGACTCACAGAAGCACACTACTCAGGAAGTCACTCAACTTCAAGATCCAGCACTATGGACTCTGAGGGGAACACATGTGTTATCTGTATAGGACAGTTACAGGACTGACATTTAGGACCCCCGACCTGCTCTGAAAAGCATGTTCACTCAGTGTGAGACTCTGTCCCTGGCCCTATGAGTAGGGGGTCACTGACCAACTGTAAGTGCTGGTGGTTTTGCCACCAGACATAGAGTGGCTTAGGAATTCGACAAGAAGGAAGTCAATGGTGCTATGTACGAAAGCGGCTGTTGACTATTCATGTAATGTATTTTCGAGGTCCAAAACAGCTTAACTATGAATCAAAGCACATTTTTTATCAATCATCCACGAAAACCAGCTCTTATAAATGTAACCTCTGGGGACATTTCAAGAGTCTAATTCATTTTGGACAATAGACTGGATATTGCAGTAATTGATATCCCCTATCCGCTCAACACTGGTCTGGAACCATCTGCTGTCCCATTTTGACAAATTAAGACAGAAAGGTGGTGACATGTGCCCTTATAATGAATGTCAAATGGCCAAAAGCAGGTCCGAACTGAGCACAGTTGTGGCTGGGCATCGAGTGCCGGGAAACACAACACCTGTGCTTCATCTGTGGAACCCTTCTGAGTGGGGGAAGTGGATTTGGGCCACAGGAGGATCATTGGACCGTGAACTGGAGAGATCTATTGATATGATGGGTCTTTAGTGTTGTGTGTTGGAATTCCTGTGGCTTTAAACATCTAGCGTGTAAATGAAATGCCATTGCAAAACTGGCCAAAGTGCAACTAATACTGATACAGGAATATTTCCACAAAGAAGTAGTATCCATTGACGGTTGCACTAGATGGCAGCAAATGGCTTTTAAAAATCAGCTTGGGAGGCCACAGGGAGATCTGCTTATATCATTAAAGCAAGCATGGGCCTCTTTGTGATTTGGGCACATTGTTGATCATCAATGTGTATTCTAACTACAGAGAAATGAAGTTAGATGAGTTGCTTGAGAGGCTGGAATGTATCCTTATGTATCACCAGGTTCACAAAGTTCTTTAACACATTCTAGTAGCTGGGATTTGAAATGAAATTGCCTCAGAGAATCTGCCAGCTCAAATAACATATTTGGTCCTATGGGAGTGAAGTGGGAGTTTTTTTGAGGGAATGGAATTTGATTTCCCTGAACGGGAATGTGGTGGGAGACTTGGAAGGGAAACCGACCTGGCTTTGCAGTGAGCAGTCTTCGAGGATTGACTTTATCTTTGTCTCCTCTGGGCTGTTCCCAAGATGCAAGCATTTTTGTGTTAGAAGTGTTGTAAGTGCACAGCCTAGTGGCCATTATATGTGATGGGAGAAATGTACATGTTCATACCTTGGTGATTCAGTGGGAGGGGCACCAAAAGTGAAAGTAAACAATTAAAACAATAGACTTATATGGAATGATACACATTTTACCAGGTTTATAGACTTGTTTACTTTGGCTTTGTACAGACTTGGGAGTGAGGTTTGTGAGTGAGCAGCTTTTCATGATTCTTTTGATAAAGTACTGTATGAAAACATTCAGAGCATTCGAACCATGGTGTTTTGTGTGGTCCCCAGAAGTGGCATCTTTGTGCAGCAAATATAATCCCTCAAAATAGAAATGTGACAGAATATTAGTCTTGCTAGAGATGACGGGCTGCATATTTCCAGGTTTAAATGCATTATAGAAGATGAACAAAGCTCATATATAAATGTAGACTGAAATGCCTGTTAGTGATGAAACATCAGTAATCAGGGGGGAGTATTTTGAATTGCATTATGAAAAGGTCTGATTGGATTTTTTGACAGATTCTAAACTAGAGAAAGACCCCCTTGATATGTCTGTTTGCTCTGTGAGTACATGGAACCTGGTCTTTGAGCAGGAAGATATTGAGTGGCTGTTTCAAACCTTA